>NW_023276613.1:0-426645 GCF_013357705.1 Chelonus insularis | reverse complement strand
ATTGGTCTGATGAATCGATAATCAGTAAAATCATTTTATCGACCCATGAGAAATAGCGCGAAATTTAAATTATCGGCGAAGCCTATTAAAATCATGTAGTAGAGAGAGAGGGTCATAAGTAACGTAATAGATCTGAGAGAGAGAGAGTTATTGTGATGATCTTGTTGCCATGACGACTTCCCCACGCAACCCACCACAATAGTGGTGGGGGGATAGCAAAGTGGGCGGAGTCAAACAGTATAAAAGAGCTGGATTTTGCGGAGATCGTCACTTCACCTGTCTCCGAGGTACTAGACCGACGAGACCGACGAGAGTTGTAGCTCACGTCGTATAATACAGAGTTGTAGCTCTGGCTAAAGGGTTGTAGCCTTTTAGTTGCCCCGGAGAGTCGTAGCTTTCCGAAAGTAGGAATTGGAGGGTTGAAGCCTTCCAGCCAAGAGTTGGTGCTCTTGGTTTTAGCTAGCGATCGAGAGTTGGAGCTCACGATCTTGAACCGTGTAGGAGTCGAAGCTCCTCGCTGACGAGTTGTAGCTCGTCAGCTATTCAGGCAAGGTTGTAGCCTTCCCTCGAAGAGTTGTTAGCTCTTCGAGTATCCCGGACGAGTTGTAGCTCGTCCTCACTTAGATAGGGTTCTAGAGTTAGAAGGTGAAGAGTCGTAGCTCGCACCTATACCCCCTAGAAGAGTTGGAGCTCTTCGTCGACGAGTTGAAGCTCGTCGATTATTCAGGCAAGGTTGTAGCCTTCCCTCGAAGAGTTGTTAGCTCTTCGAGTATCCCGGTCTGGGTTGTAGCCCGACCAACGAGAGATTAGGCCACGGGGTAGACACTTCTGGGTTGGATTTTAAGATAGCAACCCTCTCTCTCTAATATAACGGCACCTAAGTGAAAGTTAACTTTGTAAAACTGTACAATTGGAAATCTAGAATAGAACACATATATGTTGTAAATAGTTTATATAATAAAGTTGAAATTGGATTTTAATTTGTGTCTAGAGAATTTACTTTGTAACGCATCCGCCATAGAATCCTGGGCCATAGAATTTAGATAAATTGTTAAATTGGGGCGGGAATTTTCTTGGGGACTCGCCTTGAGAAAATTTAGGTGTTACAATTGGCGCTCGAACATAGGACTTGAAATCTTTGAACAAGCAAATAAGCTATAGGCTTTAGAGCTTTAAAAAGAGTTATAAATGGAAGCCGGTCCATCAAGAGTTAATATCTGGAGGTTAGGGAAGCCGCAAGTTAGAGCTGAGTTAGAAGCTCGTGGAATTGAGATGCCATCAAAAGCCCCGGTAGCACAACTAAGACAAATGTTGTGTGACGCCATCATGGATGATCGGAATAGGGGAGATATGGAGGACAATTTTGACATTGAACCGACAAGTAGAGATACAAGTGAAGGTCGGCACACAGTCAGAGAAAATAATAAAGACAGAATAGCGAAACCTAACATACCGACAGTGATCAATAATATCGACGATATACCCGGTCTAAGAGATTTGTTGACGCAACAATTAAGGGAGCACATATCGAGAGCACAATCTATAGTTTCCTCTGGTCTTTCTACGCCGCGATCAAGTAGACGGCGAGAGCAAGAAGTCAAAGAGGAAAGGGACCTAAAGATAAAAGAGCAGATCCGGAAATGGAACGTCACATTCGCTGGAGGCGAAGATGTAGTCTCATTTATCGAAAGAGTTGATGAATTGTCAGTAAGCTATGATATAGCAGACAAGTATCTTGTGCAGTGCATCCCAATATTATTGAAGGACAAAGCCTTGTTGTGGTACAGAAATAATAAGAAGAATTGGAAAGATTGGGAAGAGTTTACTAAAGCTCTGAAAGAATTTTATTTACCCTCACGATATCGAACTCAATTAAGTTTAGAAATCCAGGATAGAGTTCAAAAACCTGGAGAGCAGCACGCGATTTTATTACGGCTCTGCAGACGCTCATGCGTAGACAAGGAACTCTAAGCAACGAGGAACAAGTAGAAAGAATTCATGAGAATTTGAGACCAGAGTATCGAAGATATGTTCGAAGATGTGATGTAAAAACGATAACAGACATCATCAGTATGACCAGTGAATATGAGCGGTTAAGAGATGACGAGAAGCGGTTCAAGTCGTCTGGTGTTAATGACTGCAAAGAAGAAAATAAAAGACGTAACAAACGTATTTCAGATATTAATATGGTTCATAGTCTGTATGACAGTAAAGAATGCTGTTGGAAGTGTGGGCAACAAGGTCATAAGAGTTGGCAATGCCAAAATAAGCCACAAATCTTTTGCTTTAGATGTGGTAAATCGAATGTTCGTGCAACTCAATGTGGATGTCAACAGAATTGGAAAACAATTCAAAAGAAGAAAGGGATAAAACAAACTCGAGATCAGAAGGAACCAACGGAAAACATCGTGAGTCCGATACCCCGCATGAACGGAGAACAAGGATTAGAAGAAATTGACGAAAGACCTTATTGTGACCCACTAGATAATGAAGATACCGTTCAAGAATCAGCAGTTAAGTTAGCAGAAAGGCTCCAAGTATTGAGAGGTGACCACAAAACCGTGATTTCTGGACATTTGGGGGTGGCAAAAAACGATTTCAAGAATCGCAAACAAGTATGTTCGGCCAAGAATGCAGAACGACATCAATAGATACGTTCGTTTGTGCAAAAAACGCCAACGATACGAGTCCCCTCAGAAGCAGACGTCAGGAATAATGGCAACTATCAATGCTACGAAGCCATGGGAAATTATAGCAGTCGAATTACAAAGTCCTTTTATTAGATCGTTAAATGGACACACTCAATTGTTAGTAATTCAAGATAAATTCACGAAGCGGGTTGAAATATATTCACTCAAACAAGCTACAGCTTCAGAAATTTGTAGAGTTCTAAAAGAAGAAGTTATTTATCAATTTGGTTGCCCGAAGACAATCATCACGAGCAATGGCACTCAGTTTACTAGTAGGAAATTCCAGAAATTGTTGAAGGATTTCGGAATAAGACATGTGGCAACTCCACCATGCTTTGCTCAACATAAAGGAGTTGGAAGAACTAACAAGGTGCTAAGAACCATGATTTTGCAGCACGACAAGAAGTCATACCAATCTTCGAATAGGAATTTAGCTAAGCGGAAGTTTGCAAGTAATGAATCTACTAAAGTCAGACAAGTCTATCCAAAATATGATAGAAAAACATTACCATCAAATACGATATCAAGTGCTTTAGAAGAAATGAACCGGTCAAGACATTTGCAAGATGATAGAGTTTTAGCATCTGGAAAACAGAAGAAATATTACAGTAAAAACAGACGGAAAAGGATATCAGGTATAGAAAACATGGTAACTAAGAAAGAGTATCTTTCGGCAGCAGCTAACCATTGTGCCGCCAAACTTGCCCCCAGATATAACGGCTCATTGATAGGACTTAAAATGTACGTAGATAAAGTAGGAGTGGTGTGCAACAATGGAAACACACCTGTCAGAAATTTTGGTACTTGAAAAAGAAATATTTATTTTGTTTGTTTCCAATTGTTCAGTTGTGAGAAAAGATTTTTGTTTCGTTTATATCACTTGTATGATAAGTAATGATGTTAAGTATTGAAAATGATTGTTTGATATTAATTTACAAATGATTGTAGAACTGTAATAATTTAAAGCAAATATTTAGCATTATAATAAGGAATTTTTATAGTTAAGCAATGTACAATAAAGATAAGGCTAAGTTCTGTAGTTAAGCCGAAATGATTGTAATTATTTGTTAGTATTTAAGTCTAAAAGTAATGGCAAAATTATGAATAAATTGTTGTAAAAAGAGAATGTACTTGTTGGCAAATGAAGAGTAACTGATGCCTCTCGTACATTTTCACTATTTTTTTTTGTATATACGGCTAAGAAAAAAAAATAATTTCCAGAAAAAAAATTCTTTTTTTTTAGGAAAAAAGAGGGGGATGTAACGAAGTTACATTTTTAAGGCCGATATTATAGAAAATTAATTGGTCTGATGAATCGATAATCAGTAAAATCATTTTATCGACCCATGAGAAATAGCGCGAAATTTAAATTATCGGCGAAGCCTATTAAAATCATGTAGTAGAGAGAGAGGGTCATAAGTAACGTAATAGATCTGAGAGAGAGAGAGTTATTGTGATGATCTTGTTGCCATGACGACTTCCCCACGCAACCCACCACAATAGTGGTGGGGGATAGCAAAGTGGGCGGAGTCAAACAGTATAAAAGAGCTGGATTTTGCGGAGATCGTCACTTCACCTGTCTCCGAGGTACTAGACCGACGAGACCGACGAGAGTTGTAGCTCACGTCGTATAATACAGAGTTGTAGCTCTGGCTAAAGGGTTGTAGCCTTTTAGTTGCCCCGGAGAGTCGTAGCTTTCCGAAAGTAGGAATTGGAGGGTTGAAGCCTTCCAGCCAAGAGTTGGTGCTCTTGGTTTTAGCTAGCGATCGAGAGTTGGAGCTCACGATCTTGAACCGTGTAGGAGTCGAAGCTCCTCGCTGACGAGTTGTAGCTCGTCAGCTATTCAGGCAAGGTTGTAGCCTTCCCTCGAAGAGTTGTTAGCTCTTCGAGTATCCCGGACGAGTTGTAGCTCGTCCTCACTTAGATAGGGTTCTAGAGTTAGAAGGTGAAGAGTCGTAGCTCGCACCTATACCCCCTAGAAGAGTTGGAGCTCTTCGTCGACGAGTTGAAGCTCGTCGATTATTCAGGCAAGGTTGTAGCCTTCCCTCGAAGAGTTGTTAGCTCTTCGAGTATCCCGGTCTGGGTTGTAGCCCGACCAACGAGAGATTAGGCCACGGGGTAGACACTTCTGGGTTGGATTTTAAGATAGCAACCCTCTCTCTCTAATATAACGGCACCTAAGTGAAAGTTAACTTTGTAAAACTGTACAATTGGAAATCTAGAATAGAATACATATATGTTGTAAATAGTTTATATAATAAAGTTGAAATTGGATTTTAATTTGTGTCTAGAGAATTTACTTTGTAACGCATCCGCCATAGAATCCTGGGCCATAGAATTTAGATAAATTGTTAAATTGGGGCGGGAATTTTCTTGGGGACTCGCCTTGAGAAAATTTAGGTGTTACAATAGTAATAAAAAAAAATCTAATCAACCAACGTTCGATAATATAATATGCCTGTTTATCAGCAGTTACTTTCAATTCACAGTTTATCAACAGTGAGGGTTCTCTTGGAGGTCAAATTTAAACTTTATTACGCTAAATACTTCAAACATTTTGCAAAATTTGAAAAATAATCATATTGATTTTATTCATCCTTACATATTGTCACTCCTCGATTTTCTTGTTTATTTATATAATTTTTACATAATCCTGAGAAATTATATCAATATTACTAGTTGTATACATAAATATAGATGTGTTCATTAATCAATTGAGTCATGCGATAGAGTCATTCTAGGAAAGTAAGATATTTATCATGTAATTGAGAAAATCAAGTCAATGGTAATATAGCTTTCTTTTTGACTAAAAAAAGAAACGAAAAGGAAATTCTTTTAATCATTTAATTTTGAATAAAAAATTTTTACTACAAATTAAATTATAAAATATATTCGATAATGTTATTTAATCAATTTCTATTTATTTTAGAAAATAAATAAATAAAATTCTAATTTCTGTCATAAAAATAAGTGATTGAGTCTGATGCATACATTATAATAATAATAATAATTTAATTCAAAATACAATTAGATTGATATCTGTTGAATGGTATCCAATAAAAAAAGACGAAAATACTATTGATTTTGAAACATTCATTACAGAGAATGTGCATACTAACCAACTCTATTTTATAGACTTTTCCATTTAATGAATTTCGTCATTAAAATAATCGACTCTGTACGATGTCCTGGGCGTTTTATGAAAGAAATAACGATTGTCCTTGGATCAAAATAACGTAATTTAGAATAAGTTATGTTAAAAACGATTGACGCTCGATCTATATAGTATTACTTAATCAATCTAACAAGCAATAGAGTGCTGACGACAGCTCAACAAAATAGCAATAATCTGTCATATAAATATGTGTTACAGTGAGAATATACCGTAATAAAAAAAAATAAAAGAACTAATTTAATTTTCTAGTTCATGCGCAGAAATCTTTGCGCGATACTTGAAGAGTAAAAAATAAATAAAAACTCTTGTACATTATTCTCGCATGTCCTCGAACTGAACCTCCTCGAAGACGTGACCAACACAGGCGTGATGTCGTCGGTAATGGTGACTTGGGAGTTCCCTTCGGCTTTTAGTTCATGCCGGCATGCCGGTGGTTAGTCACACGTTTTAACTCAGACTTTTTAAATTTAAAAAAAATACATCTTCCAAGTGCTATTATTCATCGTATTACTAGAAAAAAAAATATTTGTAATCCATTAATCATCTTAATACTCAATCAGGTACTGTAATTATTTCTTTTAATGCTAATAATATGTTTATTGCATAAATATTTATAATTAATTAATCAAATGCCACTAATATATCTATACCACATGAAAATATAAACGACTAATTATTTGATTTATAATTATTATGAACTATAAAACTCCGTTGGAAACATATAAGGATAAAATGCAAAAATAATAGTAATAATAAAGATAACAGCGATTCAGGCTAATAGAAATACTTTTTTCTCGTTTTCTTATTGTATTATTATCTACGGCGAGATACGTTTTTCATCACCTTCCAAACGTTCACTGCCATCGTTGCGTAATACGTTTCTAAAGCATGCGACAGTCCATTATATTACTATTATTATTTTATTAATTAGTTATTTATACCTTTAAATGATGTTCCCAGTGAAGCATATTTTATCGTACATTAATGACTAAAATAATCTATTTATGTGGTAATAATGTCGAAAAAATGAGAAATAAAAAAAAACAATAGATATGAATAATTAATAAATAAAAATGTTCCATAATTTTCAACACATTGAATATGAACGTGTATAGTTTAGTCTCTTGAGATCAGAGACAACGGTTATGGCTCTATTATCATCAATAAAAATGCCAGTTACATTAGTTAACCATACATAACAGATATTATTATTTTTTTCCTCATCTTCTATTAAACTTAAGATTGGAAACATTAAACTTATTTTTATCACTGCTATTATTATTATTTAAGTTAAAATCATTTTTATCATTTTCTCCCAAGAAATTGCTTAGCTTTATCGCTATCTAAAAATGAAAAAAAAGATAATCTGATTGTTGAGAAATTATCATTACTGTATCAGTTATAGATAAACTTCACACTTTGAGATTACAAAGTTACAATGGCCAGGTGTTCAAGATATATATCTTATATCTAATGAGTTATTTGATTACTTAATGACGTCAAATTCTGACTCATCCATTCGAACATAAATTGTACGACTATGCATTTAACACATTTCCCTATAAATATGTAGATTCTACTCTACTGTAACAAATTTGTCTCAGTGTTTATTGACAGTACACGTGGCTTCCATTCATTACTTTTTAAATTTTCTGAAATTTATGTGAGAAGAAATTATTTATACAATACCATTATAAAAGGGTATTAATTAAAGTAAACATTGTAATTGGCCGGCATTATTATCATTAGAAAAGGTCTCAACTTGTCATCCTTTCAAGAATGCAATTCAAATTTAACGGAGATAACCGAACTTTGACGGAAATGCATCAATGGCATCGGAGAGATCACGTGATACTATTTCAAATGCAGTTTTATGTTATCTTCTCTATTATCACTATATAAATGATTGACCATTTACAATTAATATCATTTTCGCTATTAGTTTTATAAAGTCTATTTGCTATTAATCTAATGGCAGTGATTCTTAGAATATTTTTATTTTTCATTAATTATATTATTTTTTATATTTTCATACGACTAATGAGCGTTATAATACATCCTATTAATAGCATACAGTTATAATTTTGATAAATATTCTTTTAGTCTTAAATACTTATGAGTAATAGTTAGATTAATGGTAGAAAAAAAATATTATTGTATAGTTTTATTTATCATGTTAAATTTATTTCGATTAAAAATGAAACAGTGCCAAGTCCTTCGTTCATAATATAATAACATGTTGTGGTATAATAATTATTTATTACCGGACGTTTGTATCACGAGTTAACAAACTTTTGCAATATCTACTTTATTTCATTATCCCTACGATATAGATAGATTTCATTTTGTCCTTTAGTTTTGTGTTACTTAAAGAATATTTTTTATTTACAGAATCTGGAAATTTTAATATCGACTCTCGGCCGGAAGGATCTTCGGCTCGAGAAAAAAAATAATGTCATCAAACAGCAAAACGATACCTTCATTTGTTATACGTGATCAAATTTATACTGATGAAAGTATAATGACGAAGTGTGATACCGAAGAAATTAATCAAAAACATTATATACCAAAAATAAAATGGCTAGATCTTAGTGTTCAAATATTTATTCACGTTGGATGTCTTTATGGACTCTATCTTATGTTTACGAAGGCAAAATTACTCACATCAATTTGGGGTAAGAAGGTTACATTTTTTATTGACCCGTTAACTTTTAATTATTTTTTTTTCTTCTTGATATAAAGATCTAACAAAAATGAATGGAATATTTTTTCCATTAATCTCAATGCCATTATAAATCATTTTTGGCACACATAAATCAACTCAATAATCTATCAGGTTTTTATGTTTGAGTAATTTTTCAAGGTCTGTTGATTAGAAGTAGATTTCTCATTTGTGTTTGAATGATTTTATTATCAACAAATAATTACATAAATTCTTATTAAAATAACTATTAAATGAAACTAACATACCATGCATTTTTGTTAATCAATTTTATATGTTTGAAAAGTACTAAACTCATTATTCAATAAGCTGTAAGAATATTATCCCAATTATAAATCAATAGTTGTCGCATATAGTCTCTCAGTATTTCTAGTATTCTACACCATTGAAATATAACTGAGCGGACTTCGAATTCTTTGACCCTTGGAATCATTACCATAAAAATCACTCTAATTGTTAGATAAGTATCGTAGCAAAAAAAAAAAAAAATGGAGCAATAAATTTTTTTATTACATATTTTATTTATTTTCATAAAACTATATATCTATTTACGTGATCTACTTAGAATTTGTGAAAAAAATGAGTTAAAAATGTGAATGTCAATTGATATAGCATGTACTGCTGGTAATAAATAATTTTTTTTTTTATAGCTTTCGTGATAATTTATACTTCTGGCTTTGGTATAACAGCAGGTGCTCATAGACTTTGGTCACATAGGGCTTACAAAGCTAAATGGCCTTTGCGATTACTTCTCGTGTTATTATTCACGATAACAGGTCAAGTAAGTATAATAATTGTCCAAAATGTAAATAAATATTACGTTTTTTAACATATATGAATAATAATTGAACAAATATTTGATAAATGATTCTTTTTGCTAAATTTACAGAGACACGTATATGCGTGGGCATTAGATCATAGAGTTCATCACAAATATAGTGAGACAGATGCTGATCCACACAATGCTAAAAGAGGTTTTTTCTTCGCTCACGTAGGCTGGCTATTTACTGAACCTCATCCAGATGTAGTAGCTAAAAGAAAAGCCGTTGATATGAGTGACCTTATTGCTGATCCAATCGTCATGTGGCAAAAAAGGTAGATTAGTCAATCAAGTTAAGAAATCATGATCAATAATTAGATAAATTATCATTTATCTTCCATCTTAATATATTTTAGATATTACATTCCTCTTTTTGCTCTTCTTGCCATTGGATTACCTGTTTTGACACCGTGGTATTTCTGGAATGAATCACTGTGGACATCATTTTGGGTCAGTTTCAATTTTCGTTTTTGCGTTACACTAAATATTGCATTTTTTGTTAACAGTGTTGCTCATATGTGGGGTCAAAAACCTTATGATAAGTAAGATTTTGATGAATTATTCATGAAATATTATTTAAATGTATATTAATAATAATCAGTGAGAGATAATTATTTTAATTAATTTCTAGATACATTTCGCCTGTTGAAAATATAGCTGTATCTATTGCTGCTTTGGGTGAAGGTTGGCATAATTATCATCATGTCTTTCCATGGGATTACAAGACTAGTGAACTTGGCAACTATTCATTTAACATAACAACAGGTTTCATAGATGCTTTTGCCAAATTTGGTTGGGCTTATGACTGTAAATCAGTATCATCAGGAATGATACGTCGACGGGCTAATCGTACAGGTGATGGAAGCCACATAAAAAATATATGGGGATATGGAGATGATGATATTCCACAAGAAGACCTTGAAGAATTAGAAACAATGCAAACATAAAGAAATACAATCAAAAATTTTGTCAAAACTTGTCATTGTACATAACTTTATGATACTTTATTATAATTAATGCACAGTATATTTTTATTAAATATCTAAAATAACATAAAGTTTATAAAAGATATTTTCTGAAGAAACAGACAAATGAAATGGCAAATGTAAATAAAAAATGATTATTGGTACATTCTATCATGCCCTAAGTATTATATATGTATATACATATATATAAATACTTATATATTATATACAGTGTACTTTTCTTTATACGAATATTTTATTATAATTATTTATTTAATAACATAAACTTCAATCATTTCTTTTCAGTAAAAGCATTTCAACTATCTCAAAATGAGAACATCTTTATTATTTTTCGGATTTAAATATTATTAAGTAAAAATAATTGTACTTATTTTAACTATATTTTTCGTATTAAAAGTTTAATAGAAAAATTATCCATCAATATTGTGAATACGAATAATAATATTTATAATAACAAATATAAAAATAATGATACATATACTAATCTTCTTCGTTCATAATATTTTGTATAAAAACTATTGTTTAACTGCCACTACTTTTTACATAAATTTGAATGACTTTCAATTTTTTAAAGATATTTTAACCAATGTATATATTTAATAGCAGTGTTCTATCAAACATTTAAAAGGAAATGACAATGTTAAGTTGACCAGTCCTGGATTAATGAAATTCTCAATAAGGTCACAAGGGTTAAGCAAAGCAGTTTGATAAAGAACAATTGTGGCCTTACAGTCTACCTTCAATCATTCAATAATTTACTTTGAAACTATCTTCCGTATCGATAACAAGTTTTCTAATTTATATTGTTGCTAAAAAAATTTTATAACTGAGACATAATTATCAAGTGATTTATTGTTGATATTAGAGATTGTATATACAAGTGAAAAAAATGTCAGAGGTCGAGAAAACTCCAGAAAAAGATGGTGAAATCCAATGGCATTGGGTCCTTTGGACTATTCATCTTTACATGTTAGGCTCTTATGGAGTTTATACTTTGTTAGCTAATGCTATGTGGATAACAGTATTTTTTGGTAAGTATAAAATTTATCAAGTTTTCTGTTTAAAAAATAAGACAGTTAATACATGAAAATATTTCCTTAGCAATATTTATCATATTTATTGGTGGACTTGGTATAACAATAGGGGCTCATCGTCTTTGGGCTCACCAAAGTTATGAAGCGCAATGGTATATAAAACTATTTTTAATGATATCTCATACTTTAGCCGGAGTTGTAAGTAAAAATACTAATAAATATTTGTTGCAATAATTACTGTTAAGATTATACGAAGAAGATATAAAAATTAAAATGTTGTTAACAGGGTCCAATTCATGATTGGGTTCTAGATCACAGAGTTCACCACAAATATTACGGTACTAATAAAGATCCGTTCAATTACAATCGAGGATTTTTGTACAGTCATTTGATTGCGAATATTAAAAGCAAACCAGCAGATTTTGAAAAAAATTCCAAGATTATAGATATGAGAGATATTGAAACTGATGGTTACGTCTGGTTTCAACGAACGTATTTAATTTATTTTATAGCAATTTTTGTTTTAGTTCATCATTTGAACAATGAAAGTAATATTTTTATTTATTTCAGATTTTATTGGCCTCTTTTTATAATAGTTGGATTACTTTTGCCAATCAATGCACCTGCTGAATACTGGGGTGAATCAATTGGCCATTCAGTATTAGTTCTTGGATTTTTCCGCTTATTAATATTACGTAATATGTGCTGGTTAATTCACAGTGGAGGACACATTTGGGCTCTTCAACCTCATGAAAAGTTAACATCTTTTTTGAATACTCTTTCATTAATATCTATGCTATTTTATTATCGACCTAGAAATCATGGCATGATTGCCATTGATAAAGAAGGAATATACGTTAATCAATATAGCAAATAATTTTAATATATTTACTATTTAGAATATTCATTGTGATAATTTTTAAAAATAACCGAATATACCCTTTTTTATGAGTATATTTTCGTCAAAATTTAGATAATTTTTTTTACTTATTTATAATAATAAACTGCACGATACATCATTATTATTTAAATAAACAGTTTGTATCAGGATTTATTGTTAATTTCAGATTTCCACCTGATCATACTTTGGTATTTCTAATAAGCAAATCTTACTGGCATCATTATCATTATCTACTACCATTTGATTGGAAATGTGGAGAATTTGGTTCTTATGATCAAGGCATTGCCACGAATACATTAAAAATACTCCATGTTTTTGGTGCAGTTTCAGGAATGAAAACTGTATCAAGTACTAATGTTCGAGAAGCTCTTTATAAAGCTACTTCAAAGAACAAATCATTATCTGAAACACTTGAAGAAATTAAAGCAGCTGCAGAATTAGAAACTGTTAAGACAAAACTCCAATATCAACATCATTGACAATAATTGAAGATAAAGATAATTGAATACTTCTGAATGTAACACTTTAAAATATTATTCAATTATAATTCACTGTTAATTTCAACATTGTTTTTGGATTTGTAATTTATTTTTATCAAATAGACTATTGTTAAATAATTGATTGTTATTATTATTTCGTTGAAAAATTGAAAATACATTTACTGTAAAATATATATTTATATTTATTGAATATTTATTTATTTTATTTAATCAATACCAATATAATCATCAGATAATACGGACGAAATATGATGAATTGTATGTATAAAGTAGAATTATAATTATTATTATTAATAATATTGATGCATTAATAAACAGACCATCATCATTAAAATTATCGATACATTCATTAATATTTCTTCGTGCGATTCGCGACCAGCACGAAGTTATAGCTATTCATTCATTGAATTTACTTCATTTTTTCTATGTTAATATTATATATATATATACTATAATGTTCTTACGAGCTACATTGATCATTTTTAATTAAAATAATTATTTTTTTGAATTTTTATGAAAAAAAAGATGAATTATTCTAAGTAATATTTCTGTGAATAACAGATCGAAAATCAATCGAATAATGAATCGTTGTTTTAAAAATTTCCTTTCAATAATTCATCTTTTTCCTTAGATTATGAAAATTAATGAAAATTATTCTTATTTTTACTTATGATACTACACATAATATGACCAATATCATAATTATTACTACTGCTACTTCTACGGCTACTACTACAACTACTGCTGGTATTATTACTAAACTACTATTATAACTACTTCTATGAAATATGAAAATAAAATATCAGTGGTGGTAAATTATGAGAAGAAAATAAATATTTAACAAATAAAATGAATCGTGAAATGTACACTAATAGTCTCAAACCATTTTCAAGTACATTTTATCGTTTCTTTTTTTTGTTTTTCTAATGCCTGAGTTAAATTGTTTTTTATCTTATCAATAACAAATTTTACTGATACTTTGTATGATTTGTAATAACTGCGGATTCTCTCTCTTCAATGGTTTGGTCTTTATCACCCCAACCCCATACGGGATGTGTACCGTCACCTGTTCTTAAAACTCGATGTTTGACCATGTCGTTTGATACTGTTTTTAAGTCGTAGGCCCAGCCAATTCTTGCGAAGAAATCGATGAAAGCAGTGGTAAAGTTCCTTTTATAGTTTCCAAGTTCAGCTGCTTTGTAATCCCATGGGAAAACATGATGATAATTATGCCATCCTTCTCCTAAAGCTCCAACTGCTACTAAAGTATTTTCAGCGGGATTCATGTATCTGAAAAGACATAAATATAAAAATTAATTCTCATATATTCAGTTACCGGGAAATGAAGTTGAATAGGAGTTGAAAAAAAATTATTACTTGTCGTATGGTTTTCCGCCAAAGAAGTGAGCAGCCGAATTAACCAACCATGTCATATTTAATGTAAAAACATAACGAAGTAAAGTTGCTACGAAGTAGGACTCTAGCCACGACTCATTCCATGCATAAACAGGAACAATTGATGGAAGAATAAAGCATAACAGTGGCATAAGAATGAAGTAATATTTTTTCTGGAAAGCTACTACGGGATCGGCTTCAAGATCACTCATATCAATTCCTTTGCCTTTTTGTTTGACATCTGGATGCTTTTTGCAAAGTAACCAACCAACATGTGAGAAGAAAAATCCACGAGTGGCATTATGAGGATCTGCATCAGTTTCACTGAATTTATGATGTACACGATGATCTCTCGACCATTCATAAATGCTGTTCTATAATATAAAATATTTCCGTTATTATTATCTATTTATTATAAACTTAACTTGTGTTAAGAGCCAAGTTTTTTTTTTAATTATATTATAACTGTTCAAATATAATACTTACTTGAAAAGCTAGTGTATTGCATAACATGAGGAATATTCGGAGTGGTAATTTTGCTTTGTATGCACGGTGAGACCATAATCTATGTGCGCCTGCAGTGATTCCAAAACCACTAAGTAGGTAAAGGAGATATGCTGTGAATATTAATTGAAAATTAGTAATTAATTTTTTTTCTCATTACTTTAGTACCAATTTAAACTACGTATATTGTTTACTTTTATATTTGTTTTAATTTTATCAAATTATATGCAGATATATAATATCATATCTTAATGCATTTAAATCAATAACATTTGGAAATTTACAAAATATGATAAAATTAATGATAATTTATGTATAAAAATAAATTTTTTGCTATGTTCCGGTTTTTACGATAAGTCTGTCTTAATCTTATCTGAGTCATAAACAAAATATTTAATTAGACGTTATGTTTTTTAAAGATAGAGCATATAATTTCCTTCTATATGAAGACTGATTATTTCATTTAGCAAGTAATCTCAAGAATAATTTAATGATAATATTTTATTTATCTGTGATAATATTTTATTTTCTACCGAGCACCATTTGTTGCATTAACATTCAACAAGTCGTCGTTTAGATGATGTTTGACTGTTAAAACATATGAAGAGAATCCTGTTGAATGTTTTGTCCTCGGCCTTTCAAAGCCAATTGTGTCTTAATACTCATAAATTGTTCTTAATTATTCAAAATCAAATTTTATTATTTGATATTTTATATACAAAGAATAAGTAATTTAAATAGAGATTTTGATAACTCACCATAAGCTAGGGTTAAAATTTTTGCAGAAGTCAATGCAAGGTATACTCCATAAAGAGCACCGGCGTGGAGACCCAAGAAAATAACGACATTGGTCCAAACAATTTTCCTTTTAAATTCAGGTTTTGGTATTTGGTTCTTTGCTAGTTCTTCTTCGCAAAGAACATTTGTGAGTGCAGTAGTAACATTTGGTGCCATTACGATTTCTTCCTCAGTACGATACTGACAATTTAATACTGAAAACAAAATTAAGGATATTCATACAATGAATAACACAAGACATAACTTACTTCTAATATGTACGCATGCGCTCAATATTATTACGCATCCTGTCAAAATCTACTAGTTTTTTATCTTATATTTGATTTTTTATTTGTGAAAGCCATTTAATAATTATAATTAATATAAATATTATCATATTATATTCATAATTGTATCATAATAAATTTCGTGATATATATGTATGTAATTTTAAATATATATGATAGACAAATAATGTCAAATTAAAAACTATTTAAAGACAATAATTATTCAAAAATATTAACAACGAGAATAAGATGTAACAAAAAAATTTTTGTTAAGTAAAAACAATAAATTTCTCATTACAAAATTAAGTAATAAAAAAACATGATCAATGTTTCACATTTATTGTGAATAAGAACAATATTGTCTAATTGTGTGTACAATAAGATAATAATATTAACAATTTTGTACATGCAAACATTTATTCAATACTCAAACAAATAAGCTTTATATAAAGAATATTGGATGAAATTTCATTGTTATGCATAACAAAAGTAATCATTGTTTTGAATTGTTTCCAAGAAAAACATTTTATTTATTATTCTTAATAATCTATTATCTTCAAATTGGCAATATTTGCTCTTTGAAATAATTTATTTTTTTATAATAAAATCTCCTTTATATCTAAATTAACGACTGATAAAAAAAATTATTTCATATCTCTAAGTAATGATGAAAATATTACAGAGGTTAGCTATTTGTAAACAATCATTTTAAATTGAACATTAATTAACTTCATTTTAATTATTGTGAATAAAAATAGTAACTAATACTTGTTGAAATATTTCAGATTATGTCAACATGTTGAATATGTTTAAAAAATTTGTTTCGAATATTTCATTCACTATTATTGTAATTGATAAATAATTGTCTTATGTTACTTTAATCTCAAATATTTCTGTAGTTATTATATTTATGAATGTTTTTAATACTCTGTCTAGTTTAGTATTGTTAGCTAATTTATGTTAATGAATTACCACCCTGAAAAGTATCCGCTAACTATAAGAGAACTGTATTTAGCATCACTGAGATAGTCTATTGACTACCTCATGAATCTTGTCGGCAAGTGCATGAAGCGCAAACTCAGAAAGAAACATCACAAGCAAGCATATATCGCATTGATGTTGAATTACATTTTTGAAATTGATATCATTGGAAAATAATTCCGTAAAATAAAATATGACTTGAAATAAAATTAAATTGTTGATAAATTAAAATGATTATAATTTATAAAATATTAAAACTTTTTTAAAAAATAGATCATTATAGTTCAAGTAATGTATAAGTGTATAAGATCTTCACGATAACAACAAGTAAATGAATCAAATAAATTGTGAAATTAATTAAATGTTACAAGCAAATTTAATTAGTAATGAAAAATGATTGATTTCTATGATTAATTTGTAGTTCATTGTATAATATGTTAAGTATATAGCAAGTTATAAATATGTGCATTGTTATCGTAACCGAATCATCCACGCGAGGTCCACGTGATTCAATATGAATTATTACAGTTGGTGATTCCGTTGTAATTCAATATTTTTGTGTTTAAATACAAAGTTCATAAACTTAGTGACTCACAACTCTGAACTGTATTAGCATCATGATAAGCACGTGGGTTATGTGAATTAATAAATATTCAAGTCCTGAGAAGTTTTTTTTTTAAATAACTCGTTGAATTGATTGCTAATCTATTACATATGTATTATGATGTGTAATAATGTTCGAATGATGTTAAAGAGCACTAACTGAAAATATATTTTTACTATAAACTCAACTGATATAAAATAAGTCGTACTAAAAAAAATTAGAGATGTTAGATGTATTAGTAAAGCATAGGGCACAGGCGAGTCATACTGACCAATGAGAGCCGAGTTAAAACCTCGCGCCACCTAAAACTGACGAATCCTAAGAACGACCGGAACAGCTGGTGAAGACTCGCGCGCGATCATCAGCACGTATAGGAATATTTCTACTTATCTCTTTCCTTTTCTGACCTTCGTTCCCAACCACTCATTCTTATTCAACGATACACAATTTTCCATACGAGACACGTGAATGTTTTATTGTCCACGTGGACAAATGAAATCTATTTTGTCATTTGAGAGCTTCAAAATATCTGTTATCAATTTAATTTAATTTATTTTAAAACCAGGGTAATTTATGTTATTCGTCGAAATTATATCTTATTCTCTAATTGTTTTGTACCTAAAATACTCTATTCTTATGACGAAATGTATTTTGTTATAATATTACATCATCCTAATATTGAAATTTATTTTTGATGCATTAAACTGTGGTTTGTTTTTTTTTCTTTTACAAAATAAATAAATTGCTTTCATTTATTTAAAAAAAACAGTTATTTTTCTGCTGTTTAAATTGTGGGGTCCATAGATTTAGAGTTAATGATAACAAATTTTTTCTTATTCATTTTATCTTATGAGATCCCGGAAATCTTTTAACAGTCCAACATGACAACTTTCCCCATATTAGATAAAACATGCTTTACTTGATTCATTTCCTTAACTTCCTTAAAATACATGCAAATAAATTACATACTATTATAAATTACATTTAAGCTCACTTGAACTGTCATAAGTCAGTCAAAGGTTGAATGGAAAGTTAATCAACTCAAACTAATTTTTCACTTAAATAATAATTACTCCATAAGCATTGTTCAACAATAATAAAATTTAATAAACTTTTATGACTGTGTAATTATGATACATAAAAAATTGATTATTTCACAGAAAAATTTATTTTGTAAAAATATAAAAAATTACTTGTAACATTATTTTTTTATTGAAAATAACGGTAATAATAATTTTTTTTTATGCATTTTGATGCTATAAATTATTTTTGATTTTTCGATACTATACTAGTTTTTATAATCTAATTGTTCTAAAAAATGTTCAAGTTGCTTCACGATTATTTTATTAATCTATAAATTAGTAGAAGCCTATAGAATATTCAGATAAAAAATATAAACAAATAGTACAATTATATTAATAACAATTTTCCCGTTATTAAAATGTTATTATTTCAATAAAATATTTATTTATATATAATTTTTTTATTAATAAATTAATATAATAAGTAAATTCATTTAAAAATTTTACAAATTTTTAGAAGAGCTTGAAGGAATTTGTAACACCATAAAGCCAGGTATAATAAATACAAGTAACGGAAGAAAACGAGTTTTCTTACCTATAATTTGGATGACGCCACGAAGACACAAAGCCGGCTTCTAACTTACAATCAGTGCACAAGATGTAAAATTTCACGTGGCTTTTAGTTTAATAAAAATACTATTTTCGATATTAAATGATACTTTTCCAATTAAAGTGTTTGTATTTATCCACGTTTATTCTTTACTTATAATCGCCAAGAAAACCGTTGGAAAACTCGACTACGTAGACTGGAAAAGAATCGTGATGAAACATTAATTGACACTAGGAAAATCGACAACATGCACGAGATTAAATACAAGTCGGTATCCTGGGCTATTGTGAGCCTGTTGTGTCGACTACAGAGCTCCAAGTGGCCAACTAATGAAACTCATCTAGCCGTTATTGTCAGGTCTTTTATACCGTTCAAATGGTCAAAGATGCTACTTCCAGGTGAATTTGGCTACTTCTAGTATAGTTTAATATTATTATTATTATTGGATCATTATTTTTAAATTTATAAAAAATTTTTAAATTTTAATTACAACGTGATAGAAAATCAACATAATTCAAACAACGAAAATTCAAACAATTTATTTAACAATTAAAATGTGATAGAAAATCAGAAAATTTAAAACAATTATTTTTCTATGAAATATATTACTCTTTATTATAGTTTTTGACTTATGATTATTTCGAATAACTACTAATCTAATTGAATAATTAAGCATATTGATAAAAATTAACATATGTAAAAAATAAACTCATAAATATTTTTACATTGAATAGATAATCATTATGACTCATTGTTACAGAATAATTTCAGTATGAATTATGATGCTTCTGAATACTGCAACTATCAAAAAAGTTCAAATTAAAGTTTTACTATTTCTCACGGATTAACACAATAAATTGTTGTCACCAAGACAAAATGTAAATATCTGATTGTTCTATGACGCAAAATATGTACAATGTAATCATTTCACACGTCATAAATTATCAAGTTTTAAAGTGACCTTATTTGCAAAAATAATTATAGTTAATTGAACTTTTCTTAATATTCTAATACTTTTAATGAATCTTTTTTCTTTTAAAACTATACAACGTAAATCTTTTTATATGTTTACAAAGATATAATATTAATTAATTTTATACTTTTTTATTTTCACAATCAAAATGACTGGCATCACCTTTACGCTTAATAGTTCAATTTCTTGGATGTTTGTTTCAAGTTATGAGCCCAGCTAATTTTAGAAAAAAATTTAATCTACAATGTTGTTGGATTATAAACAAGATAATTAAACTCTACAACTTCAAGATTCTGAAGAAAAATTGAATTAATAATTATTCCAACCTTTGTTCTTAATTATTAAAGTTTTTTATACAAATAAATATTCATATTTGAAATTACATCGTAGGTAGAATGTTTCATTTTGTTTTAATTAAAATAGTATAAGCACAGTAACACACTTATAGACAACACATTTGTCAAAAATTTTACAATTGGATTATTAAGAATATCAGTGATATCAAGAGAAATCCATCGTATAACAACTTCCGGATGTTTTTTTATCATTAACTATCCAATCTGAGCAAAGCCAGAGACCACGATTGCTATAATAAGAATCAGCGTCAGTCTTAATATGTTTATGATGAAGTTTGTGATCTCTTATTCTATCATAAATTCGATTCTGAAAGTAATTATTGTAATTATTGTAATTACTTGAATATATAATGAATGTAAAATTATGAATATAATTACTATGCTTACTATAGTACAAAAATAGTTACAAGAATACAGAGTAGCATTTTTGTTTTATACGTACGATGACACCAAAGATGATGAACTTCATCAGTAATTCCTCATCCTGATAGATGACTTATTAATCTAATTTCAAGAATAATTCTCATACGAAATGTACACTTTTATGAGCCTTAAAAATAATTCCGATAATTATAAATTGTTACCAGTATTTTCTGATAACATACCTGATAAAATAAGAATCTTCCAACTTTAATATTACTAGTTTTGTAGTTCTTTGAAGTCAGATTGATTAATAAATTTTGTTACGTTTTAATAAATCGTTACAGTATTTATAAATAACTTTTAAAGTAAATTTATAGTAGTTTACGATAAATATGGTATAATATAAAAATAGTGGTGTTTTCAATATTGAATAAATTTTGAATCTATCCTCCTTCAAGTAATTGTAAAAAAATCCATCATTGTAAAAATTTTTTCAGCCAGAATACTCATTTAGTAAATATTTAGTCCCAATGATAGCGTATATTATGGTCTTATCATAAAGTACTCATATTGTGAATTATTAAAATTCAATCATTCTAAGTGTTCATTTGAGTATAAATATTGTTTTTCCACTAGCCCAATTATCATTTCCCATATGACGCGTATAAGATAATCACATTGATATTTCTAGTTCTTGTTGAACTAAATTATAGTTAACGACTTCTTTAATAGATAGACGAAATTATTGATAAAAATGTAATTAAGTAATTTTTTAAAAATTAAAACAATATTTAAAATGTATTGATAAATTTTAATGATACATATTTGCAAATATGTGTATTAATATTTTATGAATTTTTACTATTTGAAATAAAATATTTTATTTGATGACTTTTTGAATAAAATTATCACTTATTAATGAAATAAAAAAACGTTGATTACAGAAAAAAATTTTCACTACTCGTTAGTAATTACTTTTATGTAGATTTATTTCTTCTAAACTATAAAAATTAATATATTCACTTTTTAACAATAGACATAATAGAGAGAATGACATTACAAAAACTTATGAAATACTGCATCAATATATGAATGATAGTTGAATATGTAATACACGTGATGAACTTGTCACCTTTTTAAAAAGATGCTTATTCAACAATAAATCAATTGTTGGGTTTTTTAATATTAATAAATTTGAAGATATTTATTCTGGAAATCTTATATCTCAAAATTAATAGTAATCCTTGCAATACATTTAAATGAATATCTGTTATAGTTTTAGAATAAAATTATTATTTAGATTTATATGCAAATTTCATATTTTAGATCTAAATTAATGTTGAAAAAAACATGTCATTAAAATAAAAAAAGTTTATATGCATTTCAAAAGATTTAAGTTGTAATTAAAAATATATTAATAAAGATATTTTAATGAAATTAAACTTATCTTAAAAAGAGTTAATAAATGAAGTAAAGGTTAACGATCTTACTCATTGAATAAATTATGATAAATTATTTTAATGATAATATTACAGATATGCTATCTTATTATTAGTTAATAAAGAATAAAAAAACATAAAAAAAAATAAACTCTTAGAAAAAAAATCAATTAAGAATATTAATTTAAATAATTTTTCCAGGTACATGCTACGAATATTCAAAAAGTTAAGGAATGCTATTGAGAACAAAATTTTATTTTTAGTAAAGATGTTGAATATTAAAATCGAAAGATGAGTAATCGCGGGGTGCAGGCAAGTCAGCAAATGGGAAATGAACGATGGACATTCTACTTGTTATCAATTAACATGATGCTTTAATTATCATTTAAGCGACTGCATATTTACAAAACGACATAATTTAATAGTGATGCGACCTCAAAATAATTGACGAAAACATTTTTTTGAAGTATGATCAAGTCAAAATAAGTGTAAATAACTTATGTTAAAATTGAAAAACGAATAATCGCAGGGTAAGTCAACATATAAGAAATGAACGATAGACATCCTGCTTGTTATCAATCGACATGAAGCTTTAATTATCATTTAATAATGCGATTTTCAAATAATTAACAAAAATATTGTTTTTCAAGTGTAATCACGTCAATATGAATGTAATTATATATATCTGAAGTTTGATAAAAAAAGTTAGGGATCGACTTTTTTTCAAAAAACTCCAAAACAAAATTATGGTTTATCATTTAATCGTTTTATTATAGTTCCACTTTTTAGGTATTAAAAAATTATTTGAAGAATTAAGTAAAAAATTATCTAATACATTCTATTGATTGTACAAATTATTTATAGCCTTACTATATTATAACAGTAATTATAGTACGGTTACATAAATGTCCCTTATTTAAATTATCTCTACCTCAAATTATATGACTTATTTAAGTATTTGATCAATATATCTGTATTTATCAGATTTCGTGTTACCATCGCCTTTTCTATCAATAACTTTTTCTATATGATCTTTAGATGCATATTTCAAGTCATAGATTAAGCCTAGTTTAGCAAGTAAATTTAGGAAGGATGTTGTTGGATTGAAGAAAAAATTTGAAAATTCTGAGGCTCGGTAATCCCATGGAAAAGCATGATGATAATTGTGCCATCCTTCTCCTATTGTAGCTAATGCTATTAAGAAGTTTTCTGTAGGCAAAATATGTCTGAAAAGGATGATTATCATTAATTCATTATTTAATGATTCAATTTGTTAATAATAATATATAATGCGAAAAATTATTTATACTCACTTATCATAAGTACGATATCCAAACATATGAGCAAAACTGTTTACAGATGCAGTAATATGAATTGCTAAAGGATATCGAATAAATACTTGAGATATTATAGACCATTTTAGATCTTGATTAAAAAAGTACCATGGTATGAAACTGGGTATAACTGCGATACACAGTGTTTGCATTATAGCATAGTTACTGTAAAAAAAATGAATATAACAGCATTTCGTTAAAAAGAACTACTTAATAATGTATAAATAAATTATTTACTTGTCAAAAAATTGTACGACAGGATCAGCTAGAACGTCATCAACACTTATTTTTTGACGACACTCATCAACTTCAGGTTTTTCCTCCAATACTAACCAACCAATGTGACTGAAAAAAAAACCTCGACGAGCATTGTGTGGATCTCCATCAGTATCAGCGTATTTGTGATGAATTCTATGTTGACGTGACCATTGTCGAATTTTCATCTAAAATTAATAATAATCATTTTTGAAAATAATTTATTTCATTTTCATACAATTTTTCTAAATTATAATAAATAAAAATCGTTTATTTTTACCTGTCCAGCAGAGTAAAAGAATAGTGCTAGAAGAATTCGTACAGGTAGTGTGGCTTTATATGTTCGATGACTCCAAAAACGATGAATTCCTGCTGTTACTCCAAGTATGTTGACGTAAGTCATAAAAAATCCTGAAAAATTTATAATTGTATTAAATTGATATCCTTTTTGTCTTAATAATAATTATATCTCACCCCAAGCTACAAGAACCGGATATTCACGGTACGGAAATGTAATGCCATAATATACAAACATGGTTTGTAAAAATGCCATAATGGCAAATTGATGTGGAACAATTCTCGTTTCAAATTCATACCATTTATAATTTTTTTTCTTTACTTTCATATCATCTTTTTCATTCATAATATTTTGAGTAACTATTTCAGCATTATTTGGTACATAATCTTCCGAGTTTGCAACCATTTTTAATGAATTGATGAATTTTAAATAAAAATTATAGTAAGCAGTTTTGATTTGACACTACCAAAATGTCGGACCACTTGTTGAATAGTTTTGTAACCTTTTTTAGCCGGCTTATTCAATCTATATAATTCGAAAATTATTTGAATTTTTCAAATTACTATTTTATAAATTTAAATTAATTATCCAAGTCAATCGTATAGTAATCGTCAATAATTTGATTTCGAAAAATGTAAAAAAATCACATTAAAAATCTAACTTGGTCCACAATTGAGAGAGATAAATTCAACGTGGTCGATTTTTCCCACTAAGTCAATATTCTATAACCTCTAAATTTTCTTTTAAACACTGAAATTTCACTTTTTTGTCTTTTATAATAGAATAACTAAAAGATTATTTAAAGATTAGCCCTTCAAATTTGAAACGATTCGGTAAAAGTCAAAATTTGTTCGTATACAAAATAATATCAGTATAGACAGCTACAAAATAGTTTGAAAGAAATTTTGAACTAAGCGGTTCATTATATACTGCATGAGTTTAACCGCCTAAGCAGACTCGTAAAAAATACCTTCTGAGTAGTATTCAAATACCTATACTCTTACTTCGAACAGTATTCAAATACAAACTAGGATTATTGTGTGAGTGCTTTACGCACTCTTTCGTTAGGTTAGTAAGTATTATGAGTACTATGTAACGCTATCTCATGTAACTAATTATAATTTCTAATTTTCGAATAATCTTGTCAAACAATTTTAATAAAATCTCACAGTCCACTCAATATGCTATCAAAAAGGACGAAAATGAAACGTTCATTGAACATTAATCGATTACATTTGATAACCATATTTCTAAGACGACAGACTTCAGTAAGTATTTGTGATCACATGTCATATTGCATTTTTTTGTTTATAAAAAATTGCTTTTATTTTATTAAATATATTGAGAGCAACGTGTCAAAGATCGAGACATGATGCATATAACTGTCAGTGCTTTTCATGAGTTGTAAACAGTTGAGTTAGTTTTAGAGCAAGTAATTGTATTTTTTCGACAAATAAACTTTTTGGAGTTTTTTTATTTGAAAGTTACATCTAGGCTGAATATATAGAATAAAATGGCATTAATTAAGTGTCATCACTTGTTAAGATAAGAAAAAGAAAAGTGCAAATTGAATAGAATTTGTCGTAATACATGTTTTTTTCATCTTGAAAAGTAATAACAATTAATGCTAAGTTGTTTCATATATTCGGTATAAATGTAGCTTCCGATAAGAAAAAACCTCAAAAAGTTTATTTGTTGATAAACGAGAATTAATTTTTTAAAAAACAGTGATAAGTTTCATATAAACATTTAAATATCTCGAGAACCATCAGTCATGGAAAGTTGAAACTAGTTTTATTTTTTTTCTTATGAAAAATTTTGAAAATTATTTGCATCATGTTTTGATCTCTGATAAGTGGTTTTCGAGATATTGATTAAAATAAAAGCAATTTTTTATAACGCTTCTATTTCTTTGATTTCCTATATGAACTGTCAATTTTTTCCATAAACGAACTCTTGATAGTGCAACGTCAAGTTGACTATCAGAAAAAACATCTCTTTAAGCTTGATACTGATTTTTTAAAATGTTCGACCTTGAGCTTCATTAATAGTCTCATGATAACAACCCTGAAAATAACAGACATAAGACGATTTCTAGTGTTAGCAATACATGTCTACAGAAGATGAAAAATACTAGATTTAAGAGACACTTTTTTGTTCAATTTTCAATAATCTTGAAGAGCATTTTTTTCATTTTTTAATTTAATTTCTTAAAAACTTTTTATAAACCTAAATCTTTGGAAAGCGGTAACTTTTCAACTAAGAACTTTACAGTAAAAATAAAAAAATGCTTTTCTTCTTCTTTCACTTTTTGAACAGAGTACTTTTTAAGTTTTTTATTGTTATAAAATAGCTAATTGACAAAAATTAGTATTTTTTCAAAAGAATTGTTTCTTCGAAACCTTATAGATCTGTAAATGGTAATAAAAAATCTGTATAAATAAAATTATCGAGTAATAAAAATACAAATATAAGTAATAGACAATTTATTATTGCAACGATATAATTATTTATTTAAGTCTAACCACTTTGAGCAGAAATCATAATAATACGAATAATCATTACGCTTCATTACACTCACTCATTGATTGGACTGTGTAATGGCATTATTAAATTCAACATTTTTTCGGATAAATCATAACAAATAAAAAAACTTATTCGATTAATTTCTTATTGAATTCTATTGGAAATATATTTCCTGCAGAAATTCATTAAATCCTATCCAATTATCCCATAGAGATTTATTGAATCGTATTCAGTTTTTCTATGGGAATGAAAAAATTTTGACAGGAGTTGAACGTTTACTTCATACTTCTATTTATTTTTCACATTTTTTATTGAACTGTGGCTTTGTATAAAAATTAGTAAAATTCAATAAGACTATAATATCGTCATGATTTTTTATTGAATAAATGGGAATCGAACTTAACATTTTCAATACGACTACATACAATTTAGTAGAATTTTTGGATTAAAAAAAAATTTTGAATTTTGCTGAAAGTAAATTTTTTTTTATGGAACGTTTTAAATTCTCATGGGCTTGTTATTAAAATATCCAACTGTCATGGAATTAATTAGTAACTTCGTTCAAAAAAATCCTGCTGGTAATACGCACATACAAGGAAGTCGAAGAAAAATGTGCCTTCTATGCAGTAATAATATTCTCTTTAAATTCCAATCGAAACTTTTTCTTATTCAATATCTGTTAATAGAAAAATTCCGTTGCTAAACCCATTCAGTGTTCCGGTTTTCTTCCGAAATCTTGTGAAAAGTCAATAGAATTGTAATTATTTTTATCAGAAAGTTTAATCAGGGATGAGATACTTCACAAATATCAAATATAAGGTTCACGCATGTGCAAAAAAAATATATCTGTATAGAATAATCATGATTTGTCATTTTTTTTAAAATTAAACTTCAAATCTTAGAAGAAAAAGTAATCCTTAACAATAGACAATAAAAGGATAAGCAAACAGATTAGTATTTTTCTCTAATTAATGTGTTTATTATTATTCTTTATCTCACAAATACAGAAGAAAAAAGTTATAAAATGTTGAAAAATATGTTCCGTAACATAAAAAAAATAATTATTCATTATCTACATAAGGAAGAACACTTATACTTGAAGTTTATGAAATTGTTAACAAATGCACACGCATAAAATTCCATCACAATTTGTTGTTGAAGTTTTCCTGAAATATTGAAACTAATACAAAAGAAATTATCGAACTGCATAAACTACTCTTTTAATTGTCAATAAATATGTTCGGATGAAGACACGACGATCTCTTCACTTATAGTAAGCAAAAGCCTATGTGTCGGTCAGGAGGAAAAAGTTATATGTGATCTCAGGTAGTTCATCGATATAAATAAAATTAGAGTTTCTGTCTGTGGTTTGGAGAAAACTACCTCAAACTAAGCTCAAAAAGTTATTCACGTGTTGTTGAAACGTAAATAACCATTTTTAGAATTTCTGTTTGTCTGTCTGTCCGGAGTAATCTTGGAAACAGTTTAATAGATTCCACTGAAACTTTTTTAGACAACAATAAAATCATTATAAAAAAAAGAAATCGAATCTTACAATGCATAAGTAAAAAATACATTTAATCGTTCAGTGAAAGTTAACGGATAAAAATAACAATATTTGCGTATTCGAAAGTGGACGATAAATTAATAAGGTTGAATACAAAATTTAAATATGCTAATAGAAATTAAAAAAGTTAAGGAAGTTCACTTACGTCACTTTAATCAAATGCATGTTCAGGAAAAATAGTAATTAATAATACTTAAATCTGTTAGTTATTCATAATTTTAATATTAATTAATAAAAACTGAGTTCAGTTGCTTACTCAAAATATTTACAATAGCTACCACGATATGAAGGCAAATTTTGTAAAGCGTAATGAAGAAAAAGAGAATGTGAATGGTAAGTCATGATAATGTGGTATAATAATATAACCTTCGAATGTAATCCATTCAGTTTCATAAATTTTTGACATCTACAATAACTATATCCGAAAATGTAATTTTTTTGTACAGAGTTGGTAACGTTTGTACAGAGGTTTAATTAGATTGATTAGATAAAGAAAATGCCAAGTCAGCAAACAATGACGAGGGCTGGTCAGCTAATCAAGGATCCGTAAGTTGAGTGCTAGATAAGCTGGAAGTCGGCAGAAATTCACTGAAAGAAAATGAGATTTCTGTCTTAGTAAGACAGATCAAACCTACTGTCCCAGGGCGTAAGCCTAAATAGATCAAAAGTCGCTAGGGTAGGATAATTATTGCCTGATAGCCAGCTTATGTCTTTGGTGGAGTCCTTGAATGAATTGATCATCTTGAAAAAGCGAATCAAAGTTACTGTCCCAGGTTGTAAGTCTGGACAGTTCATCAGTGACTAGGAAAGGGATGATGAGGATCACCACTTTATAGCGAACTGTTTAAGATGATCTCTAGCAGAAATCATGGATTGAATTGGTGTCGATCTAGCGGACTGATGATACCAGAAAATTAGGAAGTGTCATTTTGGAGGAGTGTCTTTATGGAAACCTGAAGAGGCCTCTTAGAGACGTCACAATGACGACACTAATGGACACAGATCCAGAACTACAATCACTTCTTGGTTAAGAGAAACAAGCATGGAAACTAAAACCTTGATTCGTTAAAGCAAAGCAGAAGTCGACTTTCTCAGAGCTCAGGCAGAACTGGCCCCTTGTCCCGCTTTATTTTCGCAGGCTTTTCTCAAGAAAGGAGAAAAATGGGACTTGAGATAAGAGTGGAAAGAAAGGAGGTGGTGGGAATTTTCTCACCCAGAAGATGGGCATAAAAAAAGGTTTGAATGAATGCTTTGCCGTATGCGGGTTTAAAGGATTCAGGAAATTATCTTTTTTTGTATCAATTTAATGATCAAGACATCTGGAATGGTTGGGAGATTAGGACATGTAGCTTGCTTATGGAAGGGTTTGGTTTTATAACTTGAAAATGTATTTTTTCTTAAAATATTTTATGCAAATTCAAGTCAATAATTTATATTTAAAATATCTTACATCATTAATTTAAAAAATTAATTTCAAATGAAGAACTATTCGAGAGGTTATAACATGTAAACAATGTCATGGAACAAAATGTCAAAATTAAATATCACAAAAACAAGTAAAATCAATGAAAAATAAATGTCAAAGTAAAAAAAAAGTTTCAAATGCATGACCCGGAGACTTGAATGCAGAAAAAATTTTACAAATTCCGTGTCTTATAATTGCCTCTTCCCCTGATGTAGGTGGGGTTTATCGTCTCCCACCTGAATTCTTAGTCTCATTTGTAATTAGTTATTGGAGGTTCGTTATTAGAACATTACATGGTAGGGAAGTAAAACAGTATCGTCATTACTAATTAATCCTATGTACAAAGCGGACGGTTGTTTTTGATATGATAATTGTAAGTTTTTTTTGTCACTTTTATTGGTGTCATTTTTTTAAAACTAATAGTTCATAATTACATAAAATTAAAAGATTTTTCATAATACAGTCAGAATACAAATATAACAATAATATCAGTGCTCTTTAGTGGTCTGAGTGCGACCCGAAAGACCCACACGACTCATTTCCTAGTGAGAAGGATAAAAATATTTTTTGGTTCTTAAAATCAAGCATTATTATTATTATATCAATTATAATCATTATTAGGAGATCAGCCGTGAAAGTTTTGCCTAAATCGCAAAATGGAGCTAGTTTACTATTTTTTTAAGTTCTTTAACTTAGCAAAAAAATGGCTTGACCGATTTTGCTGAAAACCTAATCAGTTTTAAGTTGCATAATTATGCACCGAATGCAATTGGTACCTCGTCGATATCGTTTTTTGTTTTTGAGATAATCGAGACGAAAAATAATTCCAAACGTACATGCGTACATACACACACAAACGTCCATTTATAAACTTTATCAAAATTCGGGATTCGCAAAAGTGAAAAAGACAATGATAAAGACATTACCTGACTTAATTTTGAATTCTTATCACTAGTAGTAATTGTAAAAATATTAATATGCCTATCGTTTTCAATATATAATTGTTGAAAAATATTTGAATGACATAGTCATTTTTTTATACTATAAGAATTTAAGGCAAATGAAATACTAAAATAGTTTCAATAAAAAGATATTAATAATAAGAAGAGATAGATGTGATGGAAGAAAACGAAAGTAAAGATGAAATTTTTGAAGTGAAGTGATATGAATTTTTTTTAAAGTAAAGTTATCATATTAGATTCTTAGAAAAGTAATAAAGATAGAAATAGTAATCGGAATATTTTGAAATAAAGTTATCAGTAAATAATAATAATACAATTTTATATCTCAATGTGAATGATATAATGTATCATATAATCAATTCGCATTTGAATAAATTTTACTATAAATTAAAATCATGATCAAATAGTATATAAACCATATTCTTGAATAAAAACTTAATAATTAATTATTACAACAAAAAAGTTTGCTAACTGCAATGATCATAAAAATTAATATATAATATGAGTTATAATGCCATGAGAAAAAGATTCTGATAGATGGTTAAGATTGAAAAATTTTATCAAAAATAATACTTATATATTTACTTATTCATTTATTTATTAATCAAATAGACCCAACAGTACAGAGCTATTGTTAGAATCGTGTAAGACCATAATGGCATTATATATGAAAAAAAAACCTAAAAAACAAGGTGTGTACAGAGTAGGGCATGGCATGTTTATATAAAAATAACAATAAAAAAACAAAAGTCCGTAATATAACAAAATAAGAAAGCTTCATATACAAAGTAATCAAAAAGTCAAAATAAAGTAAAGCACAGTAATATAAAATAAAGGGCATGATGCCGACTATAAATTGTACTCAAAAGACCCACATGCTAAGATATACGAATATAAAAGAAAAAAGAAAAAGCTGATTCCCATCATTAAAGACCTATAAAATATTTCAAACCTTTTTGTTTCAGTTAAATATACAATAATTTATTCGCTAGTTTGTAAAACAAGTAACAATTTCTAATTTTCATTTAGAAGAAGTTACTTTAAAAAATGACTGGCTTTTACGATTATAGTGGAGAGTTTTAATAGTTGGATGAGAGCCATTTCCAAGATATTCTACTTCTTTTCGTACTTGATCATGTGGTACAGTATATAAATTATGAGCTAGTCCTACAAAAGCAAATAAATTAATCCAGCTTGCTGTAGGATTGAAGTGTCCATTTATATCCGTTGATCTATAATCTGATGGAAATACATGATGAAAGTTTTGCCAGCCTTCCCCCAATGTCAGAAAACTAACTAATTTATTATCTGCTGGCAAAATATTCCTAAAAAATATCATCATTAATTATCAATGTTTGATAAAAATTTCGATATTAGCTTTAAATTATTACCTATTGTAACTATATGTTCCAATAGTTGATGCAAGGCTATTGATGGACCAAATAGAATGAAGTACAAATGGATATCTAATAAATAATTGAGATACTATTGCCCATTCAAGATCTTGATTGAAAAAATATACAGGAATGAAAATTGGTAAAATGATAGAAAATAAAATGGTGTTAAGATAAAAATTCCTGCGTTTAAAAAAAGTGAAGAAAATGTATTAGTTCTTATTTATACGATAAAATTAAATGTCACAATCATTAAAATTAAATTACCCATCAAAAAATTGAATGACAGTATCATCTCCAACGTCACGCATGTCAACTTTAGCTTTAAGTTTTTGAGTTTCAGGGTTTTCCTTCATAACTAACCACCCAACATGACTAAACCAAAAACCACGTCGATTATTATAAGGATCTCCTTCGCATTGTAGATATTGATGATGAGCTCTATGGTTCCTAACCCAGGTGAATATTTTTTGCTAAAAATATCATAAACATTATCATTTATTTGAATATAAATAAAATAAAGTAAAAATTCTTCTGAAGATGGTGAAAAATTGTTTTTATGCCTATTTACTCACAAATCCACTTAGATAATAACAAATGGCGAGAAAAATTCGAAGACTTGTATCAGCTTCATAAGTACGATGTGCCCAAAGACGATGAGCTCCGGCTGTCACTCCCAATATTGATAAATAGGCTATTACATACGCTATAAAAATTTTTACATTAGTATCGAAAACAAATTTGAATATTGATTAAAATATAATATATTTAGGAATATAAAATCGTTATAATTGTAATAAGTTACTAAATATTAATCACTGAAAGATTATCAGAAGACATTGCTTATCTGTCAAATTGTATTTAACAAAATGACTACTGAATTTCATGTAAAACACTTTGATAGATTAATAATAAATACTTACCCCATAGCAGCAAAAAGATTTGTTCACTATATGGAAATGTGATTGCTGTATAAATACTCACAACATTAAAAACTATCATGAGTAATAATTTTGGCCAAATAATTTTATTCGAAAGTTCATGATAATTTTTGGAGTTATCGTACTCATCTTCTAAATCTTGAGCATATTGTTTTGATTGATAATAAGAATTCCATCGTTCAAGATGTTTGGTATCATTGCAATTCGGTGGCATCTTTACTCGATATTTTTTTTTAAAAGTTTAAATCGAAAGTAATTCAAGTATTCATAAAGACTTTGATTAGTGTAATAAATAAAAGAGATATGAACTTTGTATCAACGTTTTCGTATTCTAGTTCATCAACAGGAAGTCACACTCTTTTTGCAATAGTACAATAGTCTAAGCGAATTTATATATCGACGTCAGATATTCAATGCATCACGTGGATAAGAGTGCGAACAATCGAAATTTTTTTTTTTTTTTCATAAACAGAAGCGTAAGTGGTTGAGTAATTGTTAAGTCACAAAATGTATAACTAGCTAACCGAACAATAGAAGTTTATATATACATGCAATCATTCGATACAGTCATTGAATAACTTATTATATATTGAACTGTATTGATTTAATAAAAAGTGCATCAGTAATTTGAATTTTACTATAGATTTTTTGTTTATACATCAATTTTTCTCAAAATATATTTCATAAATATGTAGAATGTTTTAACAAATGATATTTCTTTAATGAATTTGCAAAAAACTGATTTTCATTAACCTTGTGTGATCATGAATAGTCTGAAATTCATTTTTGCTATTTATGCAACTAAAACCTCCTTTTACGAAGCTTTTCGTTACATTATTTTTGTTACGTAATAATAATATTTTTAACAAAAATGATTATTGATAATGCACTCTTAATCCCATTAAAAGATAATAATTTTTATCTTATGGCAATTTATGATTACTCATATTTGTTAGCATTATTTTGTACTGCATTGATCAATAAAAATGTTCTATTGTAGTAACAATATTTAAGCGTACAATTAGTTAATTTATTATAGATGTGATTATTATCTAGTCAGATGTTGTATCATAAATTAATCGATTTTCCGACTATCAAAATTTCACATCTCATCAAAACCACGCCATTTATTCGTTCGTTGACTCAGAGTTATTCTGGTGTGACATTTATCAAACCTCACGCGAACTTGAATCGCCAAAATTATTCTACTCATACTTATTTGGTATAATATTAATTAAATCACTTGTTCATTTTCTTTGACATGAAAAAATATTATCCGTCAAAATATAAGTTAATATATTAATAGAAACAGTAACGTTAAATAAAATGTTCGGTTTATCATTAATTCTGTTATCATTAATTTCTATTCAACATCAAATACTTACTCATGAATCTCCATCACCTATGACACTTCAATTGATTCTTGAATATTCCAAATGGCGATCATGGAACCAAATAGTTCTTTTTGATGATTTATCCGCAAGTTGTAAGTATATAGTTGAACTTTCATCCATAATCAAAGCCACTAATAACAAAAAAATTCTAATTAATAAAAAAAGTGATAATTTTATATTTTATTTAATATTATTTAATTCATTAAATCATTATATATTATTTAATTCAGATGATGCTTTATCATATATAAAACCACTTCTTCGATGTCTTAGTGATCAAGGAATGAGTATTTCTTTCCAGCCTATACGTTCCCCGAAATTACCAGAAGTTCTTCGGATTCAAACTCATCGAGTAGGAGCTATTGTTCTACTCGATCATGTTAATTCAACATCTGCTGATAATGTTCTTAAAATTGTAAAAAAAAACTTATAAAAATAATAACAAGTTTTTGTAAATTAATCGTGAATAATGATTGTGAATTATTATTTATAGGCTTCTAACAAAAGATTATTTGATTATTACATATCCTGGTTACTGATAACTTCACGACCAAATGATGCATCAATCGACATCAGTCTACGTAATCTTTCAATAGGTATCAATACTGATGTCATTATAGCCACTTCGTCACGTTTAAATCAATATACGCAAACTCGTGATTTTTGGAATAAGTATGTATTTTGTATAATACAATCGAATTTATTCGAATGATGTAATAGTTTAACATCAATAACTAATAGGACCTGTAAAGCATTACGTGATTATACAACAACTTATGAATATATTGATACAAATAATGAAGAAAATATAATTGAGAATGTCACTCAAAATTTAGATTATTCTCCTAAAATTAATTCAACTGTGTGCTTTTATCTTGTTCATATTTATAAAATTAAAATATCCGATAATTTTAGTTTAATTGTAGACCCTTTGGGGTCATGGAGTCCTGGCATGCTCATGATTAAACTTCCGGTAAATAAAAAAGAACTAAATAAAATTGGATCTTATTATATCTACTCTATATGAGTATATTTTTAGATGGATGTAGTATTGAGAAATAATTTCCATCGATTGCCAATAATTGTTGGAGTGTTGAATGGTACAAGTGAGAGTCAAGATGAAGAAAATTCATCATATGAAGACGGTAATAGTGATGATAGTCCACTCAATGACTTTATAAATTTTTTAGCTAGTAGCTTGAATGCAAGGTAGTGTATATAATATTCCATTTTAATTATAAAATTGTACGACTTTTCTAATGACTTATTCTGTCAAGTTTGGAGACTGTGTTTCATGAAAAGGTAGGTACTATGACAAATAAAGTATGGAGTAATCTTCTGGGAGATATCTATAGTGGTAATGTTGACATTGGATTGGGTTACATAACAATTAACGATGATCGCCAACGAGACATGACTTTTTCTCATCCTTTAATACGATACACGTAGGTCTATGTTCATTGTAATAAAAATTAAAACCTATCATTCAATATAATTTCCATGATGTTTATAATTAAATCGATTATTTTGATAGACGAAATATTTATATCCGACCACCAGAATCTAGTTCGATGAGAGATATTTTTCTTCAGCCTTTTAATAATCGTCTTTTACTGTGTGTCGCTCTCATGCATACTCTCATTGTTCTAACTATTGGAACTATTAATTATGCCACAAAGAATTCATCTTATAAACAATCTATGAAAGGAACAAGTTTTGGAGAAGCTACACTTTGGTGTACTGGAATTATGTTTATGCAAGGTTAATTAAGTTTATTACTTCATTTTAACAATAGTATTTATTAAGTTTAAGTTTTTAATTCAATTATGTTGAATAATTTAGGTTCACCGTGGAAGCCACAGACGTTATCTGGAAAATTAGCACTTTTATCAAGTTTAATTTTTGCTCTAGTAACATATAATGCTTATGCAGGTTTTATTACTTCAATATTATCTGTACAAGTTACTGGAATTAAAAATGTTAATGATTTACTACAAAATAATTTTAAAGTCGGGTACAGTGAGCTTGATGATGAATTTATGAGGGTAAGGTTTTATTGTTTAATTGGTTCTCACTTTCAATAGGTGTCTGCACTTGTTTAGCTATCTGACTAATGAGTAAAATATAGATTAATTAAAATAATCCAATAACTAGTAGTAGTACTGATGGTATTGAAATATTCATTTCAGACAACTAACGACAGTAATCTACGACTATTGTATATTAAAGCTTTTAATAGTCGAGAATCTCGCTTGGATACTACTTTGGGATTGAAAAAAGCTGTTGATGGTGGTTATGGATTTTTTGCTAGTGCCTCTTTAGCTAGAAGGACTCTAAGAACTGCTCTTATACAAGAACGATGTTCATTAAAAGAAATTGAAGTTGGACAAACGTTTACAACTGTCGCTTTACCCATGGAAAAACAAAGCCCCTATGAAAAGATTATCAATCTTAGGTAAGTTATCTAATTTTGTGTTTTCTTTTATTTATAACAAAAATTTTATTTAATTTTTCTTAGTATTTTGAAAATGCGAGAACATGGAGTCATTGATAGAATCGCAGATCGAATGCTGCCTGATATGCCTAAATGTCGAGATTCAACAACATTCCGTAGTGCCAGAATAGCTGATGTATATTCAGCTTTTATTATTCTTATGATTGGAGTTGTTACTGCAATATCTCTTGGTATAGTCGAACGAATTTGGAATAATAGACTAAATTTAAAGAATAAATTGTTCAATTATAATTCAAATGATAAAAGCAAAAACAATCAAATTTTATCGTTCAAAAATTTTTTCAAGTATAAAAAACCGAATAACAATTTAAGTAACATAATACAAAATAGTTACTTTAATGAGAATCAAAATTGGTGGGATAATTATTACTATTATTCATGGAATCAGAATATTAAAAAAAAATTAAATCATCAGCATCCAAAGTTATTGAAAAAACATTCAATAAATTCTCAAGAACATGTATTACCTTTCCGAAATTAAACATAAGTAAATTATTTTCCAACAAAGAGTGAAGTTAACAGGTCCTAACGGTATTAACAGATGATTAATTATACAACAGACATTAATATTATCTAATCTTCTGTTACTAAAAATAGTTTTTTATTGCATGAGAACTATGTTCAATATAAAAAAAGAGTAGTTAACTAAAATTTTTAAAATATCATCTTTCTCTGAGATGAATCTTCATTTTGTGAAAAATACTTTTTATCTTGACTTTCTTCAAAATTTCTACAGTCACTAAAAATTCCCCCATTACTTCGACAAAAAATTGTAGCTAAACTTGTGTTTTGTGATTTGAGAAACCACTTTAACCAGTATTTATAAACGTTTGTTGTACCAATGTTTTGAATTAATTCAATACACTTGTTTTTTAATCTTAAATGATAATTCATAAATATTAGAATTATATTATTTTTTAAACATTTCTAAACTTACTCAAACTCCCAAAGTTTGTTGTCAGATAATTCAATTAGAGTAGCACCTGGTAAGTTTTCTCCAATATATCTTTCTCCATTGGTTTCTCTCAATCTATAACTTTTTAAATAAATTAAAAAATAAATAAATAATTAATTATCAATTAGTAGATGCGAATGTATCACAAAATTTTGCATATAATATTTATCATTGATAATTTTTATTACCGATAAAAAAACTCGTTGCATATTGATCTCAGAACATTATCAGCTTCTGTATCATTAAGCCATTGGACATGGGGTGACATCGTATCATGCACATGAGTAAGTGTTTCGTTAATCTGAAATTTTTTTTAATCAGATAACACATGATTGATAATAAATATTACACAATAATGTTGAAAATAACATTGAAAAAATTATAGAAATAAAGATATTAACCTTATCAGCAATAATTAAACATAAACCGCATTTGACACACACTGATGAGAAAGGAATTTTTACCAAATTAGAATCTGTATTGTAAACTATTTTTTGCACAATTCCAAATTTTTTATCACAATCACAGAAATTTTTTTCTTTATCAATTATTTTATCAGATTTTTCATTATAATCAACTATATTAGATAAAAAAGATTTTTCTCCGCTACATGGCAAAAATAATGTTTTTTTATCTGATGCTCCAATGCTAGTATTTAAAATAAATAAAAATATGATGATTTTCATCATTTGTATAAAAGATATATAAACAAATTATTCAAAAATAATATTGAATATAAAATAATAGATTACAATACAAAAATGATATTTTCATATCGAAATTGTCAAAATAAATTTATGACAGATCAAATAAATAATTATGAAACAGGTTATGTGTAATACAAACAATTTCGTTGTTACTATTAGTCGATAAAGTAAATTATGTCTGGGGAAAAATTAGTGGACGTATAGGGACGTTTTTATTAATCCCCAGCATACATATGTATTAAATTTTTGTGTTATTGGTAAGAATGTATTTTATTGATCTTGATATGTTTTTAATAAATTTCGATTAAAATATATTTAATTCTCAAAAAATTCATTGTTCTCGGATTATAATGTAACACAATACATTTAATAATTGGCATTTTATATCAAATAGTTGTATATAATAGCAATTAATGCATTACGTTTCCATACATTAAAAAACAATACACGTATTTGTATATCTGTATACAAATATATTCAAAGGAAAAGCGAAAATATATATACATACACATGTATAACATACATGTATGTATATACAGTTAGTAACTAGACATCGTCATCACACAAATCAGGTGGATTTGACATTTCCAGGATTTTAAATTATATTATTGTTTTACTGTTTAAAATTCAAAATGTTATTTTAAAATTCAATAATGCTTGTGCTAATGTGTTGTTTATCTGAATCCTACAAATTAACAAAAACAATACGGATAAATAGTGTAAATTCATCTGTGAATGGTGATATCCAGAATTTTATTGAAGAAGTTTAGTTATTGCGTATTATTTGATCTAGTGGACAAATTTTTTAGCCTACACAAAAGCATTTTATAGAATTGGGAGAATAGTTAATACTTTATATGAATAATTTAAAAAATAATTGGGTCATATTACAGTAAAAAACAACGGCTGATATAATATGGCTGCCAATTTAGAAGAAGAGCAAAGTTTACGAGAGTGTGAAGAATATGTACAGAGACACAACATACAGCAAGTTTTAAAAGACTGCATTGTTCAATTATGTGTTGGAAGACCTCAAAATCCAATATCATTTTTACGGGAATATTTCCAAAAATTAGAAAGGGTGAGAAATATTTTTTAACATTTACACTTTTATAAGCTTAAAATAAACCAATTATCATACAAGAAACAGTGATCAAATTTATTTATTATTTAACTGGTATTATTATTATTACTATTAAATCTAATAATCAATTATTATATATATTTAAACTAGATTTACACATTAAGTTTCATGAAATTGAAAAAAAAGGCGCCCAACAAAAATTCATAGTTACTAATAACCCTAGAACAGAGGTAGGCAAACTTAGCTTTTAGGAACTAGAGCAGCTTCCATGGTTTTCCTAAAAGAAAGTGATCGAGACTGGGTCTCCATGAAAAACTTGGATGAATTTTTGTTTCTCAGCTCCCTTAGTGTCTGTACTAAGGTTGGGCAAATTGGAGCTTTTTCAGAGTAAGAAAGATGGACTCATGAAAATTTAACATAGTGCCGTTTTTACTTACTCTTACGATAATCGTAGCTACCTGGAGAGTAATCGGAGTAATAAGAGTAACCACTGCCTAGCACTCCTCCAGACTATGTAACTCTAAATCATTTTAAAAAATTGTCGTCAACGATATTTGATAGTTTTTTTTTTTCATTTTTTGATATTTTTCAATAAAATAAAAACGAGATATTTTTTTAATTCAATATTAACTTTATTAGCTCATAAACTTACAGCTTTGGCTAAGTTGATTTGTTTCCATTCATTCTAAAGTAAATATGGAATATTATGGTATGTATGTTCACAAATGACCCCATAAGTATCGGAAGATTATGGATAGATTAATTGACATTAAAATTATTGATTATCTTTCAAATATTTGTACTATTGTATTTTAATATTGTATTTTATAATACTATAAAACAGTTCTAGATTTCATCATGAACAAATTCTATTTAGATTATTTGATAAATTTAATACAATATAATAATGAGATTAGTATGTATCACAGTATCTAATAATGAAACCCTTAGAATGATAAATTATATTGTATTTGAAAAGTAATAATTATTATAAGTAAAGAATATTTAGTAAATGAAAAAAAATTAGAGTAGTACACGAACGCATGATATAAAATCATAAAGTTTTATCCTAGAAAGGTTTTAAATATCTAGAGTAAGGTAGGCAGTATAAGTGTGGGAGAGGAGAAGGTTGAGATAGAGCCCTTGTATATAAACTTCACTAGGGGACTGTTGATCTAATCTTAGAATATGCTCGAAATATAACAAGTGACACCTTAGCCAATAGCAACAACAGAGAAAGATATTGGGAAAAAAGAAAGAGAGACAGAGAGAGAGGTAGTCAAGTTCTACGTAACAAAAATATGGAAACTAGTGACTCCTGGAGTACAGACTACTCTGAATTACGACATTGTTTCTTCTGTAAAATTTTTTATTAATTTCTTATAAAAAATATATTGTGTTTAATTTTTTCGGTATATTTGTTTAATATCTTTGAGGCTAGAAAATTCATAGTATTTGGAATATTTGTTTTATCAATTAATTTCAAGTATTAAAATTTATCAGTCATTGTTTATCAATTGAAATATTTGTTCTGCTATTTACAAGAGAAAATTTTTAGTATACTACGAGAAAAACATTGTGAGATATTAAAGTGAATTAAACGATTATTTAAACTTTAAAAATACATTTGTCTATTTGACATTATAATATATTATAATTATTATTCACATACAAAATTATTTTATTTTGTCATAATGAAAGAGGTAGACAATAAATAATACATGACAAGCAGGTAATGTAGTAAAATATTGAATTACATAAATTGTTGTGGATCAATAGGAACAGGCGCACGATGCAAAACAACAAATTGCTACAAGTCCCGAGGACATTGAAGATCTTCCAGCAGGTCAACAAGGTCCTCAAGTGCCAAGACGCCGAGGTGGTATTTCTGCTGAACCAGTATCTGAAGAAGATGCTACCAGTTATGTCAAAAAAGTTGTTCCCAAAGATTACAAAACTATGGCTGCATTGAGCAAAGCTATTGCCAAGAATGTTCTTTTTGCACATCTTGATGAAAATGAACGATCTGATATATTTGATGCAATGTTTCCTGTTACATTTCTTCCTGGTGAACCAATTATTCGTCAAGGTTTTTTTTATATTATATTTATTATTACCTTAAAAAATTTTATAAAATTGAGTTATTCATAATTACAATATACTTTTTTTTTATTAATGTAGGAGATGAGGGTGATAACTTTTATGTTATTGATCAAGGAGAAGTAGAAATATTCGTAAATGGTGAGTTAGTTACAACGATTGGGGAAGGTGGCAGTTTTGGTGAGTTAGCATTAATTTATGGAACTCCACGAGCTGCAACTGTCAGAGCTAAAACTGATGTTAAACTTTGGGGGATTGATCGAGACTCTTATCGACGAATCCTTATGGGATCAACTATTAGAAAAAGAAAAATGTATGAAGAATTTTTATCCAGAGTATCTATTTTAGGTAATAATAACATATTACTGTGACAGAATATTTAATTAACTTCTTTGATATCATAATTTTATATTCAAATTTATATCTTGACCTAGAATCACTGGACAAATGGGAACGGCTCACTGTAGCTGATGCCCTTGAACCTGTTGTGTTCGAGGATGGAGAAACGATTGTACGACAAGGAGAACCTGGAGAAGATTTTTATATTATAGTTGAAGGTACTGCAGTGGTTCTTCAACAACGTAGTGAAGGAGAAGAACCAACGGAAGTTGGGAGACTTGGACCATCCGATTATTTTGGTAATTAATATATATATAGCAATGATTAATTAATAAGTAAAAAGAATATAATAACATGATAATTATTTTATAGGAGAAATAGCTTTATTACTAGATAGGCCAAGAGCAGCAACTGTGGTGGCTCGTGGACCTCTAAAATGTGTAAAACTAGATAGAGCACGCTTTGAGCGGGTCTTGGGGCTATGTGCTGATATTCTTAAACGAAATATAACTCAATACAACAGTTTTGTGTCACTTTCTGTGTGAATCACTATAAAAATGGATATCGACATTAATTATAACATTATCAAAGCAAACTTTTTTCGCTCATTGTTATAATTTCTTATTTTATTAATATTTTCATCATCAGTCTATTGTACCACTAATGATCTGAAAATGATCTAACGTTAGATGTTCAATAATAAATAAAATTATACGACGAATGATTTTTTTCATTTATTAGTTTAAAATAGAAAACTTTTCGACAATGATCTTTGTTAAGATATATGATACGTTATGAATGTAATTGCTTTATTCATATGTTGTCTTTAAAAGAGATGAGAATTTTTTATAAATATACATATTTTTAAGTGACTTATCTACAGACCATTTTGTTAATAAAAGAGAAATTATTATTATATAAGATTTAAGATAATTGGGGATCTATAATGTTGTAAAAAATATGAAATTTTATTTTTAAAAAAAAATAATTTATTATGCACATTTGATTCTCCAGGCGTAGCGGTACAAACGAGATCGAATAATTATATTGTGATACTGCATCGATTTATTTCAATCTGGGAATAAAAAAATGGTGGTTTGTTAGAATCACTATTCTTCAGTTTGAAAAAATCCTTTTTGATGATAAATTAATGTAACTTATCACTAATAATTACTAATCCTCTTCATTGTAAAAATTAATTTTCCTCGCGCTTTTCATTAGTAGATTATGTACAGATGATTTCCCACAATTTCATTGAATTTTATGAATATAATTCTCATATTTGTTTGATCATGAGTCCGTACAGCATAAAAATAAATTATCCAGAAAAAACAATTCCAGGTACTAAAAAATCTTTTCTCCTTTAATTAATTAAGATGATGAAATAATTTTAATGAAAAATAATTGATCATTAGAGTCGTAAGTCATTGGACTGCATAATCTTAGAGTCAGAATCAAAGTCATAATACGATGTAATCCTGGTTGAGAGTCCAATAATGAATTAATTTACAATTATTAATATTTACAAATTGAATGTTGCATTGTTTATATTTGATGTCGTAGATACTTCAATATTTTCTTGATGCTTCGTGGTATTTCTATGGATCTTTCTATACCATCAAGAGAACTGATGATTAAATGTATAAGTGTGAATTTTTGTTTAGTAACTATTGCTGGATAAAAGTGAGACGGAGTATTTTGAGAAGAAAATCCTGACGTTTTTTGCTCACAACGTGAAAATGCAACGATTTTACTGATGACCATGAAAGGTCATATTATATATGTATATGTATAAATTGAAAATATATATATACATATATGTAATATAAGTATAGTAAATACACTTATATAAAATTAATATATATACAAAAAATGTACATAATATGTACATGTGCGCAATCAAGCGCGAGGTTTAACTCTTGCAGAGGGATGTATATTTTTTTCACTTTCATGAGAGGAAGAACGAATGTTGGTGGGGTTTACCAACCACTTAGAAAACCACTGCTGGCTTTGCAATCAAGAAACCGTCGTTCAGAGTCAGCATAAATTAACCCAAATTCAGTTACAAATTCATAAAACTTGTCCAAAGATTGAAAGGCCAATTCTGCTACGATGAAATCAATCGCCAAATTTTGTCGATAGCTAAACAGCAGAAGAAATTATTTCATTAGTAATAAAATAAAATTAATTGATGTAAAATAATAGAAGAGAAAATTTATGAACAATAAGTATTATTGAGAAAATCTTAAATCGCTGCTTTGTCATCCTGAAACAGAAATCTTTTTGATGTTAGACACAGTAGGGATTTTTAAAAATTATTTAAAAAAATAATTTTTCATAAATTAAATCATTTACAAATTTCATATATATGAATAAAAAAATAATGACTTTCAAAAAGAAAAATCATTTAAATAAAAAAAAAGACTTAATTTTTGTCAATTATAAATATTTTGATTCAAAAAATATCAAAATATGAAATGAAATAAGATAATGCTAAAAAATAAGCAAACCAATGGAAAAATTAGCAAAGAAATAATTTTTAGTATACATACGACTTGATCATGTGCTTGAGAGCAATTTTTCTTTCTCGTGCGATAAACCAATCCATGAGGTAACCAGCCATTCGTGGCGCTGTCATATATAATTTGAAGAAAATATGGAAGTTACCCAACCACCAGGCTGAACGTACTTTTAACGCGTGTTTAATACAATCATCTTTTTTGTCTTCATCGGTTAGAGCAGCTAAAATAGTGGTAAGATCTGAAATGCAAATAAATAGATTATTTATGCATTATTGAAAACTAATCATTATCATTATTGTCATCACATTGCCTTCTTACCTTGTGTATTTTTAGTAAAAATGTAATACAAAATACGATAAGCAATAAATTCACAACGATTCTCGCCACCAACATCTTGGTAAAGCATTCTCAATTGTGTTTGACATTGATTGAACTCCTCGTGATCTCCGCGTTCCAGTGCTACGTGGGCATGAGTTTCATAAACATGTACCGTAAATGCATCTCTAATACCTTGTACAGTCAAATCTTGACGAATGGATTTTAATTGATCACACGCATATCTGTAATCTTGCTCCAATTTCCACCGCTTTTTTACGTGAGCCAATGAAGATTGAAGAACACTTACCGGACGTACTGCAGATGCAGCTGGAGCCTAAAATATTGAAAATAAATTATGTAACATGAAACCAATCATTAAAAAAATGACTTTAATAAAAAAAAAAATGAAATTACCGAGGTAAGACGCAAATAAGGTTTTTCGATATCTTTACAGGTACCAATGATATGGAGTCCAGTGAAGTCAAACTCGACGTTGTCATCTTTGTTGATAGAAGTCCTAGTAACTGAATCATTAAATCTCGCTGCACGTTGTTGAAGTTTTTCCTTGGATCCTAATTCCTCACCGTTGCCTGTAGCTAAACCAAATTCGGAATAGAAATGTGACTTAGATTGTTTATTCTTCTTGACCTTCTTCGTAGAATGAGTTTTGCTTCGATTGGATTTTTTAGTTTTCGACGACGATTTGTGATCATGTCCACGATCACTAACGCTAGATGATGACGAACTGCTTCGCCTATATTTACGCGCCGGTGGACTATGAGAAGATGAACGTGACCTGGATTTAGACTTTGATCGAGTTCGTGATTTAGATCGTCCATGTCCCATAGATAAACGTGCACCTAAACGCGCACCTAATGATGTTGAAAGACCTGTTTTGCGTAAAGTCCCCGGTGAAACGGTCAGTGGATTGTTAGGTTTAACTATTGGGGTTTTTGCTTTAATCGTCATTGTCATACGTTCACTATGAATACTCGGTAATGGTTCTTCGTCCCAATCCTTGCACCAAAGTGAGCCATCATTGGCCGCACGTGTAATTTTACCCTTTAATATTATTTCAACCTGATCTTTATCCACCGCAGTTTTACACTTTTCATAGCATCGATTAACGTAATTCTTCAAACTATCTGGCCAATCTCCAACTGGATTTGTACTTGAAGTAACTGGATTGTTACCTACCGTTGATTTACTGGGACTATGTTGATTTGTCTGTAAGGGGCTTGACGAAGGAGCAGGCGGTGTTAAGATTTCAGGAGTTTTGGCTGCCAACGGGGCTGTTACTGATGCAGGAGGTTCATTCTGTGTTGGAGGTAATGGGGGTAACTCGGCTTTAATATCACTTCCCACAGTAAAATTAGTTACTATGTTATTTGCCTGAAAGGAATTGTTGAATTGAGACGCTGCTGAATTTTTGTTCTTCCGACGTTTTTTCTTGGCTGCACCGCTATTCCCTGATGGTACATATCCTAGTCCAGTTTTTTTATTTGGTAAATTGAATCTCACTTGACCGTTGAATTCTACGAAAATAATTTAATTAGAATCAACTATTTAGATATTAAATATTCAGAGTAAAAAAAATTAAACTTACGAGCCACATCATTTTGCATTGGATTCCATCCATTATATGTAAATGAATTGTACATATATAACTGTGATGGATTCTGTAATGAAGTTTGAGATTGATTATTGTGTTGAGGTGGTGCTTGAGTAGGAGGTGGTGGTCCTGGAGGCAAAGGAGGAAGGTCAGATTCATCATCCAAAACCATAGGTTGTCCTGGTATTGATTGCTGTTGCTGCTGCTTATTTTGGTTACTTGGATTATTATTTTGTGGTTGTTGCTGTTGTTGTTGCATTTGTTGAGCACTAAAATGTTGTCCATATCCAGTCATCATTCCTTGAGGATAATAGTACATTTGTCCTTGATCATATCCCTGACTATATAATTGGCTATAATAAATGAATAATTTATTAATTATATACAAAAAGTTTTTACTTAATATAAAAAAAAGTTATTCCAGTTTAATCCTTACTTAGAAAACGATTGATAAAGTTGAATGTTCGGCGGTGGAGGATACTGCCACATCATATTTGCCATAGAAGTTGGATTAATTTGTTGCTGTGGAAAATGTTGTGGCTGCTGCTGCGATTGTTTCTGTTGAGATGCGACAGCTTCACTTTCCGACATGCCTGACTGACGAGTTTCAATTGAAATAAACTTTAACCTACCAGTTAAACTATATAATTCTGTGATAATAATTATTATTAAAAATACTAAATCAAAAATAAACAAAAATATAATATAATCTACACTTTTATACTCCAAAATAAGAATATTAATAGAATTAAAAGTGATTTCCTGTGATAAGTAACTGGGCGGCCATTTACTGATCACTTTAGTAAAATTTTCTATATTAGAGGAATATGCAGTGTTACCAACCTCCAACCATTCTAAAACAAAATTTCCTAAGATGCACATAGTATATACATATATATATAATGCATACATTGTGAAGGAAAAATAATAACATTTTTGAATTGCGAGTAATAAAAAATAAACTTTTTAACTATAAATGAATGATTACGTGCATGAATTAATTTTATTTCGTGTATATAATTGTATAAAAATCTCTATAATACGATACTAACCTTCTTTTTTGAATCCTTTTATTTTTTTCTGAACAATAGACGAGAAATCAATCGAAATGTAGAAAGCTAATGTGTATATTTCATCAAAAAAAATCAACATTAATTGTGCTAAAGTAGGTAACACGAAGAGAAGTTTACTGCTTTATTTTTATTAATCAAACTTGATTCTATATTGTAAATTTTATTTTAAATTTGATTGGCTTTCCAAATTTACAGCTTAATTCGAAATTTGTTAACTGTTGTCTTTTCATTCTTGAATAAGATGAAAGAAAAAAAAAAAGTAAACAAGAAGTAATTGTAAAAAATTGTATAAACGTACGCATGGACGTACATTCGCAGTATGCACACTGAGAAAAAAATTTCGTTAAATGAAAAAATTTTTTATTCAATCAATAAAAGAAACTTGGAGTATTCTCAAAATAATATTTTATTCAGACTAATAGTAGTGTTATCAAAAACACATTTTGTCATTTGTTTCAATGGTGTGACAAGTTTGAGAACAAATTTTCAAGGTTACAACAAGAATGAAAACAAATGAAATTTTATTCATTTGAGTAAATAAAATGATTTTAATCAAATATTTATAATTTCGAAGAAATATTTTATTACGACTATTTAAAATTTCGAATAATTTCGATAAAAAAAAATTTACTCAGCAATTGTCGAAAGATCATAATAATATATACGATAAAAGACATTTGAAAAAGTTTGATCAAGTCGCATTAAGTCGTTTTTTATAATAAAAAAACTGCGAATTAATTAAACATAAGTGTCTCATTTAATGGAACTTCTCTATGTCAAAAATAAAAAGAGAAAAAGTGCACACAACGCACAAAAAATTACTAGTAATAGTGAGAAATATTAATTTTTATAATAAACTCATTATAAATTACTTATTTTTTGAGAATTTTTTGTGTTCTAAATCTTACAACCACGCTGATATGATATAAATAAAGTTCAATTTCTAATTATTAGCAAGATCGCACTCTCTGTTGACTTATCCATCGATGAACAAATATCTCTGAGAGTAACAAAATGATACTAAATAACATAAAAGCTATGAGAATAAGTATAATCGACAATATTTCGAGTTCAGATATCGGTGTCCACGATTCCTCAATCTGTAATGTACATTGCAGATTAATGTAAATCAATTGTAAAAGCATAATTAATCATTAGTTCTACATTGTGAACTCTCCTGATAATAATCAGTCAGAAAGTATTTGTTGGTCTATTCTAATTTAATATGTTTGCATACCTTTTTAGACCGTGATAAATATTCTTGATAATTTTTTTTCCGCATTCCGTTTTCATACATTTTTAATAAACTACAAAGTAAATATTGCTAATTAATTAGACTGAAAGTTATCTTTTGGTTTACTTACAGCTTATTAAAGATTTTTCTATACGGGCTGTTATGTTGAAACGCAATTGCTAGTGGTGTTACTGATAAATTTTCGACAAAAAGTGGTGTACAGCTTGAAGAGGAGAAGGAAGTCGCCAAATTATCATATGAAACAAATATATATTTTTCGTTCTCACACATACGTTTGTAACCCTCAATATGAGATGTTGGTATTGGATGTTGTGTTTTTATATGTTTGTGAAAAATTCTTTGTATAATTTCATTTTCACTGTGCTAAAAATTTTATACATTATCGTTTCTCGAATTCATAATAATTGGATTAAAATTCATGAGTCTATAACACACTGAGAGAAATATGTAGTTGGATTTACCATTAATAGTTCGAAAAGAACTCAACTATTATCTGTTTAATGAGAAATTAACAGCGGATAGTAAATCCAACTATGGGACTTAACTATTATTTTTTAGAGTGCATTCCAGTTATTATTGATGACAAAAATTAGGAAAAATAAAAATATAACTTGCACCTTAAAAATATTCCATGTTTGTCCTTTTATACAACCTATTTTGTAGCGACGATCTTCAATCAGGTCTTTGAGGTTTGTAACTGGGTGTTTAAATTGAGGCGTTGTTATGATGCTTAAAAATATAGCTGAATAAAATATTAGAATGAGCAGAGCGGTAACATTAATTGTCAACTGAAGAATTCTTAAAGGATTAAAACTGGATGACGGCCAACCTATCAATAATTATTTCAAAGTTTTATTTAACATAATTATTTTTGAGTCACTTTTTATTTCTACGCCTGTGGAAAAACTTACTTTGATTGCACATAGCTCCATAAACCCTTAAAAACGAATGTGCAAATTGTATTGGTATTTTTATTGGTTTTCTTCTCAATCTTCTAATTACATCGATTTTCTTATAATATTCAAGAATAGTTAAAACAATGCTTTCAATCATTATGGTCAATATTATGATATACCATACAGTAATTTTGAAAGGTCTGAAATAGCTTGACCAACTGAATACATTATTAGGTTTCTTTATGAACATGGCAAGACTGAAATATAATAATTAAATTAGTCAATACTGACTCAGACTCTCTCTCTCTCTCCCTAGTAATGACTACCATTTCAAATGAAGAAAGAAGGAAAGATTATGGGTAACTTCTTATTTCCACTCAATGAGAATTTTACTCTGTTGAATTTTGAACAAGAAAAACATATAACTGACCGAACCATAATCCTACCTTCTCCTTGAAAGTCTTTTAAAAGATTAGAATTCAACTATAAAGGTTACGACAACAAATGGTTACTTAACATACTTTGATTTGAATAAAGGAAAAGACAAATCAAAATAGGTCTTCGCTTCAACAGTCATGGCAAACGGAGCAAAAAGAATGTCGATGGAATCATTCATTAATAAACCTAAGCCATCGCTCCATGTTCCGTTTTCTTTGAATCCAGTTGCACTTACAAACGTGTAGGTAAATCTGTAAAATACTTAACACTCTAAAAACTCTAAATTTCTCAATTATCATTTAAGTCTACCTGATATTCAATGAACCTTCTAAAGTTTCTGCCATTTCCCCTGTATATCCAGTTAATTGTAATTCATTATTAATTCTTTTGACATACGAAAGAGGTGGATTCTAAAAAAATAAGAGTAGAAAATATTTTATCATCACGTCCAGATATCTTCGTACTCACATGACGTATTCCTGCGCGTATTGTATGACTTGATAGAATATCCTCAGGACTAGCGAATGATTTAATTCCAGTTTCTTCACTCCATGTTGCAAAGAGTAATTTCGCGATTTGTTTCTTTTTGTTATCTAACTTAACTTTCCATATTATTACTTGACTGGGGTCCATCTTATTTATTTGAGAAACTATGAACTTATACTGATATGGAAAATATATGTTACTGAAAAAGTCTTCCACTTTTGCGTTCATGCTCATAAAGAAGCAGAATATTGGTTTGGTCGTATCTACTGCTGATGTAATTAACTAATGTTATGAATATCAATATATTAGTAAATTTGGTGCAGCAATAAAGTTTAATAATATTTATTATATTTATACTTGATATTTTGTTCTGTCTGGATTATTGAAGTAAACTACTAGAGGTTTTTTTGCCTTTTCAAATTCGTCCAAGTTCTTCAATCTTATGCTATAATTTGCGAAATTGACCTGTCGATTCCATTGTCTATCATTTATGATAAAAGTATCACCAAATGAAAAAATGTAGTCACAGTTATAATAGTCATTAATATGCGTTATGATCTCTACGTATGATTTTACAAAAGTATCTAATTCACCCGGAACTTGTAGAAAACAAAAAAATAAAACTACTAACGATATCTTGTTCATGACTTTGATGATTTGCATGTGTCATTCAATGAGTAATGCTTTCTCAAAACTAATTTTTCAAACCTTCAAAGCATTGGTTTTTGCATTGAACTATTTTCCTACTAACTCTTTATTATCGATTCCATATTTCTGAATAATCTTAAAACATGACATTTCACTTATTGATATAGAATATTTTTTCAAATCGATTTGTGGTTGCAGTCCAACTCCACTGAGTAATGACAAGTGCTTAATAGCTTTTTAAAAGCAGATTATTTTTAAAAAACAGAATTTTTTTTTTTTTTTTTTTTTTTTTAAGTTTATGTAATACGAAATTACTCTTCTGTGAATCTTTCGATAAAAAAATATGATACAACATGTTCTCAAAACAAAAATTTATAAATCAAAAGTTTTCGAATCAAGTAATTAATAATTAGTTTTTTTATCTGGTATGATATAAGTGGAGTTAAATTTCTGATTATTGATAAGAGTTTCTTCTCCGCCAATTTATTTTCCGATAGACGAATATTTCTAAGTGTAATAAAATGGTACTCAATAATTTAAAGATTAGAAAAATAAGTATAATTGAGCAATTTGAAAATGGCCACATTGTAATTATTATTTCGATTATTGTATATTCCATAATGGTTAAAGTAAATGGATAAGAAACTTAGGATGATTATGGTGATGGTATTTTTATGACCATCTTGAGGATATATTCTTTTACACAGTTGCTGTGTACATGTTTGCGAAGTAAAGATTGCCAATTATTTGAGCTGAGTAGAAGCAGAAAATAGAAGAATCAAGTTTTTTGCTAGAAGATCAAATCTTGTAGATCAGCAATTGTTCTATTAACTTTCGCTAATATCGCTGATACTAGAATGAACAATTCGGATTTTCAAAAAATGTTTAAAGCCCGGACTGTTTCTATCATAGTTTGTTCGTAACAACTGCTAGTAAAATATAAAACGAATATTACAGTAAACATTGAATAAAAAATAAGTCATAATATTATAATAAATACATAATCTTTTTGATAAGTAAAAAACGAAAAATAAATAATTGTGAGTTATAAAAATTCTTTTTATTATTAAAAAAAATAATATTTTTCTTGAGATCATTAATACATTCATTCATCATTATTTATAAAATTCTCACATTAAAATTTTATAGAAAATTTATTTCATTATAAATAAACAAATTTGTCTGATTCTCGTCCGAAATCAGTTTAGATTAATAATTGAATGATAGATAACTCTTCTATTTGTACTTTTAACTAAGCTTAAGCTTAAGGTCATAGCTTCTCTAAATTAATTAATGACATCATCTAAGCAACAATACTTTACATGAAATTTTATAAACATATATTGAGAATTCGTAAAGGAGCCAGCCGTTAACATTTTATTTAAGTATTTCTAACTAATACTTGATTGTTTTTCTTTTCTATTAGTTAGTTAGCAGGATAGTTAGATTCCATCCACCTTTTTTGATTCGGTAGAAGAAATAGAAACTACGGTCATTAGAGTAATTAGCAATTTTGTATCCTCATTTTCCATTCATATAAAACCTTTTTGGATAACATATATAAATTTCTGACTATCTTCTTCGTCTTCGAGTATATTCTTTCAAAAAATTACGTCTTCTGTTCTTTCTTTAAGGCCTTTTTCTTGGAATTGCTAGGCTTGATTTTTTTATCTGTTCTAGGTGAGCTTTTATTAGTCATCGAATCATTCGTTTTACATTGTGAGATATCACTTGTCTTCTCATGTGAAGTGAAGGCTTCAGAAACAGAAGTTTCCTGAGTTTTAGATGGTCTAAAATAAAAATTAACAAAACATTATTTCGATTCATTTAGATTTCTAAGGGGGATTTAAATAAAGATGGTATTAATACCCTCTTAATTTAAAAATTATTTTTTTAATATTAAATCTAAACATAAATGATTCTGGTGAACACAGTACTGATTACTAGATAACTTAAGCAATTGTAAAAGTTCTGTCTTGAAACCAATACTATTAGTACTGAATCATATTTTCTTTTTGTTTATTAAGTAGAGTCTCCATAATTTGGTTTGCTATAAAACTATAAAAGAGTTGGAGAATCAAACATTTGGTCAGTCGTTTCCGCCAATGAACTCAGAGCCTCAAGCCGTCCATATTATGGAGACTCTAGTGAAATTGTTAAAAAAATTGAACTTACCTAAATTTTCGTTTTGCATGATGAGACATTAATCGTCTTCTCATGTGCATTGGAATCTTTTTAGAAGTTTGTTTTTTGGCTTCTAGGCTTTCTAAAATAATAATAAAAATTAATTACTTATTTGTTTACATCACGATTCTTGTTACTCATGAACCATTTAGACAAAGTTTCATGCTAAAACTTCTACGAAAAAAGAATGTTATAAATTGTTTCATCACGATATCAGTGATTGTAAATCGGAGCAGGATATATGTAAAGGGTTAATAGATTTGTTTATTCCCCAATGAGAAGTTATTGCAAATGGATTTAATTTTGTGAATTCGAAATTTTGACATATCTTCGCGTTTCAAGACTTCTAATGTCGAATCAGTAGTTTTTATGTGTGATGATCTCTAGAAAAAAAAAATTTCATCAACATGGGGCCAATTTCATTAAACGCATAATCATGCAACTTAAAACTGATTAGGTTTTTAGCAAAATCGGTTCAGCCATTTTTTGTGCAGAATTAAAAACTTACAAAAACTAGCTGGATTTTGCAGTATTAATACAGAACATCACAATAGAAAATTCAATCGAAGTTACCTAAATATCGTGTCATAGCCATCATTTCAGGCGCCCTGGCAGCAAGAAATTTCAGAAGGTTAATATTTCGAGGCAAAAATACGTGTCCCCCAAGTTTTTCATCAAACTGACGTTTCTCCATTGTTTTATCTTAAATATAAATTTGTTTCAGATTCAATTTAATGTTTTCACTTCTTTGCTCCAATCCTACCAGCAAAAAGTATTTTACTTCACTCTCATTATAAGCACGTGGGTTATAAGAAACATACACAACAAAGTATAGTCAAATTGTTTAGTTGGTCCGACCTTTCCACCACCGTTTTCTATCAAATTTTTTTTATTACACAAGCCTACTTACTTTACCACACAGTTTGTGGTGTTATAAGAATAGAGATAAACAAAATATAAAATTGGCAGTATTTATTTTGACCGCGAATTTTAAAAGGCAAATTTAGCGCCATCTGTGTGAAATGATTTATGTGTGATAATTTTGGAGTAATAACTTCAATTTTTAGTGCCGAAAATGATCAGATTTGACATTTATTTAAAAAAAATTTTGAAAATATTACTTTGAAAATTCTTTAGATATAATTATTGATTAATAGTTGAATAATCAATAAATCGAGAAATAATATGTTTCGAGTATGGATTGTGGTAGGTGTCGACGCCATCTTTTAAGGCAGACGGACGTCAAATCGTGCCGTCGTCGTACGGTAGTGTTTGACGAGTGCAATATATTGTAAAAAAAGCTGTTTAATCCAAAGATTAATGAATAATAACAGAAGTAAATACTTATGAGTCAATGTTTAAGTAAGAATAAGTGCGTGATTGCCAAGACAGACGGTTAAAGACTTTAATTAAGGATAAAAAAGTGAACTTTCGTAAGGATTAAGCGTATGAGTGGAGGACGAAAGATACATTATCACGTATTCATCGTTATACAATTCATCAAATACGACTATATAAGTGGTAATTTTATTTTGAGGCCATCTGATTGAGCTGATTGTACAAAGTAGCAAGGATTCCTACGGGAAAAATTAATAGATATAATAATTGAAGACGATAGGAGTTATCAGGGTGGTGGACGGCCTCTCTTCGGCGCGCGAGTTGACTCTCGGCGGTCGGCTTCGATTTTCTCCGGGCGCGACGATGAGTTGCCAAAGAAACGCTGGCAAGATCACGGTGCCCGACGATCTAAGGAATATTCTTCTTGAGTTTACTATCAGTTATCTCCTAGAACAACCAGCGGATATTATCGATTATGCTGTTGATTTTTTCACAAAATTACGGGATAATCAACAAAGTATGTTGATCCAGTCGAACGCTACGTGTTCATCAACACCAGACGAGACCGTAGAAGAAGGTAAACTTTTTTTCCTTTTTATCTTAATTCCAAAGGTTATCTCACACCCTTTTGTTATTTCAACTGCCCTTTAACTTTATCATACTCATACTTCTAAACTTTTTTCTAACAATTTATTTTATCTACTCTGAAGTTTCTTTTATTTTTATTTTATTTTTGTTTGATTTCATTTTGTTATACAAACCCTTCCAGTGATTAATTAAAATTTTATAAACAACTAATAAATGTAAGATGAATTTTTTATAGAAGTGATGTGTTTGTTCGAGTTACAGAAGAAACCGGATTCTATTTCATTTGGGATTTATTAATTCAATATTTCATAATTTATCATAGTTTGGCAGTTAATATTAATAAATGAATGTATTAGCATATGGACTGGATTTCTGTAACTCAATGAATAACTTATTGATATTACGATAGATTTAAAAAAAAAAAAATAATGATAATTAGTTCAGTTCATTAAAAAATATAATTTTAATTTTTTTGAATATATCACAACAAAACCTTTATGTTTATACATGATGAAACATTTTATTTAAAATAGTTATAATTATCATAAATTAATGAAAATTTATCTATTTGTTGTTGTTTATTATAAATTAAAATAAGTATTTAAATATTTTGATATTCTATTTAGAGTTTATGTTATATAGTTTATTTTATTTTATTTTCTCGAAATGTAGTGTTAATCGACCTTCACATGGTTTTATGTATGTCAAAAATCACCCTAAATTATTGTTAAAGTACATAAATACATGACTTGTCAACGTTTGCCAAGCTGAGAATTGAATTGAATTCTATTGTACTGTTTAAATCACTCTTTATAGTCAACAAATTAAATAAACTGCCAGTTATTGATACTAGTTTTTGAGAAAAAAAAATATTCTGATAAAGTGTATTTATTTTATGTTGAATGAGCAGAAAAGGGAATTTGATCGAATATGGTTGCACATTTGCCCAAGTGGTCGACAATTAACCACCTATTAATACGTGCATTAATAGTCATAATTATTCACTTTAACAAAACAGGTGTAGACTATTCAAGAGACACTCGCTCTAATTGGCTCCACTTTGATGACATTCAACAATTGGGCATTCCTCAAGCTCTTGAGTCTACATTTTGATATAAATAGAAATAAGACAAGTTGTTTTCTGACTTGCAGTCAATTTAAATCATGATAAACCCTAACTTGCACAAGTAAACTCAATTCAAGATTTTAATGAGGGTTAAGACATAATTATTTATAAAATCCAATTACGTCCCTTAAAATTTATTTATGATTACCAGGGTCATGAATAAAACTTGGACATAATTTTATTATTAAAAATTATATGTTTTCCAATGATTTGATATTTCTGACAGATATCAGTGTCCAATTCCTCATATCTATAGCAGACATGTTGACATAAATAAATGTGATTTCCAATCTCTATTTCAGAGCCGCCCGTGGGCAGATTTGCTAGTAGAAGGAAAAGCGTTTTTACTGAAACCTACAATCCAGAAGAGGATGAAGAGGACGAGGGCGTTAAGGTAAATTTTACGTTGATAAACTGTTATTTGTGAAATAAATAAAATGATTTTTCACATATATTTCCTATAAATTAGCATTCATTTAGCTAATAGAATACCAAAGTTTATACCTTTCATTGTTATTATTAAAAACTATTCTAATGAAGCTTGAATTTAATTAACACTTAAATGTAAATAATAGATTCAGATAAATCCATGAATTGCTCTTTATTTACATACAAAAAATGTTGTTTAGGTTGATTAAATTGGGCTGTATGCAGTCATTGTTTGCGTAAGAGCTATTTTAATTAATAGTATAATTATTATTTCGAAAAAAATTGAAAAAAAGTTCAGTGATTTTTAATTAAATTTTTTCTCCATTTATTTTAAAAAAAACTTCTATTTACCCTTTAGAATCATAAATACCTCAATTTTTATGAAATGAAAAATATGTGAAAATATTATTGGAGAATATTTTGTAAAAGAGATTCAAAAAGTTTTATTTTAAAAAATATTAATTAAAATTATTCCTCGTTTATTGTTAATAATAGACTATTTTACTATTCACTTTATTCCTTATTACATTTTACTTCTATTAACTTCAGAAAAACTTTGAATTCTAATGAAAAAAGTTCCTCACATTTTTCCTGAACACATTATTAAGAAAATTTTTCACAAGTTTAAATAGATTGAGTATTTAATTCTGCCAAAAAAGCTTTCTCACTTTAACGTTAATGTAGAAAGTACTAACTTTATCAGCAAATCCGCTTTAACTTAATACTGTCTTTTATTAAATCTAAGAAAATAATCTCTGTAAGGTTGCTCTGTTCAACAAAAAAGAATCCAAGTTATTTAGTATTTATTTCAAAGATAAAATAACAACTATTTTTTTTCATCAGTTGACGTCATTAATAAGATTGAACAATAATTTATCAATCTAGGAAAAATTCTTAGTTATTTATTGCTGACCAGTCAGCCTCCCATCAAATATATATCTTCAATTAATTCTTTTCCACATCGATAACACGTGAATTCTTATAAACTTCATCAGAAAAAAAGAAAATAGTCTAGCTGCACAGATAGAAAGTTTTAAAAAATTGATTGTTTGATAAGAGGAGAAATAAATAAATGAAGAGTAATCTTCAAAGAAAATCTTCTAGTGTTATAATATTGCAGTTGTTCTAATCAAGTAACAAATTAGAGAGCTAATTAGAAATTAATAATGAAGTTGATGATAATAATAAATTTATTTTTAAACTATTAAAGTAAACTTTAGACAAATTTTTTATGTTCACTTTATTTGTCATCCCAGCCGAGCGTTCTAGAGGAGTTTCTCGGCGTTTGCACCTGACTCTTTGAAAATTACAAAAGGTTTGCCTTGCTTAATCGTGCGTGTGATAAAAAGCCTTTATGACGTCAGAGCATATACTCGATAATCCCAACACACATGGAATGTGTATGAGACAATTCAAGCGATGTCGACAGGTCGACCAATATGTGTATATATATACATTAGATCTCCATCCTGCTTGTCTCTATTCATTCACCTAAAATATCTTTTTTATTTTTAATACATCACTTTTTAATTATCTAAGCTGTTTATTCAATAACTCAGCTAATACATTTTATGATATGGCATTTCCCATTACTTTAGGTCGTTGTGATACATGATAAACTAATAATTATAGCTCTTAATTGACTATAATTTTATTAATACTCAATTTAGGTTTAGTTGTTGTGGAAACTTTTATACCATGAAGTACTTAATTGAATTTTCTGTTAGTTTTTATTATTGATTACTGTTAAATAATTAATAAAAGTTTGTTTGGAAAGACAAAATTATTTTCCAAGTAATTAAAGATTGAATTAATTAATTGGATTCATTGAGGTTCGTTAAAAAATGGTTGTGTAATTTTTTATTACTGAATTAATGGTTGAGTTTATTTTTCAAGAGTTCACCGAAAAAAGAATAATAATTTTTTAAAATCAACGACTTCATGAGGCTCCAAAATCTAGTAAAATTATTTAATTACTAGATTATGACATCAAATATGTTAACGTTAAATATTTACACTTTTTTATCTATTCTTTTTTCATTTTCATTTTTTGTTAGAGAAAAATTGCGTTCATGTCTAGGCTAATGAGAATGCAGTAACAGATAGTACAAGTTCTTTTTTTCAAGTTTGTTTTTCGTTAAATGTAGTTAGTTGGTGTATAGCTGCAGGGTCGATGTAAGGAAGCAGGTGACATGCGCGAAGTAGCAATTATCCAGCTGCCCTATAGCTTCTCAAAGTCAAGTGTCCTACCTCTACTCTACCTCTACTCTGCACTTAATACTCACTACAAATTTCAGAATTGAATTAAGTCTTGTTGTATGGAGCAATAATTAGTTTAAAAAGTATGGATGCCTTTTTTTGTTTTAGATAGTACATCCGAAAAGTGATGAACAACGGCAGAGGCTGAGTGACAGCGTCAAAAATATCATTCTATTCCGCACTCTCGATAAGGTAAACTAGAATTTGTGTACCTATGTAAAAGTAGGTAACAGCGTTCAATAATTTTGATATTTTGTCAGTATTCAAACAATAGTAAAATACATAAGCGAATATGTATTCAAATGTTTCAGGAACAAATGGCAGATGTTTTGGATGCTATGTTTGAAAAGATTGTCGAACCAGGAGATTATATTATCCGCCAAGGTGACGATGGCGATAATTTTTATGTGATTGAAAGGTATAGTTTCACGAGACCTTGAACTAAAAGTCAGCCTAATAGCATTAAATCACTTACACCAAACATTTAGGAGAATATATTGAAATTCTATTTTAGTATAAATTTCATTCGTACTCTAAACAATGTTGTTTTTTCGAATTAACATCTATTAAAAAATAATGTTTTCCACGAAACAAATTGTAATTAAAAATTTTTATTTGTCTATTATTACTAAAGAGGAAAGTTCGAAGTCTACGTACAAAACCAAGCAAAAGTTGATACTCTTATTCATACGTACGACAATGGAGGAGCCTTTGGAGAATTGGCACTCCTTTACAACATGCCACGTGCTGCGACTGTTAAAGCTGTAACGAAGGGCACATTGTGGGCTATGGATAGACAAACATTCCGACGTATTCTTCTCAAGTCCGCGTATAAGAAATGTAAAATGTATGAGAATCTCATCAATAACGTTCCTATGTTAAAATCTCTAGAGGTAAGAACTATTGTCAAGTAAAATTGATGTCATGGTCATTAGTTTTAAACTTTTCATTTACGTAATCTGTTTATCGTAAATTTTGGTTTATAGCCTTACGAGCGTATGAGTCTTGCTGACGCACTTGTTCCTCGCCGTTTCTCTGACGGACAACAGATAATACGTCAAGGTGATACAGCTGATGGGATGTATTTTGTAGAAGAAGGTGTCGTGAGAATCACTATCATCGGAGATAATGGACGAGAAGTTGAAGTAAGCAAAAAATTTGCTTTAATTTGAATATTTTTAATAAAATAAAATGAGTTAAAAAAAATTTAATTTTTATTGTAAAATAAAATTTGGAAAACTCATTAATTAAAAAATTCTGTTAATTTATTAATTTTGAAAGTTTGCTAGTATCATTTTTTATTGGATATCAAAGATTAAATATTTAGAATGATTGTTAGTTGTGTTATCAGGGCTTTTCATGAATAAAATGACAATAATTTAAAAGTTATAAATGATGTTTTTGATTTTAGATCAATCGTGTATCCGCGGGTGGTTATCTAGGTGAACTGGCTCTAGTCACACATAAGCCTCGAGCTGCTTCAGCATACGCAGTAGGAAATGTCAAGCTAGCCTGTGAGTATACTTTACCCTAGCCAGAATATCAGCTTATCGATTTAACTTTTCGTTCCAACTGAATGCTATTCTCTCATCTTTTGTACTATTTTTAAATTAGTTTTGGACGTAGAAGCTTTTGAGCGGCTTCTAGGACCATGTATGGAGTTGATGAAACGAAATTTCGATGATTACGAGGATCAGTTAATCAAGATTTTTGGCAGTAAAACTGAAATCTCGGACATTCGATGAATATCCTGTCGACTATTGAACGTAGCGTCCTTGTATGGTAATTTCTACGATATGCTGACGCTCCATTCAAGTACTATTTCTTCAACACCTGCTTGGAAAACTGCAATCATTGTATTTTAAGCATTTTTTTGTCCTTCAAAAATATCACTCGCAGCCTCCATTTTCAAAAATACCAAAAACACATATATATTTATTATGTGGAGATTAAATCAGTAAATAACTAAATTTATACCTTTAAACTAAAATTCAAGTACAATAGCTTTCATACTATAATATGAAGGCATACCGAGGAAAGTTGATTTCAAAAAGAAGGTATCTTGTGAGACTGTAACGGATTGGAAAGTATTACAATTTTATTATGTATATGAATTAATTAATCTTGCGTGCAATAACTAAAAAAATTAATAGAGCACGAAGATTGTGAGAATACTTGAGAATGTGCCGATTGTTTTTCCACATACTTTCTCAAACTTAACATATTACTATGACCAAAAAATTTATTTAGCAAATTCAAGTCTTTCGTCTGTCTCTTTCTATTATATCAATGATCTGATAATAAGAGGCATTCATTAGTAGATTAATTACTTCGATGTTTCTCATTCGCTCACTGTTCCCGTTAATTCAGTGAGAATAATAAGACAAACTCCCCACTCATATAGATTAAATAAAACATGAAGAGAAGAAGAGAACAAAGGGAGCCAGTAGAAATTAATAAAACTTTGCACCAACCGGACGTTATTGATTTATAAAGATTGAAAGAAATATGAATGCTTAATAAAAAAAATAAAATAAAAAAAAAAACATTGAAACGTGGAATTTAAATTACTGTCATAGATGTTTGTAGAAAATAATGACATATATGGAATTATTGAAATATAACAAAAAGTCACTCACGAAATAGTCCAAAAAAATCACATATAAACGTATCATTGATTTTCAATGTACAATTTATTAAAAATATCCAGGTGCAATAGTCAATGTATCGTTTTTTCAAACATTCACTTGTACACAGCAGGATATTTATACACACTGTACGTATTAGAAGAGCGAATCTCGTCAATTTATATATTACTATTATTATTTTTTATAAATATTAATCATATTGGTTTGGGAAATGAAATTTTGCTTAATGAAGAATTATCTGGCTAAAAAGTTTTTCATTTTTAAAGTATATTGTATTATTGTTAATATAATATCCATTGAAACATTCATTTTCGCTTTAAAGAGTATAATTCTGTGAATAAATATAAAAAATTTATTTACCAAACCAATATAATTAATTTTCCCATGGCAATTATTATCTATATACCTCGCGTGTCGCTTCAATAGACTAAAATGGTTTGTAAAATTTAATTTCCGCTTAATTCAAATGCACATAAATTTAATTAACGAAGTACATTGATGTTGGATTTGTGATTAAATTTAAATTCGCTCTTACATTTGATAAATGCCAGATTTCAATCTTATTTAATATCATTGATCTTGGCAAACTACAGTTTATTATTTAAAACAAAAAAAAAAGAAATACGTAGTGTGTATGCGTTAAAAATGGTGTCATAGAATATTGTATTATTTTTATACCGATTGTATCCAATCGATTCACCAAAAAGGGTAAACCACATTAATTAATACCTCAAACAAAATTTAGATGATTAAACATCTGGAGTGTATGTTTATATGTTAAGTGAGCCTGGAATTGTTCAAGTAACTGCCCTTTTTTATCATTTTTAATTTTTATTTAAAAATATTCAATTGATGTTCTTCCGAATTCAAAATAAAAAACTGCTAAGGTGCGATAATGGTATTTTCTGAGCTGTAAATCAGTTAACATCATCGACAATTATAAAATAGCGTGCTATTAACGATAAAACGTCGGAGGATTAATGAAAAAAAAAATCCAATAGTATTACAAGTACTTTACCTTGACATCAGGGCATTGTTCTAGTAGTAATATACAGAGCAATCGCAACATGCACGCGCTGAATCTTTGATTTATATTATCATAAACTTTTATGATACCCGTTTATATTTGTGTGATACTACAAATTTTAATATTACGTTAATGTATTAATACTAATTGTTGTTAGTATTTATTATTATTAAAATTTATTACAATTATTAATAATATCATTAATAACTCTTAATCATTATGAATGTAAAAAGGGTTTCTAGAGGCCATTACAAATTTTATTATGAGGCAGAAAAGTTATTGAGTTTCTTCTGCTATAATCTTGTTTACTTTTAAAAGAGTGAAAGAATCTAAAAAAAATTCTACATGAAATCGATAGTAAATATAATGAATGTTTGAATTATTTAAAAAAAAAGAGATGAAATAAAAGAAAAATTACGCAATGTTATAGATTATGTATGTGTCATTGTAATGACATTTTATTTCATATGAATAGAGAATAAGAGCTTCCGTCGAGACGATTGGAATTAAAGTCACGTAAAGTATCTTAGTCAATCTATTCTATTCGAAACAATAGGACTTGGAGTATTATGTATAGAATCATTAAATTGACTATTTCTTACGAATTGAATGACGCGGATGTCAGAGATATAAAAATTTGAGTGAAAAATGGAAAAAAAGGAATAAATTAATAATGAGTGTTAAAATAAGAAAGCAATATTCATAATATTATTAAAGTCTCGATATTCTTTCAAGACTGTAGTCATTATATTTATTCTATTGATTGATTGATTGATGGCTTGATAAAAGAAATGTTGCGATGACTTTATTAACATTTTACTCTGGTGGTTACTCTATTGATAGCATAATTAAATGTGTGAATCTCCGTCTATAAAAAAATGCTGAGAAGAATAATATTCTGAATGAGTGTAAAAAATTTTTAACTGAGTTCATCTTACCAATTATTTCTTCAATTACATAATTATTTATTAGTCAAGTGTGTTATAAGTTGTTGCTTGTATGTAAATTTTGGTCTTATCTTTAGATAGTGTTATAAAAATATATGTTAAAAATATTTTACCAATGGAAGAAATTTTTTTCTCAGCGAAATGGTAGAGAAAAATATTGATACATATGGTTATTAAATGAAAAAATGATAAATTATAGTACTTAGCCTTTGGTTGACTTAGGGTACAAGTACATTGATGTCTTCGTCCATTATAAGCACGCGTATGTTTTGTTGAAGTAAATGTAAATTATTAAACTATATTGTGAATGTTTTGTTGCTTTGTAAGATTGTGTATTTAATTATTCATTCACGCACATCAGTCGCGCTTAAAAAGGCATAATAATAATAAACATTGAAATGTACACCTAAATGAAGTAGAAGATCAAAGAAAATAATGTATAAAAAAGAAAAAAAAAGTAACTACCTAAGTCTGCTTTAGTGCGATAATTAAACTGTTTTAAATAACAGACGGCGAGGTATACTGATTTTTAGTTTTAAAAATGAATAAAATAAAATAAATAAATATTGTAATCAATTGAATGCTGATTAGCAAATCGTGATATAATGCAGAGCTCGAGTACAGCTGGTCTGACCGTGCTTAAACCATATCACCCAGCATTTTACAGTGAAAAATTATATCGCGGATTGCTGTTAACGATACGAATTATTCTGAAAAAAGCAAACTCAATATTTCACTTTGAAAGCAGAATTCATGTTAGAAGTATTGTTACTTCATAGTTTAATTCTAGTCTCTAAGTTGGTCGTTATGTTACTCAGCTATTTATGAAGAAAAAAAATAAATAAATAAAGATATAATTGCCAATTATTGAAGCTAATAGCTATCGCTACTCGAATGAGTCTCGTGCAGAAATTAGTTGATTTTTAATCATTCTTATTAATAGCTATTTGGTTCATCAACCATGACAAAATAATATAAACATTTATCCAATAAAATAGAATTTTTTTTATATCAAACTAAAGACTTATTCGAGAAGTAATTAATATATATAAATATATATATTAAACAAATAGTGTAATCAAAGTTAATATAAAATAAATTAATGGACCTGGACCTATGGCAAGTTTATATGTTAATTTGGACCTTATTTATATTAATTTCAAGATAATTTACAAAAATTATAATTTAATGCTTGATAATATAAAAATGAAAGTATCTTTATTTTATTTGAACGTTTTGACTTTTTATTTAATAAAATATCTTCTCATTGATGACTTAATTTAAAATTACTTCTAAATTATTTTTTTTATATAATTTTGAGTCCATTTTTTATGGATATTATGATCTCTGATATCAATAAATTCAAACATACTGATACTAATTTCTAAAGAAAAATCGATATTTTTCATTTGAGTATGAATTCTAAAATTTTTGTGGCACAGAATGGTTAATAATATACATCAACTATTAAACTAGAAAATAAAAATTAATAACATATTTCAACAATCTACTTAAGATGATTCATTTTTACTTTTATTTTATCACTATCTCACACTTTCAATAAAATATTCGTAATCACATGCCATGAGAATAAAAATAACGTTTCTATATTATATTAGTCTATATGTAGATATAACATGATGTATTTTATGTTGGTATGTACAATGCAAATGACAAAAGTAAGAAAAGAATACCTTTCATTATTTAAAAAAAAGTATTCTCTTATATTAATTCAACTCTAATTATCCAAAAGTATTCTGAAGAACTTATTCATATATATTACAAATTTAATATTTTATAGTATCTGTATTATTTCACTAAACGATTTTTTTCATTTATTCATTTTTATAATTATCAAAAATTTTCGTTTTTTTAACTGTAGAAATAATCGCCATCGATCAAAGTAATCTATCAATTGGTATGAGTAAAAAAATCTATTTACATTTAAATACCTTGATAAGGTATGTATGTATGTGCATATTTATATTTAGGTAATTGCACCATCTTAATTGTTTTTTTACAATTTTCTTCACGTAAATCTTTTATTTACGTGTGTATAAATAATGTTTTAACTGCTCAAAAACTATTTAGACGGTTTGTGTCCAGTTATATTTTTTAGTTGTTGTTTATAAATTTCAGCTTCCTCTTCCTTCAGTTGAAGTTGTTTCCTATACTCGGCAGCTAACTTTCGCGCTTCAATTAATTGTTTATTTAATGTTGCTATATCCATTGCAGGTTTTATACTATCTTCATTTGAGCAGTTATTAATATCTTCAGTTACTTGTTCAATATCATCGTCTAAATGTAATAAAAGTGGACCGTCATTTTTTACAATGGATACTTTTACGTTTTTCTAATTGACAAAATAAAAATTTTTCCGTTAGTTAAATTAGAATGTTTTAAAAGAATGATATAGTATCTATTTAACTTATTACCTTTGTTATTGGAGTTGTACTCTTTTTAGTTTTAATATTCACCAGATTTTTTTTGCTGGTAGGTATGGAAGAGATATAATATTTTCCTGCTTTATTTTCCACGATATTTTTTTTCAAAATATTAGGACCTCTTGTTGAAGAATTCAAAATAGGCAAACTCTCTTCTGTCACCTGTTCTGATGTTGATAGTTGTGAGTTAACTTGTATCCTTTTTAAGCCAATATTTTGACCTCTTGTTAAATTTAGTGCTAATTTACCAGCTTCTAAAATGTTATAAAATAATAAATAAATGTATATGATTTATGAATAGACTTTAAAAGAAAAAGCGATAGTAGATTATTTCCTTGTTAGTACCTGTTAGCACGACTGTTCGACCACTTTCCATAGCACTTTCTACTATACTAGAATCTGTGTCTATCGGAATCATCGTAATACCGTGCGCTTGGAGTAACCGCAAAGGTTGTTCCAAATTACCAAATCCCAAAACTTTGTTGTTCCTCAATGTACTATTTTCAATGCTAGTGATTCTGGCACTTATATCTATTTTGATAAAGTTTATTAATATTATACATATTATTATCATTACTATTATTGTTGTAAATATAATCATTACTACCATCATCTTCGTCCTCATCATTATCATCTTCCATATCATGATTTCCATCATCCTCATTCTCTTCTTTATTATTAACTTCTTCATCATCATTATCACCATATTCATTATTATTACCTCCATCCTGAATACCATCAATATCATGATCATTTTCAGTATTATTTACATTATCATTATCGTCTAGATGAATTTCGTTATCAGCATCTCTTCTAATATGTGAAACTGATGATATTGGAACTTGTTGAAAGATCATCTTTGGTTTTTTTAATGTGTGATGAACTGTATTGAATAAGTTATTTTTTTATTTACCACATCTGTTATCATTTATGTTATCTTAACCTAAAGATCTTTAAATTTTTTATTACTAATTTAGAATTTTAATTCGGTGGTACCTTGAAACTGTTTACGCTTATGTAGATTCAATTGTTGCTGCAATACATATTGATATTCCTGTTGTCGTTCAGCTTCCATCTTTATAAGATTATGAGTAGCTTCTTCTAACTCTTCAGAATGAATCAAGTTTTCAGCTGATCCAATTGTTGATATTTCTCTTTCTTGTTGCAAAATGTCGACCAAATCGAGTCGATCATGTTCCAATGCAAGACTAATGGGAGTTTTATCAAATTTACTAACAGCATTTGGATCAGCACCATGTTCTAGTAATACATGCATTACTTCTATGTGATTTCGTTCTACAGCCCAATGTAGTGGTGTCATTTTGAGCTGAGAAAAAATATCTATAAATACTTTACACAAATATTTATGAAGAATGTAATAACTAAACTATAATTTTTTTTACCATATCTCTACTATCCACATCTGCACCATACTTAAGCAATAACAAAGCCATTTCATGATGGCCTTCGTATGCAGCCATATGTAGTGGTGTACGATCCACTTTTGTTCTTGCATCACGTGAAATTCCAGCTTTTAATAATACTTCGGCAGTTTCTAATCTATTTTTTTGTGCTGCAAAATGTAAGGCACTAGTTCCTAACTGAAATGGTTATGAATGATGAATATATCGAATTTTTACATAAAATATGATTTGTCCATGTATTGAAAATGAGATGTAAACTAAAAATACCCAGTCTGTGGTGAATGGAGCACCTCTGCACATGAGATCTCGAACAGCTTCTGTTTTTCCTTCTGCAGCATTGGCTAATAGTTGTTTTCCTAGTTCTACTATGGAAAAGGCATCTTGTGAATGTGATTGTCGTAATGTGTCATTTGATTTCTGGTGGGTTTGATCACAATAAAGGAATTCCACCTGTAATACACGTTATTTGTTATTTGAGAGACAAGTTTTAAGAGTTAGTTATTAAAATATTAATTATAGCATTGACTAATACTTACCGGAATCAATGTTTCAGTGTTGAATTCCTCATCCGTAACAGCACAAATCGTTTCAGATTGCATGATTTTTCATAAAGTTGTAGGATATTTTTGATATTATATATACTGAAAAATAAAATATAATCTCAACAATATTCATTATCAATAGTTTGATAATTCGATAAAATAACATTTCTTAAATGCTGAACAGCTTTGGAGAAATAAAAAATTGACGTTGGCGATATAAGTTAAAAGATTGATGGTTAAACAAGTATCAAATCATCATAAAAGTGGTTCATTACATCATTGTAATAATACAGTCAAGTAATCGTCATTATTTTTGTTAATTACAAAAGTCCTGTACAATTATTTTTCAAAAATATCATCTTTACAGGATGTTTTTATTTAACACGATATGTTCGCATTTTGAGATGTACTTCCTGTTCCTGTTCATTAAACGGAAGTTCCTTACCATAGGCTCTTAGTGTTCACTCAAATAAACAAACAAATATCATTTGAAAAATAGTAACAAAAAATTTCTATTGATTTACTTACAATTATGACATTATTAAGTCATACGTTTTGATAATAACTGTGTCTAAATATGAACACACAATTTTTATGAATTGGTGGTGTATAATTCACAGGTTATTCACGTAAATAATGTGCCAAACGGTCAAGAAAATGGTGGCTTATTCGCGCCAATCGTATGGACATATTCCGTCAATTCAAATATTATTTTTGCAATTTGGTTTTCAATTGATTCTCATTTATACTTCGTTAACAGAAATAGCATTATTATTATTTTTTTTTATTCGTTGACTGTACCTATTAGATATGTACATATGTTTGTGCAAACTATACTATTCATAAATAAGAATAATAAATAATAATGATAATGATAATGAACATAGTGATAATAGTGATAATCATGTGCTTCGGAACAATACATGTATAGGTTAGAAAGCGATTGGGATGCCGCTAAGCGGATGGAATGAAAACTAATATTTAAAAGTTGTCAGTAGCTCTCTCTAGTCAAAAAAAATTTTGACAACTAATCGTTCCAATCGATAAAAATTTCGGAGCAGACAGAAAATAAGATTTCATACCGACTTGTCAGTCGTCGTTGATCCATCCTATCTATCTTTTGGTCTCAACTGTTTTGGTTGTTTGTATACGTATTGGCATTTAAATAGCATAACATGAGTATGTATTTACATTTCATAACAGTACATATTTATTTTAATTCATTCACAATGATATTTTGGTAGAAATTTTTTACTTTTTGGGTTTATTTGGACGTTTTTTCTTTTTATCATCTAACCGGTAAGGACCCAATTTTTTCCTCACCATTGTCCCACGCCACCAGGATTGAATTTTAATTATACATTTTTGTTTATATTCTTCACGTTCTCTTTGAATGCGATTCAGTTCCTTTTCTTTAAGATATTTGTCAATAAAAGCTTGTCTGTCTGCATACTTGACATTAAAAATGAAAACAATGTGTAGTTATTTATTCAAGTGTTTGTTTACTTATGTCTATTTGTTATTTCTTAATATACTGTACAGGTGAATATTTAATTTTTCTTTCTACATATTTTATATGCATATACATACCGTAGTCTCTAATTGCTTTAGAGTTTCTTGCTTTGCTTTAAGACCTTCCTCTAAAGTTCCATTTTTTGTCTTATACATTTGCATTTCTTCATCATATCGTTGTTGCCAGTATTTTATAGCCCGGTCATTACACTTGTAAAAAAAAGTTTTGAATAAAATTTATTCAATAAATGTAAAACAACATGAATGAATAGTTGGAAAAGTTTATCACAAAAACATGTATGACCAATAAATTGGTTCAAAGATAGATTGGGTTTTTCAATTTTTTTTTTACGGATTGAAACATATTAACCGGAAAGTAAATGACAAATTCAAACCGATAGAACTCAATTAATCGATTTGAAATAAATTGAAACCAATGAAAAAAAAACATTCTATCTAAAGCTTTTTAGAATACGAGTTTGAAGAAAATTTTCTATTTTCATTTTATTGGAAACGATCAAGAATATCTTTATCAAAAACAATTCAATTTATTTAAGTATAAACTATACTAATCATTTGTAATTAATTCATGAATAAATATGAATATTAATATTATCATTTTCAACGTTGAATAGTCACTTTAGAATGAATAAAAAAAAGAAATAGTAAAACATTATCTAGAGGTAAAAAATGAACAAAAGTGCATGATGAATATTTTACCTTATATTCTTACCGAAATTTTTTCCTTGATAAAAGTCTCAATTTCCAAGGTAATCAATTGTTCATTCTTCTCACGATTTGCAAAGTCATCTAAAATTTTGTTCAAACGTTCAATAGTTAACATACATCTTAAACAAATTTGTTCCAAAAGTGATAAGTCAATGTTGGTTTTTAAAAAATTAAACATGTTTTTAAATACTGAAGATTAATAACTAATTTATGAAAAGTCAGTAAAGTTAGGAAAAAATGTTAAAAATTTAATTATGATTCAAGTAAAAAAGTAAACTTTGCTGATATGCATGTATTATATCAATTCTTTTAAAGTTTTGAAGAGTTTCACATAAGCGTTTTGCTCGCTCGATTGATCAATAGTTTGTTTCTTCGCAACATAACACTGCAAAATTCAGTAGAATTATAATTGATTTAAATAACCATTTTACAATTAATTATAGACTATTACAATTAGCTGATTGAAGAAGTTTCGGATACATAATTTATCATCTCTTAATTGCGATACTTCATAATTATGTGGTAATTACCGGACTTAATAAATTAAAACTAAATATTATCTCTATGAACTCTCATTTACGTTTATATGTATAATTATTTAATAGTGATGATATATTTTATTAATAGAATAGGGAAATTGTTTTTCGAGAAAAGAACATTCGAATTTTTTGACTTAAAAAAATTTTTATTCTTCTATAAATATTTATGATAAAAGTGAATATCATATTCCACATATTTTCATCAAATTTTTTATATTTATACTTCAACTTGTCTCGTGCTTGTTGAAATCAATGTTTTTTAGCTTATTTTATTAATTTATTTTTCAAGTGGCTCCTCATATCGATGACTTTATGATAATAAAAAAAAAACTTAATTATAAGATGGTATTAATTGAAATTTAATTAATTACAGCAGTTGATCTTTTCACTTCATATTAAACAATATTTCTGATTATTTTTATATTTCATTTATATGCTGCTATTAATACTCAGGTAAATTAAATAAATTTCGTGGTTTTTAATAGAATGATACCATTGGTGAAACAAATGTCATAACATTGCTAATAATTGTTTGTTATAAATTTGAAAATCAATTATAATCATTCTTTTGCATTATCACAAAAACATCTATAATAAATAACTTTTGTAATAAATAGTTCATTATTTGTAGCAAACTCAAATAATAAAAAAAAATATTGAATGTTCAATAGAGAAATATACTTCACTTGGCATGTTAAAAATAAATATTTAGTCAATAAACATATCAATATCCATTCACAAAACATAATGATAGATGTTTGTATGGCAGCATGCGTGTGTTGATCACATTTGATGAAAAAGCTATTAAATAAAATATATTATAAGTTTACAAATTTACAGAGTATGCGTGGTATTTGGCACGTAACTCCAGCGACGGCGCATTATATGTAGCCATCATCATCATCACTACACCACCTTTTGTGATAGTAGTATAGAGAAAGGGTAGCGGTGAAGGTTCACCTACCCTCAGACAAGTCGGCTGCTCGATCATCGTCATTGTAATTGTTTGTTGTGTTGCCAGATTCATTGTGAATGTTGCCATTTCATAATTGTGTTGTTCTCTTCATGATTATCATTCTCATACCCATTTAATTCTTTCCATCACGCGTCATTTTTGTACGCATGACTATTAAACATATCATTTTTGTCATTGTTATTGTAGTCATTAAATTGCCAACAACATACCTTTCAAACTCACATATTTTATTTTGTGCGGGTTTATTATTTGACTTATGCGCAAAATTCCTGTGCAGTATACGCTTCCACACCAATTTAACTCGTATATACATCTGTCGACGGGGGGTTACCGGGTCATACCAGTTGTCCTAGTTTTTGGCTGCCAATAAAAAGATATAGAAACTGCTCAGACTATTAGATTACTTCCTTTGTTTTAGACTGTTTTCCATAAGATTTTAATAATTGACATTTTACTGATAATCAATTGTATTATCCAGTGTAGTATTTACACCAAAACTATGACTGCATCTGTTGTATTTATTTTGACATTATTTTTATAGTGATTCACAATGAAGTTTAAGGGTAAACAATTTTATATCTTGTGACTAATAAGCCTAGTAACTAGACATGTTTACAATAAACTATCCCTTGCGATTGTTCACTTTGAAAAAGTAAGTATTTAACACCAAATAATTTATTATTTTCTTTATTAATAATTTTTTAAAACTTGTGTTGTGTACATAAATACCGCAGTGATAGGTGCAGGATCACGCTTAATGAGTCCCTATTGGAGTAGGCGTTGATAGGGTTAGTGTGTTGATATTCCACTGTTGATCTTCATTAATATAAGGATAAAAGAGTTTGACATTTATGAGTTTAGTTTTTATACGCCTGACCAATTTTCATTTACTCTACTCAGTAAAGGATATAAACATTGATATACCGACACTGATTTATAGCAAAAATGAATTTTAAATAAATGATGAATGAAATATTTTTTAAAAATATAAATTTTTAAAATGCAATTGAATCGCTATCAATTCAATAAAAATATCAATTATTTGATCAATTTTTCATTTCATAGTAATAAAAATTATTGTTATATCAATGACTTGATTTATATTTTATAGAATTGAAATAAATAGAAAAAAAAAATAATAAATAACCACAATTTCATTATGAATGTATTTCATTTTTCAATGTTATCCATTAATCAAAATTACTTTTTAAAAGCTGCCGTGAAGCATTAACTAAGCCGAGCACTGAAGTGATATATTAATTCATAAATCCCTCATTCTTTATTCAGAAACATTTTTTCAATTTATGAAAACTGTAATAAAATACTTTTCATATCCTATTATTTCTGATGAGTTTAAGGATAAAATAAAATTTTAAAAATGAGAATAATATAACTTCACTTTGTATTTAATACATTTCATTTTTATTATTTTATGCTTTAGTTGGTAAACGTATTATAAAACAGTTTAATTAGAATTATTATAATAATAGAAGATAAACATGTTTATAAATTGAATTCTTGAATTGAAACGTGAATAAGTTTTTATAACAATTTCGGATTCTTGTATTATGGGTGCAAAATAGTGACGCATGCGTTTTATTATAGTACGAAATATTGACGTTTAGATACGTTGCTCTGTAGCTATTTGACGAATGTATTTGATCGATAGAAAAATTTTATATCTAATTCATACTTTATTTTAATTTTAAGCAGTTACATTTCACACTATATCGATCATTTATTCATCTTCACCGCGATAATAACGTCTATTATAGATTACAGATAATTGACAGAATTGATTTATGACATTACACTCTCGGTTTATTTTTATGAAAGCTTATCGATATTACATCAAATTCAGTCTACGCTTTCCATCATAATTGGATTATGGACTTTAGTCTTATATTTTTCTTCAGAAATGAAAATTAATCTGTCATGCAGTATAGGTGCATCAGCTTCTTCCTTGGTCATACTTACTGAATTCAGTAGAATGCCAAGTGTGGAGTTTAATCATCAGATCATCTCTCCAGATCATCATTTGCACTATTGGATCAGTATTGACCCTACTGAATGACAATTAAACAAAAATCTTGTATTTGAATATATATGTTTTTTACAACATAGTATGTATGAGAATAATTTTTCAAAACGGCATCTCGTGTCTAATTTCGGAAACAACAGTTTTAGATGAAAATAATTTATAAATCATAAAAGCATAAATTGCTTTTTTTATGAAACATCTTTATACGTTGTCTTGAATATTTTATAACATTTTTATGATAAGAAACCTAATTTACATCAATTTACTATCTAAAAGAGAATAAATTGTATCATTCTTATTACCTTTATTTCCTTTGTTATTATTTTTGTTTTTAAAAAATATTTACTATTTCATAACTTTAATTTATTCAGATTGCAGATTGAGTATCAGTAAAGTATAAAGTGTAGAAGGACGTAATACATTTAAAGGAAAGAAATGACGCGTACGTGACGACGACGTCAGAATGACATCATGAAGAGCTGTTTGGTGGTGCAGGGGATCATGTGGGTAATTTTGGTACTCGTGTCGGGCGGTAAGATATATGAATATGACATACATATAAATTTATATATGTTCATTTAGCTTCATTTTATATTCTTTCATCTAACAACAATCTTTTTATTTCCCTCATAAATGTTATAGGATGTACTGGAAATCCAGATGCAAAACGCCTCTACGATGATCTTCTGTCAAATTATAATAAATTAGTACGGCCAGTGGTTAATGTTACCGATGCACTCACTGTTAAAATTAAACTCAAATTATCGCAGCTTATTGATGTAGTTAGTATATTTTTTTTTTTTTTTATTAATATTTCATACATATTAAAAAAAGTACTTGCAGTACTTTTAGAGAATTATTTACTTTTTCTTCTTCTTTTTATAGAATTTGAAGAACCAAATAATGACGACAAATCTCTGGGTAGAGCAGGTGAGATAAGCTTCATCATTGCAACTGCACTTCAAAAAATCGATAAGATTATCGCCCATTCATGTTTTTTATTTTCCGTTACAGTCGTGGTATGATTATAAGCTGCAATGGGATCCTAAAGAGTATGGAGGAGTGGAAATGCTGCATGTACCATCTGATCACATATGGAGGCCTGATATAGTACTATATAACAAGTAGGTCAAAACTTTACTTCATAAAGAAGTTTATGATAATTTTTTTATATTTATTTTAATTTCATTTTCAGTGCTGATGGTAATTTCGAAGTCACTCTTGCTACAAAAGCGACTTTGAATTATACAGGTAGAGTGGATTGGAAGCCGCCTGCCATTTACAAGTCTTCCTGCGAAATTGATGTCGAATATTTTCCGTTTGATGAACAAACATGCGTTATGAAGTTTGGCTCATGGACTTACGATGGATTTCAGGTAAACACTAATTGCATTCTATCTTCATTTCATATAATAACATGTTTGGAAACATGTTATGCATTTGTATGAGTAAAACACCACGTGTAAGCACTTTGTAATGCTATTATACACGTTCAAATACATTCATCAGACATAAGAGTAATTATTCACAAGGGATCATATGTTAACATGTGTACCATTCTGTTCGATGATAACATATGAATGGATAAATCTCATAACAGTTGTTCTCTATTTTTTTCAGGTTGATTTGAGGCATATCGATGAAGTTCATGGAAATAATGTTGTGGATATTGGTGTTGATCTTTCAGAATTTTATACGTCGGTTGAATGGGACATTCTTGAAGTTCCTGCAGTCAGGTATTAAGTTCTATTTATTCATCCGTTTTTAAAATTAAAGTTCAAAGATGACATATCTTTTCAATTGAACTTAATTTCCAATAACCTTATGAAAGAAATTTTAATATGCGGGATGTTATTAAAAATAAATAAATGGCTTTTTTAAATAACTGATAATGAACTAAATTCTGACCTTTCAGAGTTTGATAGATTGAATTATCTTCAAATATCAAATGCTATTAAATTAACTTTGATGTTTATTATTTATAATCACAATATAAAAATATATACTCCACTTTTCAATCTTTTTTATGAAATCTTTTAGTCACTCCAATTTTATTATGTATTTTAAAATTAAAAAGAGACAAGATGTTCTATTACTTGAACAAAAAAAATTTATTTTAAGACTATCCAATAATAGATGTGACCTAATTATCAATTTTGCACTCATGTCAATAAAAAATAGATTTTGTGAAAAGTTTCTAACTTAGTTTATCTATGATGTTACTTCAATTAAGTTTTAAATTGTTTTCCTTAGTTTAACAAAAATATATAACTATAACAATTATATTTCAGAAATGAAAAATATTACACGTGTTGTGATGAGCCTTATCTTGATATCACCTTTAACATAACAATGAGACGAAAAACATTATTTTATACAGTAAATCTAATAATACCCTGTATGGGAATATCATTTTTAACAGTTTTGGTTTTCTACCTACCAAGTGATAGTGGAGAAAAGGTAAGAATTCATAAAAATATTCTTCAATCATGATAGTATGTGTGTTCATGACCTAAGTGTATTTTGTTTTCGTAAAAAACATTGTTGTATTTATTTTAGGTCAGTCTCTCAATCTCCATTCTTTTATCATTAACTGTGTTCTTCCTCCTGTTAGCTGAAATTATCCCACCAACGTCATTAGTGGTTCCCCTGTTGGGTAAATTTGTATTATTTACCATGATACTCGACACATTCAGGTAAAAATAAAAAGCACAAAAGTATGATTTTATTTTTTATGTACTTTCTATTTGTTCAATCTAAATATTATTATTGCTTATTATATAGTATATGTGTGACGGTCGTTGTCCTAAATGTCCATTTTCGATCCCCACAAACTCACATCATGGCACCTTGGGTCCGACGTGTTTTCATTCATGTTCTACCAAGACTGTTGGTAATGCGCAGGTAAAACAATTGAAAAAGTTTATTATTTTTTATAAAAAATTGATCAAAATAGAGGATGGAAAATAAATTAAACAATTGAACTAGGCCGCAGTATCAGATAGACAAACGTAGTTATGATCACAGTGGTTATCATACGGGTCATCATCAACGTATAATGGTAAGAACTTGTAATGGTCTAGAAGTTCGAGATCCTACGCTTTTCATGGACGATTCGTCTACTTCTGAACCACAATTGCCACCACCGCCGCATGTACTGTTGTTCCCAAGTGTTGTCAATTCACATAACTCACGGTATTTAACTACTATCATTTTCAATATATCAATAATTCTGATTTCAAAACGATATGAAAACTTTAGCATTCTAAAAGCTAATTGGATTACCAGATTCATGAAATTTTATGTCATTTTAGCGAGTTAGAACCAATTACTTTAGATAGTGGATGCCAAATTCATGGATCATCATCTGCTGTAGCTGCAGGTGCAACTGTAGTACCACAGTCTTCACCTCGACTTGCTGAAACGAATAATTTAGATGAGTTGTGTAAAACTCTTAATAATTGGCATCATTGTCCAGAACTTTACAAAGCTATTGAAGCTATTCGATATATTGCTGATCACACAAAACGAGATGAAGATGCAACTCGAGTAAGTGTCGTTTTATATCTAATATTGATAGATATACAGCATTGAAGTATTACTATATAAAGAAGAAAATAATATATCACTAGTATGTACATGTAGTCTCGTTGTTTGGAATTCATTCCACTAAGTAAATCTTATTTTAATTGATTACTTCCATACTTTAATACAATATTAAATTCATTTATTCACATAATATTTATTTTGTGTAATTAATTTTCAACCACTTAATTATGTTTACTTTAAAGACTTTTTTTCATCAGACTATTGATTGATTTAGGAAATTTTTTATGAATAAATGAACCAATTGATAAACAGATCAGATTAATGAAATAAAAATTTAATTTTGTTCCAATGAAAACATTATTATTTAGAAAAGTAAAAATAAGCTTTATTAAAGTCCTAATTTTTTACAGTAATAGTGAATAATAAAAAAATGGAATTTTTTTATAGGTAAAAGAAGATTGGAAGTACGTGGCGATGGTATTAGACAGATTGTTTTTGTGGATATTTACACTTGCTGTTGTTGTTGGGACCGCCGGTATAATTTTGCAAGCACCAACTTTGTACGATGATCGTATCCCTATTGACATTAGATTATCAGAAATAGCTTCAACCACTGCCAAACCGCACATCGTGGCAACTCTTTGAGTATGTATGTAATAGCATTTACGCCGTATGGTGCAATATACTTCGTTATACAAATAATACATCCATAAAACCCAATTCCATTCAAAAAGAAAAATAAAAAGACTGACAGCGATATGTCTTGTTAAGTCAGCAATATGTATGTGTATGTGCTTATTGATTAAGCGCAATAACATAAATGAGAAAAAAACTCAACTTGCCGAAGTTCATAATAATTTTCTTTAAAATTGAGTATTAATTTATATATAAATATTCAAGAGGAGTAAATATAAATTATAATAATAGTGCAAATAATAATGTATAAACAGTGTAAAATTTTTCAACGTCATGTTTTAAACTTGATTCATTCCTGATTATAATGTGAAAATTAATTGAATCTTTAGATAATTTAGCTAATAATGAACATAATGATAAATGATATTAATTATGAAATAAAATATATGAATAAATAAATAATGTGACTAGTGCGTGCATAAAATATGAAAATTATTGTAGTACATTAACAATTTTAGTAAGTATACAGGAGGGAAAATATCCACCTGTTGCAGACTCAGGAAGAGATTTTATTTGTTTTTTAAGTAACATGTACTACATCGATTTTATTGCATATATTATATAGGGGCCAGTTGGAAATAATGTAGAAATAAGGGATTTAAATGAATGAAGGTGCATAATGCGTCTGTCACACAATGAAATTCTAAATTTCTGTTTCTCATGCAAAGAAACAGAAAATGTTGGGTCGCATCTCATTATATAAACGGCCCACATATTGTTGCTCACCTTATATAAAGATAAAAAAAAATATATATATATATATGTAATTTAAAAAGTATTTGCATATTATATTAACTGTATGGCCATTCAATGATAATAATTTCTTTATAATATTTCATACGCGAGTATATGTTTGAGTGTGAAATATGTAGTAAATTCAAAAGAATGTATAAATTATTACATCAAGTATATTTCTTAAAAATGTGGCAAATACATGGAAACATAATTGTTATTAATATTATGTTTGTTAAATTTTATTAAGGATGTACTTGTGAACTTTGTATAGTTTATTTACCACACGACAAATGATAAAGGCATATTCAGCACATAAACTTTCATAAATAAAAAAAATAATTATTCGAAAGTTCAATGATGGCTCTAAAAAATGATAATTCAATTAATATCATATTATAAATCTCTCTAGTCACGATAATTTTAGATTATCTACAGGATATAAGAATATTGCAGAATTTATTTCCTGTAAAGCCATAGATTAATTTGATGGATCTCTTATTTATTATATTTTATTATATTTCATGAACATATTAAAATATGTTACATAAACTAAAAATAAAATGGAGGATGTTAAACCGATCCACAATATATATTTCACTTTTTGTATTTTCTAAAATAATAATTATATTAATTATTATAACGGAATTTCTTAGTTTTAAATAAATAATAATACCTTATGGAGATATTGTAATATTTATCTGTATATAACAAATAAGGAAATGATATAATTATTTAAAAATACTTTTAACACTAACAATACTTTTATTACACAACATATTATTTTAAATTGTCACTTAATCGATTAAAATACAGATACATTTTTTGTTTATTTAATTTAATTCGACCAATTTCCCGTAGATATAAAATTTTTTATTTTATGCAAAAACCTACAATGTTTTTTGAAATTTCATTTGCTAATTTTTTCTAATCCTTATTCTAAATAGATTTGGAGTAAACTCCAATAATTTACTCCAATATAAAAAATGGATAATATACCCGTAATATTGATGAATAATTGTAGATTATTGTATATAAAAGTAGATAAATTGAATCGGTTTACTTTTTTTTAATAAATAACTTTCCATTAAATTTACGATAGCAATGTGTTTACATTCAAAACAATGTCAGCTGACTAGGTATAGAATTTATTTTACTAGGGATATTTGATGGTTGAGCAGTAATTTTCTAACCTGGGGAATTTATAAGCTGCGCAATATCGAAAATTATCGAAACATAAAGCACCAGAGAAAAATCACTCAAAACGTTGCAGAGTGTTGAGTTGAACAAAAGGTATGTAAGTGTGAAATTACTACATAACAAATATTATACCAATTTTTGATATATTCTAGAAAAATTCTATGAATTTACTCTTCATTTCAGTTTCATTCTCCATTCAATTGAAAAACTATTCAATCAGCAAAATGCAGGGCCTGAGTTTCAGTAGTCTCAAAAAACACCCATCTGTAAGTACAAATAAGTACTGTGAATATTTATATAACTACTTAGTAAAGATTACTTTATTATTTATAAAATGCAAATAATAAAAAATTTATTGATATAACTTATATAATGAAATTTCTTTTTTTAATAGTTAATTCCAATCTATGTCTGTGTCTTTGCTGGATTAGTTGGATCTGTTGGTTATTTGGTACGTTTAGCTACCAAAAGTCCTGAAGTAACTTGGCTTCCAAAAAAAAATACAGAACCATGGGAAGCTTACAAAGAGCGCAACTACAAGGTAAGACAATGTTACTTTGTTAAAATGTATTGTTGTAAAGAAAAATAAATGAATTTCGTCAATTATTACACTATTGTATGGTTGATATTCTATTGTTGAAATGGTAACAATTAGACATAGCATCTTCTTTATCACAATTAACCTAACAATTTTTGTTTCAGCTTTACGCTACTCCTGAATATGAACAACAAATCAAATCATTCAAACCTCCCAGTTACTAATAAGTTATCATCGAGTTGATAAAGTTTAAATAAATAAGTATGAAGATATATCTAATGTAGTATCATTATTAAATAATAATTTGCATCATTCAGTCATCAATTGATAACTATGATGTATTAAAACCATATTCAGAGATTTTTTGTTAAAGAAAATGATATATCCTCAAAGAATGTTATGAGATTAAATCAATTTATTTGATAAAAACTTCAATATAATGTAATTCAGGTTTTTACATTTAGTCATTCTTGTATATATAAAGAAATAAAAATATTTCTAGTCATAAAAAATCGTTAAGATTTCAAGGAATATTTAGAAATTTCATTAGAATGTTAGCTAAAACACTTTTTTTATGAAAAAAAAATTAAATCAGACGAAAATTGAATATGCTGCTCTTCATTTAAGAGGTAATTTTTATTTCTTATTATTTTTATAAATACTTAGTACATAGTGTCAGATATTTATAATAATAGCAAAGAATTGTGCAAAGAATCGAAGTTGGCATCGATTTGATTGTTTATAAAAACTAGTAGAGAAATTTAGAGTTCCAACGTTTTTAATTTTTGGTTATTAAAACTACTATTGATTTATTTATATGCTGATACATTCTGTATTAGAATAGTGATAGCTTGAAAATTTTCTGGTGAATCGTCAAGACAAAATATTTTTTTCATCATTTAAATGTTAACAATACTTTGATCTTAGTCAAAACATCTGAAACAATAATTTAAATTGTGGCACAAATAATATCATGCCAGCGCCATCTTAATAATTTTGTCAGCGCTTCTTGTGACGATATTTGTAAACTCTGCATCAATCGTATACAACAATGGCGCCTAAACTCATGAGTCGTTTCACTGACATTGCTCGATTGTTATCTTTTTAATTAATTAATCATTTGCGATTTTTTTTATTACGTGACCTTTGAATCTCTCTCATGACACGATTATCGTGGAACTGAAAAGCTATTCTTAAATAACAAGTGCCTTTCCGTACTCGCTGATTCATTAGATTGAGTATGGATGATAGGTGAGTCTTAAAAAATTTTCATAATTAAATAAAAAATAAATAAGTTACACAGACTTTTTTATTAAATACTATTTGATAACCTAGAACAATAAATATGAAGCCAGACCGGCTGGAAAGAAAGATAGAAAATCCAAAAAAACATACAAAGAGGAGTAAAAAGGGCAGTGTGAAGGTCAATAAATGGTGTACTGAAGAACGAAATGAAATAAACAGTGAACCAGTACCAGAAATCGACTTTACTCCGGTATTTTGGCAGCAATCAGGAGCTTCACCTCACGTACAGCCTTTGAGAAATAGCCAAAGACTTTTTACAGCTATGTCTGACCCAAGTGTATGTGGATATTCAACAGTGCCTGTCGCTTACGCTATGGAACCTGTGTCAATGCCTCCAGTTTATCCTCTATATAGGCCAGTACCTCAACCAAACTATCGAGCCTTTAGAGGTAAAGTAAGGAGAAATATTCATAATCAAATGGGTTCTCGATTACATCAGAGCAATTTAATAAATGGATATTCAAGTCTCCAAGAAAATCGACCAAACTTTATGACGTCTCCTATATATCAAAATGGAGACTATACCTCATTGCCTCCTACTGCGAACAATCATACGACCAATGATACTGAAGAACTCAATTCAGAACATAGAAGATATTCAGATCCTGGTCTAGGACCTGCTGATTTGCCTCCTTACACCCACAGCGAAGATTCCGATAGTGGCGAAAGTGGAAGTTCCATTACCACTATTGGCAAAAATAATAAACTTGTATTATCTTTAGTAGAACAGGTAAATACTTTAATTATAATTCAAATTATTTTTGATTAACTGAAATTTAATTAAATATTTATTTCATTAAAATGTTTTTTTAGATGACAGCTCTTAGAGAAGTAAATAGTCAAATGTTTAAGCAGCTTCATGAAACAAAAATGTCTCTAGAAAGTGTTAAAGCTGAATTGGGTCGTATGAAACATCAAGTTTCTGTAGAATATCAACCAGGAATGTTATCAGGTATGAATAAACAATACTCGTTTATCATTTATCATATGATACAGTTATTATAATCAACATTATTCATTGGTAAATTTTATTGTAGATATGATCAGTGAAATAAGACAAGCAAATAAAATGTTGGAGGAATCTATAATTACTCGAATTAACACAGTAGTTGAAGAAAAAAATCAACAAAATTTATTGGAACTCAAAGAATTAAGGGTAAGTTTTATTCACATTTATTTCATTGTAATTTCAAATTATTTTTCATCACTTTTAACACAATTCTCGCGCTGTATTAACTAATTTAATTATCAACTGCATCCAAAAATTCCAGTCCTCACAATATATCTTTTACCTGATAAAAAAGAGCCGACAACTCTAAAGTAAATAGAAAATTTAGGACCGAGTGTAGTCTTATAGAAAATGTGGGAACGAAAAAAACAAAACGATCTCGAAAGACTTTGTTTAGTTTTTTTCTTTTACTCAATGTCGGATCCTCACATCATTGGTCCATTAAAAATTTAAAACTGCGTACAAGTTGAGTCGAGCTTTCGGGATATTCTACAACCACCCTTTTCAAGTACTTACAGCCATCAACGAATTGTTTGGACATTCGTATATGATGTTTGATCAGGACCGAGCCAGGTGATGTCGTTTCTTTTGCTCTAGGTTTAGCATTTTTTTGTCCTGATTTAACATGATTTAAATTTTGCTATTAAAATAATCATTAATTCATTAATCAAAATTACTGAATTAACGATATTTTAATAAGATTTTGATAAAATAATTAAATTTTATAAATAATATAATATTGAAAATCATATATTTTTTCTTATTTGCACTTGCACGCACAGACATCCTTACGTTTGCATAGAAATTAGTTAGCTCGTTGTAAAATCGTCGTGCGCTGCATTGCTGATGAATTTCACAAGAGAATCCCACCTTCAGAAATGAGTATCGTTCTTGCAAATACCGACTTCATATGAATACATGTACGTTAAAAGAAAAATATAGAAAAAGAAACTACTCGAGAGATTCCATATGTTATGGAGGCGTAAAATGTTCATGTACAAATGTGCAGCGATAATGAATTCACCGAGTTCTTAGATTCTCTTGAAACTTCCGAGGTCATGTGTTCTTAGTTCAGGTACACAATTTATTATTATAGTCGGTATTACATTGCCATTTAATTGCGACATCAGTAGATCTATCTAAATGCAATTAATTGGATAATTAATTATTGATTTTTTCATTACAAAATTTTATTCTCTATTTTTTGAATCTATTAATCACCTCGATGACTCATTCTCAATTAAAAGTGCTATTCGATAAAGTCTTTTTTTTTAATAATTTTATTTTTAATCCTAAAGTTGCAATATAAAAATTTAATGTACCTTATAATGTCCATCAAAAGTCAGCTGCAATTTATTTGAACTAAATGACGTGTATCACTAGCATTTGATGGATTAGGAAGCCGTGCATAAGTGATCTGATTGCGAGAATAGGGGCGTAGGTCAATCCTAGTGATAGAAAGACGTCAGTGGTTAGGAAAGTGATTATATTTCACTAGGGGTGACACATATATGTGTCTAGTATGTGGTGAGAAAGGGGGATCTTCGAAGTCATGAAAGATACGAGATAGAGAATAGAGTTGAGGCACTTAGCAGTCGTCAGGGCCTCTCCCTCGACCTCTTTCCTCTCTTTACTTGGTCTTCTCAGGTTTCAACCATCCATTAGCTTCATCAACCGCAGCAATGGCTGCTTATATATCCGCCATAGGCGCATACTACGTAATTTCCTAATTGAACCATTGGATATCTTACACTCATATTTTTTTTTGTTTTAATTTCTTCCTAGTTTGTTCAATGCAGGACTGGATTACCTCAGCTAAGGACAATATTATTATCGTTATGGCTATCAAAAGTCAAATTTTTTATAGGTTTTTTTTATTCAATAGGTTTTAATTAATTTGATGCATCAATATAATTACAAAAAACTTTGATGAGTAATTTAATCTTGAAATTTTTATCAAAAAGTAAATATAGCACATATTGAAAAAATGATTTCTATTCAATATGTTGATAAAAAACAATTAAATAATTTATTAAATTTTCTAAAAGATGATAATACTGTCTATTATTGCTTTAGACACTCTTTATATTATTTCGTTGCAGTCATTTCTCATCAAACATCTTAAAAATTATCGTAATAATTAATTAACAAGTTGTTCAATAAAAAATCACAGGATCGTTTAGCTCAAATAACTGAGGAAAAAGCAGTGGCAGACAAACGTATTGTTAAATTGGAAGAAGAAGTAGCTGCTCTTAAGATGACGAAGTAAGTACATTCTTAGGTGTAGATATATTTTGTATACAATCATATCTCTTCTGGCTGTAGCTTATCATTTTTGCAACTAAATCTTAAAGAAAATTGAATTTAATGGGATAAGAGGCTATAGGTAATGCTTTAATGGCTGATAATTTGACCATAACATGGCTTTCGTACTAGCAATGATGATCAGGAGATTGCTGCCCTTGAGGAGGAGACTTTAACTCTACGACGAGAGCTTCAGGAAGCACGAGCACCAAGGAATATCATTCCAAGTCATTCAGCAAAGTGCGTAGATGCTGCAGTAACAAGAACTATTATACCTGTAACTTTTGATACACTCATTAAAAGCAGCACCCCCGTGCGTACCAACATCCATGAGACCCGTCGCTTCAGTTCCATGGGTTCTGGCCCACCTTCATCATCATCCTCTTCATCAACTTCTTCGTCATCTTCTTCTTCTGTTTCGACCTCTTCTTCCTCATCACCTTTATCCCATTCCGACTCGTTGAGGAATTTAGAAAGCATCAATGGTTCAAAGGACATAAAGGAAAAAATGCCGGAAAAAATAAACAATAAAGATCAAGAGCGAAGAAAAGAATCAGTCCAATCATTGGAGCCTGATGAAAAAGAAGCTCTAGAGAAATTGATTCATTTCCATTTTAACAGAGAACAACGACTAGCTCAATCTCAGGATGCTTCTACCAAAAAGACAGAGACATGTCGTCAGAAGAGTGAAGGAGCAAATAATTTAAAGAAATTTTCTGACAATTATCATGTAAACAATGTATCCAGAAATTCAACGTCTTCGTCATCATCATCGGGATCTGATAGTGGTGCTGACGAACGATTCAATGGAAAAAATGGCAAATTAGACAAAAATCAAAGAAAAAATGGTGTAGTCGAGGTTCCAGATGTCGTCGTCGTCGCTGGAAAATCTATGGTACCTAAACATTTATGCTCGACGAGAATCCTACCTCCTAAAGTCCTCAATGCACCTCCACACACCACCTACACCACTGCCTATATTTAGGATACGTACGGGGCCACCACAAGTGTTGTGTGTCGTCACTTGCAGGGGCTTCATTTGGGTTTATTCTTGCCAATTCTTCTGTACAAATATCACGTAGGTCGATCATTGAATCATCAAGCATGTGTATATAATGCAATTGTCTTTTATAGCTGCCTATTTTATTATCTTTTAATCTTCTCTCTAATTTCTCATTTATAGAAAGTAATTTTCCTCTCACAAAACTTTTGCACACTCACTAAAATAACACTTTACTTCTGGTATTTGGATGTCATTTCAATTACTTTTTGTTTTATAATTAATCATTGTGTTGATTGTTTATTAAGTCAATATAATTGAATTTAAAATTGCAACATTTTTTGTTTGGTTTGTTTGCTAGCTTTTTCTATTTCACTTTTCTTTTCATTGGAACATCAACTTGCAGTTATAATTCTGCAAGCGAATGGACAATTCCACTTCTGTTTCTAGTTGGCAGCATGGCTTTGCTCTGAACTATCCGCTTTGCTTGCTTCTAAAGAAAATCTTACAAACATTTCTTTCGACCGATTAGACGAGAAAGGGAAGAAAGAGAGGAAAAGAACGTAACCGGAAACGTGATTTATCAGACTGGAGAAACTGGTGGCAATACTGCATAAAAAGATGAACGACATCAATCAAACCAAGACTGGCTCTACTTCTACTGTTGGGTACGCCAAGGGATCCATTCTGGATGATGTATTTCCAAGCATGACCAATAGTTCTAAGGCTGATAGTGACTATGAGGATGATAGTGATAGCAGCGAGTCTGAACGTTCCATTTTTAGCATTAATGAATCTGGTGTCAGTAGTATCAGTGTAGGTCCAGTGACAGATTTATAAGGATATCTACTTTTTAATATTTGATCAATTTAATAGAAGATAAAGTAAAAAATTTTGAATATCAAAATTATTTAGTATTATATTATCAATTTATTTAATGTTTTAAACATAAAGAATACTTTAATTCAAAGAATATAGTTATTTTAGATAAAAAAAAGTTTTTTCTTAGGTTTTACAAAATATTTTTACACATTTTAAATAAATCAGGCACTTTAATGACAAATTAATTTAGTAATTGCAGTATTTTTATGTACTTTTATGAGGTTTTACTTGACAATAGTTATCAATTATTCAAGTTTATCTTTCTGTAAAAAAAGACTATTAATTATTTATTACAAGTGTGTGAGTGTGTTGCACACTATAGAGCCAAAAAAATGTAAATAGTCAGATAATAGAAAAATAACTTGGTAAAGTTTAAATAGATTTAATCCAACAATTCACAATTATTTATTGATTTTATAATTGAAAAAAAAAAACTTATATTTGATAAAAAATAGTGTACTATTTTTTTTCTATTTGTATTGTTTTTAAAACAAAATGTAATTGTATGTCAATTTTAATTCAAAATGACTTTCTTAGTTAAAGAAAATGATTATATATTACTTAATTTAAATACTTTATATTTGCACTGGAAATTATATTTTATATTTATAGCAATTTTTTTAGTTTAGTTGAATGACAAAATATTTATTCAATAATATATAAAATTATTCGTACCGATAGTAATTAAATTAATTACGATGATTATTGAAAATTATTTTACAAATTAAGAAATTAAAATTAAATTTTATTATTTAATTGAATCTCAATTAGTTTTAGATACTTAAATATAAATAAATCACGAAGCTCAAATCACTTAATATTTAATAGAATGATGCAGATATGAGCTTATTTTTAGTAGAAAAACTATTTTTTCAATATCGAACATGACTTAATGGATTACATTATCTGCACAATTTATACAACAAATAAAAAATTTTCTGTTTAAAATAAAATAATTTGTTCTATCAATTAACATTTAGTCACGAACTTACTCATTTTTGTGTTTGATTAATACAATTAAAATTATTAATATTTTGTTTTATGCTTTACTAAGTGTAATTAACAGTATTATTGTTTAATAATGTATTAAATGTTATAAATTATTGTATTTCCTTGTGCAGTTAATGTAATTTATTTAATACGATTATGGGCAATAATAAGTGAGACTTTTTTTACTATCATGTGGCCTTTTTTCAAATGAATAAATTACAATAATTTATTTTATATTACAACATAGATATATTTATTCACGTACAATAAATTGATATTCACACGCTACATAAAACGAAAAATATCAAATTAAATACATGTCAATTTTTTCACTTGAAATTTTAAAAGTGCCATTACAGTAGACACAAACTTGACTCAAACAGCTATCAACTATTTTAAACATTAATTATTAATAATAAAAAAAAACCAAACCCTAATGAAAATTAGAAAATATCTTAGATATTTATAATAATTAGAATAAATAGTTTAGCAATAATTTTTGGGATATTGTTATTATATCAAAATATTTTAGTGTACGTACTTACGATGTAGACTTAGGTCTTTTTAATAAATTCTGACATTAATTATTAGTAAAAATTGATTACAATAAAATGGTCTAAATGTTAATATTTGTTGAGGTGTATATTTTTTTACGCATGCTTTATTAACGTCATAGCCTATTCATTTACGTCATATCGTACGTTTTCTTAGTACATTGCTCTTCTGAATAGTTGAAGTAATATTTTTTCAGACGCCGCTTTGTTTCATCGCAAGTGTCCTATCACTTACTCGTTTCAATTTGTACAGATAGAATATTGTTATTCTTAGCATATCGATCTTTGTTATTCCTTATCGTTTTCTCCCACTGAATTCTGAAACAATAAATAGAAAATTAGTTCTGACTTATACAATAATGTATCATATCATTGAAGTAGATTTTATTTTATAAAATATTTTAAATGATTAAATATATATATATATAGTTATAAATTGTAAAAAAATAGCTGCTACTTTTGGTATGAATTGTAAATAGAGTAAATGCTTTAATAAAAATAAATAGATTTTAAATAATAAAACAACTCTCTGAGATAAATAAATATTTATTTAGTTAGTTATTTGCTTTTAATGTTTAAATAACAGATAGTTTACTTTAAATATTGATTGTGTTATTAAATTGTTGGTAAGCTTTACAATGTCTTTGACGGTATTACTCGACTTATAAACATAATTAATATTTTTGTTGTATTAAATATGATTTGCGGTATAATTATTTGCAATTATAATTAAGTACATTAATTTTTTTTATAATTAATAAATTTTTTTTAATAATAATTGATTTATTGGGTAAATAGAAATGATATAAAACAGTGTGTATATTTTGAGAAAATTTAACAAGGAATATGAACTGGAATATCATTGTTCTATATTTAAAAGTAATAATCAAAATCAAGCAAATATGAAAGAAAATTTAGAAAATAAGTTATTAAATTATTTTAAAATACAAAAAATCAATTGAAATGTTTTTTATTGTTGTAAATTCTTTTCTTTTGTTGTATTATCTGATGAATCTCTTAATAGTTGTCGACTTTTTTTCCAACATTTTATATACTCATGGAGAACCACTGGGTTCCATGTTGACATAATCGACCCTATGTCGAGACTTGGTGGTATGTTGGAGTCCTCAGTTTTACTGTAGAGCGTCTGGTATCTTTGCGACATAATTTGCCAGTGTTCTACAATTTATATTTCAGTATGCTCGGATATGTAGAGAACGCCGGAAATTATTTAGATAAAATGCACCAAAAAAAAACTAGTAGATATTATAGTGGTATTTTATGATCTAAATAATCTAGAGTAAAAGGTCGTTCGTTATACCTGAAAGGTTGATAATGAGTAAAAAGCTAATGCCACTTGAAAAAGCTTGCCGACATCATAAATCGATTATGATTTTATTATAGTGTAATAGGTATTTCATTTTGCAGGTTGTAAAAGTTATTATAGTCAGGTCATTTGAAAGTATAAGTTGTATTGTAGTGTTTTTAACTTTTAAGTGTCGGGATGTTGAAGGAAATATTTCAACTTTGATTCATGAGATACAATACGTGCTTTTATCAAACAATGGAATGTTTAGAGTTTAAGCCATGGAACTAATTAAGAATGGCTGTTGAAATTTTTTATGTTCATCTTTTAAATCTTTGATGTTTTTAAAAATTGCTACAGAGTATTGAGTAAAAGCTAAATGCAATTCTTACTCCAACTTTGATGAACTGCAATAATATATCCAAACCTAGATCATTATACATTTCTGCGTATTCAAAATATATAAAATAAATTGATAATCTTAATTGTTTAAAAAATAATTTTACTCAAAAACAAGACTTTTATGAAAAAAAATTTCTAAAGATGGAAATAGTTTTCAATTCTATTGGAGATAGAGATATGTCATTGAATTGATAATGAACTAAAAGTTTATATCAAATTATTTTATGATATTGGAACAATTAAAAAATAATCAAGTTTAAATTTGTCGATAATATTCATCACTAGTTGATTGCTAGTTGAGTAATTACATATATTAAAAGTTATATATGTATACATAGTATCGATGAATAATTCAGCACTAATTTAACTCTTCCATGCATCACTGCCCTTACAGTCACATTTTCGACTCAATTATTATTTCACTTGTTTCCGGTTAAACTTTCATTATGTCGTCCAGGTTTCGGATACATGTAAGCGTATATATAGTTATACAAAGTTCGGTACGATCGATATAAATATGAAGAGTAGCAGAGTACAGTGAACCGTGGGAGTAAGCTTCGGGAATAATTGAAACGTGCCTCTGGGAATCTAGCTAGTCATTGCTACCAACGGGAGGTGAAAATTATTAAAATTGACTTTGGCCGAGTAGGGGATGTCCGTTCGAGAAAATCGCAGCTAATTTTGAAGCTGTTTAATCCGCGGACTCATCTACCACCTGCTTTGTACACCCTTTTCATTTTCTTTTTTATTATTTTTTTAATATCACTTAGACTCTGCATACTATTTCTACCCCTATTTCGCTTACTCTCATTTTTACGACTAATACTAGTAAAACAATTATCATAATTATTGTCCTTGTTATTGTTATTGAATTTTTGTTGTGGTGAGTCATTAATATGGTCATCTATGTAATCATCATAATGATCAGTAAAACGCGGGTGACTTTTAAATAACCTTTTATTATGGTAATATTTGGAAGATAATAAACCATGACCTAGCTGTCAATGTTTGCAAGTTGATTCCTGACTTGAGGTAAATACAAACAAAATAACGCACGCGTTAGAAAGTGTGAGTAATCATTTGGGATATTATCTGGATATTTTTGGTCCCATGAGGAAAGTTTCTCAATAGTTATAAATGTTGTTTGCTCAGACCAAGATTCCTCTTAATAATTGGTAGTTTCATGGTAATGGAAGAAATCATTTCTCTTTTGTTTTATTAAATATTTTCTGCATGAAACTACTGAATTTATTTTTCACAGGATTAAATATTTAATGACTAAATTAATATTTCTTTAATAAATAAATTTGTTTATAATTTCTTAAACAATTTCTTATTAAAAAATGGTGAAAAATCAAAATAAAAAAATGTTTATTTTAAATCTAACGTCGTTGCGTAATGTTTTTGAGGAAAAATGTTTTTCTTCCAGTGAATAGAGTTTAACAATTTATTTTTAAAAGAAATAAATAAATGGAGTTTTTCAATTAAAAAGTGAGACTCTGGACCCAGTTGTCATTAAAGAAGCATGAATAATCATTTAGGATCGTGTCAAGATAACTTTGACACAGAAAAGTTAAAAAAAATTAGCCACTGACCATTAGTCTTGTGGGAGTTTATTGTATTTAAAATAATACTCATACTAGCTCCAGGCGTTATAGGATGAATCATCAAAGATTTACAACCCTGCTATTCTTTCTCATGTCTTCTTATCTTTATAAAATAATAGACTAGAAAAATGTCTGAGATATTGAGAATGTAATCTAACAAAAGTTACGAAATGCATACACTCATCGGAGAAAAATATTTATGTACTGTCGCATCCTATGCGTGTGTTTGAGGGAGAGAATGAAAAACCAATCACCGAGAAACTCAAGGGTGAGTGACACGCTCTATTATTTTTTCGTCTCGACAAAGTGTTATAAGGGCGAGATGGGTCTTGGAAAAGGAGATAGAGTATTTGAGGGTTGCAAATCTGGGAAACTCTCGCCAAGGCACGCGTAATAGTTGAGCTCTCATCCGTCTGCATCGTTCGAAGCTTGATAAAGCACACTCGAATCATGATTTTTCATGTCCTAACCCTCAATGCAGTCTCTATAATCGATTTATTAATATTCTTTACATACTCAAATTAGTCTTATCAATGAATTAATATTTTTATAATATTCTTTATATAGAAATTTCAGATTAAATAATTTTTTATCGTTATTTATGTCTTGGAATTTGAAATTCAAACACTTTCAATCAAAAAAGAGCCCAAATAAAAAATTGTCCTCCGTCAAAGGGAATTTATTCTAGACAATTATTATTTCCTGTGATAATTATCTCTAATAAAATTGATTATAGTTAGTGTTCATTTTTTATTAACTATGAATTATTAGATATATATCAAATTTCTTTTAGTTAAAAACAATCTATTATTTTTAGAAAATATTTAGGTCTCTATCTACATTTTAAAGTGTTTTATTAATTTTTAAATTGATGGTATAAACAAACAAATAAATAAATAAATAATATATAAATGCAAGTATATATTTAAATATACATAATATCAGAGTTGGGAATTATCTGTAGACAGTCTCTGGGTTTTAACTTGGCAGCTTTTCCGGGATGTTTAAAACTATTCATTCAAAGTAACCATAAAATTCGGTGTGAAAAATATAGGGAATTTTGTGGTGCCATGATATTTACTTTAAAGCTACTCGTGCCATTCATCAACGATTAGCTTTTAACAATACTCAACTTGTCTTTATTACATCGTCGTAAAAAATGAGCATTTAAAAATAATTATTATTTACTATTATGTAATAAATAGTTAAATTTATATACATTATTTGATATTTAAATAATATAATGCATTTTTTAAATAGTTTTGTTGCTAACACTTTACTTATTTATTTACACAGAAAAAAAAATGTTGATTCATTGTTTACCTAAATTGATCCTTTCTATAAAACTTTACGGGAAAAAATAAATTTCCTGATGCGAATATACCTATTTACTCGTACAATTATACTCACAAGTTTATCATAAACCTAATTGTAATCTTAATAAGGTATATCTAAATCTCTATTATGCGTATCATGTGCGGGCAATATTATCTGATTATCTTTAAGCTTAGATCTTGTGAGTTGGAAAAATCTTTTCGTACCTTCGCTGAGAGAAAATTTTCTCGTCTAGTGTTTAATGCTCATTCAGTGACGCAGACGTCTAGGGGAATTTCCACATCCCTAACTTGTGTTCTATAGGGTACCATGACATTTTTGTGTATCATCTTGGAAAAATTTGTAACTATGGTCTGTATGCTTAGACATGGATTTCACAGGTTCTAAATGTATTTTTATGAATCATAAATTTTAACTTTTGTTTAAATGCATCTGACTCAGATTAAAATTCTGGTATTTTAGCGTCTTTGACTTTTAATCCATTAGCTCAAATATGCTTTAGTGTAAATCCCGTATACTTTGTAACACATTAAGCTCATTTTGCTAGGATTTTCCCACATTTTGCTGGGTTTTTCGCTGAATCCTTTAATTTACCGACACTGATACGACTTAAAAAAACATCTCTAATTGACAAGATAATTTATGAGATAAAAAATAAAGAGAAGAAAATATATTTTAAAAATAAATATAAAATATATTTTATTTTTGAGATATAAATGACATTTTTTGCATGTTAAATTCTGAGATTGACAGTGTGCCCTATAAAAACATTTCGAGGGTTTTACTTGTCAATATGAGCGTCAAGTTGAGGGTTAAAAGTGAGAATATACCTGTTTTATACTATTGTAGAGATTCAGGTTGATGTTTTATTTTTTTACTAAAGTTATAGAGATTTCGTGGATCTTAATGTTTATGAATAACAACAAGTAGTGTCTATTTTTCTGGTGATTGTCAAAAGGAGTCAACTCTAGGCAAAACGTTTTCCTTAAATCAGGTGTGTATTTACCATTATTTGGTTCAGAGTCACGTTCTTGAATATTTCCAGAATAATACTAAGTCGGTCGGTCAAGTTTAGAAATAAATCTTGCCGGTATTACATAAATATTGAATATTAAATATTATAAATATGTTTAAGTATTCTTTGAGAATCTAGATGAATTTGCATACACATAGTCCTGTGAGATATTTTCTCTATTTTTCAAGAGAATAAAAAAATTGCAATGCAAACAAAACGCCTACCTATGTACTAATTAAACACTTTTCCGCTCAATGACGTCTGTTTTTTTTTCTAACAGTGTCGAATGAAAATATGAAGTTTTAGTCTTTTATGTATGCCGAGTTATCATCATCGGTGTTAATATATACGAAGTGATGGACCTTCGGCCACCCACGTGGGTCCAGGTAGAACATAGTGGAGATCCCGAAGGATCCACTTATCGTGTGCTCCATACAACCGCTCGTCTCTTATGGCCACTTGAATTTTTTTTATGAAAATGACAGGATCAAAATTTTTATAGGGTTCAAAATACCGCTTTGATAAAGGAAAAAAGTATTTTTTTAATCCTCAGCTAAACAATAAAATCTTTAATGTTAATGCATTAACAAAAAGAAAAAACATAGATATTTTTTCGGGAGAAACGTTTGACAAAAATATCTTCTTTTAAAAAATAGATAGAAATATTATTTACTGATTAAAAGATAAATAAATATGACAAAATGATATCAGCATAAAAATATTTCACATTAAATATAAATTAATACCAAAACGTATGAAAATACATAATATTGTGATTATGAAAAAAATATTTCTTTTGGAGTTAAAAAAGTAATTTTGGAGTAAACATTTTATTTTATTTATTTATCGTTTCTTTTACTGAATGAAAATTTCAAAAAACGTTTATTCATACTGATGTGAATAATTCGAGCTTTATTTATTAAATATTATTGATTAACTTGTAGTGTTTTAATTTGGAGTACAAAAAATTTTTTCAACAGATAGCCCATTTGTCAATGAGAAGATTAAAAATATTCCATTCAAAAAAAAACAAAATAATGATCCATAAAAATAGTATTCAAATTGACAATCATAATAATGATATAGGAGTTTTGAATGAATTAAAATCAATTGTTGTTGAAATTAATAAAGTCCTCTTTATTTGCTAATTTTTTAAAAAGAGTAATGAATTCCACAAATATTAATAAAGTGATATATACAACGTTATCTTCAATAATCACATAATACACATCAGTAAACAAAATCATCAAAATCAATCTCTAATAATAGCTAGAATGCGAGATGTACAAAGTGATATAGCTTTCTGTAATCTCAAGTAAATAAGGAATTGCTAGTTAATTGACAAGATTGACAATCAAAAGTATAGTATGGATCAACATGACAGAAAGTCAAAAATTACATAAGATTTTAAACGTTAAACAACACGTGTGTTTCGATTACACAAATTATCAACAGAAACCAATCCTTCTTAAACACACTTTAAATTTATTTACCCATAATATAAAGACTTTATTTAAACATTTTAGCATTGAAACAAGGAAAAGAGATGACAGATCAAATTAATATTTTCATTTTATGTCTACCATAAAAAAATATTACAATTTTATTAGTTAACATTGTGTGTTATGTAGTATGTTCTGTAGATAGAAAATTATGAAACATTTCTCACTTTTAATTCATCGTATACATGTAGGAGCTGTTAATTTGACAACTTTGGGTGTTAATTATTAAGGTCTTGGAATACTCATTTCCGGGCTTCCCAGTTTTATGGATGTCCGGCTTAGATGGTTCTTCAGTTTAATTAAATATTAGAGTTTGTATATGTACAGTTTATACTATCATTCATGAGTCTTCACCTTTCCGACGTTTTAATACATTCTTCCAAGTTCAGTTGATTCAAGAGTTTATTGAATGAAATTCATTCAGAAATTAAATCCACGTTTTCCTTGAAATTTTATGTTTATAGTATTTTCTTAATGGAACGTGGGAATAGCGTGAATTTTCTTAACTTTGTGTGATTTTTATAACTTTTTTCATTTTAGACAGGAAGTTGTTGGTTTTAATTAAATACTAATTTATTCTATGTCTTAAGGAAATATTATTCCTTTTAATTGTTTATTATTTAGACAGAGTATTGGATTAAAACTCATAATACGATTGTTGTTATTATTTTAGATGTCAACATTTAAAGTGTTGAAGAGAGAAAATATTTTTTCTTGCACTCTATCTAAACAAATGGATCCTTTTTCACTGAGAAAATTTTTTCATATTGCTGAAAGACTTTTTTTCCCAAATTTACTGTGCTTTTAGTTTAATAAAGATTATCACTTGAGTTAATCTGATTTTTTTTTCTACAAAAATAAAAGGGGTTAAATTTATTTAGTGAAATAAAAATTATCATGGAGTTGGTAATAGATTTTATTTTTTGGAGCTTGCTAAAAAAATGGAGTTTTATGCAATTACCAACTTTTTAATTAAGAAAATTCATTAGGATATAACATATTCATTAAATTAAATATTTTTTATACATGAAAAAATTTTTGAAGCAAAATTGAAGATAAAAATGTATTTTTTCAAATTTAGTTATATTAAACTTTCAAGTACTCCCCAGTTTTCATGCAATTTATTAAAAACATCAAATCATTTTTTTTGCGAGTGTCTTTATGTTAAAACATTTTTAATTATTTTTATTTAACAATCAAATTTAAGACATTCATTTAGAAAAAATTAAATATTAACTACTGAAATAGTGAGACTGTTTTCTGACAGCATAAATATTTTACTCTTTCAATTGAAATGACTTTTTTTTTAAAATAAGAAAAATTTTTTGTTTTTAAAAATTGGGACAGTGTGTATTTAAAGGATAGACCATTCCATAAAAGTCTATATTTCATTCGACCAACTGATACTTATGCGTGATAGTGTACATCAATCTATAACACAGAGATAGTAGGAGTAGATAAAAAAAATGAAAAGCTAAACTGTGCTTGAGAGTACTGATATATAGGTAATATTTGCGCAAGTTCTCTACGAGTAAAAATGTTCACTGTCCACCATTTTTTATTTTTTAGTTTGTTCTCTTCTCTTTCATTCATGTTTATCACCCCCTCAATTTGAGTCATCGACAACGTCTGCATTGTTTTTTTCGAAAATTTTTCTGGCGTCAATGGCCAGCATAAAAAAAAAGATTATCTGAAGATATTTACTACGGGGGTAAGTGAAGGATTAAAATGGAACAGTCTTCGATAGATGCAGACGGAGAATAAAGTGTGGCAATAAAATACATCACCAGGTATACATTCAAAGATGAAGATAGAGTTGAAAGGTGTTTGGTAGAATAAATATTTCGTTAAAATACTTTGAGAGAATCAGATAAATAAAATTATAAATAAATAACAATGATTCAAATGTAAAAAGACACAAATCGACGTAAATATTATGAAGTATTTCATTTGAATCTCCATTCAGTGGCAAAACTTACGATAGGATAAGCCGTGAGTGTTTGTTCAAGTATATATATTCTATTTAAGAGCATCTAAAGTGTCAGCAAATAAACAATCGGTATATTTATAGATAACGATTGCGTTTTTAAATATAACCATCACATCATCTATCGCGAGTGATCTATTTTACTAATAATCATAATAATTAAAAACGTCTCCACATCTATTGATATTACTTTGTTATCAATTTTATACCACGTCTTATACTCAACAGTATATATCACACGAGCTAACATTTACAGGATCCGTCGTCAGTTTCAACATACTCGTCGACGGCTCGAGACACATGATGGATAAAAGTAATCCATCAATTTATTTTACTATATGCATGATATTGTTTTATATATGTACAATCAAGTTTAATACCAAGTGTACTCACCTCACGCGTTTTATCAGATAGCAGTTTTCTAGCTGATGTCTTTTGTTTCTGTGGAAAAATAATTCATTTCAATGTGAATGAATAATATTACTAATTCTATGAATCAAAAACTTGAACATTGAACTCACATGTGGATATTATTATCTCTTGGTGTTGATTAAAAGTAGTTTGGATTGAGAAATTCACTCACGTACATGTTATTACATATAATATTAATGATAATAATAATAATAATGTAAGTATAAAAAATTTTCAATAGCCGTATATACTAGCATGTTCTCACGGGTTAAGCCGGGGTGTCAAACGCGGTGGCAGTTGACATGACGTGAGATGCTGTCGAAGGACGCCGACGTCGCGCGAAATTACGCAAGCAGGCGCCCTGAGTATCGCGAGGGTGGGTCGCGAAATGCGCGCGCATCTGTCATGTCCCCGAGGGCCTCTACGTAATATCAGATAGGGGCGTGATCATTTTCGGTTACTTGAATCCCTTTAACGTGCCTCTGTGTCAGCTGGACTGGTGGATCTTGCTCGTGTATGGGAGAAGCCTGTCTACGATTGGTTAGTCAGAGGGTACCGGGTGTGTCGTCGTTGTGGGCGACATTGCGCCCCGGAGAGGGGAGTATTTGAACAAGACTCGGCGGCTCAAGAGTACCGGAGTACACTTGCTAACCGGCCTCCATCTACACGACACACAGTGTGAAAGTGAGAGAGGGCGCGCGCTCAAACAGCCGCAAATAACACCACCGTGTTACGTAGTGTGTTATATAGTTGTTGTTGAGACAACAATTACCCCTATCACAGCGTCATCGAGTACTGTGCGGACACACATTGTTCGAGTTTACCCGCGGGTCTCTTGTCGTATGTCAAGACTTGCCGCGAGTGTACTGTTTGTGACGTTTTTTTATTTCATTGCGACTCGATACATTGTTTTTTATTTGATCTTAAAGATTGTGACTTACTCATTAAAAGTGATCCGTTGGCAGACATTACGGTGATGCAACAGTGCTCCAAAGTTGATTGGAGTGAAGTAGTGTAATTAAATTATTTTAGAAAAAAATTAGAAACAATTGTGAAAATTAGTGAACAATAAGTGTAGTGATAGACGCGGTCCAAGCACCAAAGACATTTATAATAGTCTGCATTCATCCATGCTTCGAGTTTGACAGGCAAGTGGTGAAATAAACTTTGTCATCTCTATGACAATGCTTCAATCGCAAAAGCTGTACAGCGAGGCTGGCAGCCTCGGTAATGCTATGACAAGTGCGACGATGTCAAGTATGGGTAGCATGGCGCCAACATACAGTTCTATCAACTCTATGGGATGTGTACCTATGGGTATGTCAATGGGAGTCGGAGTTGGACCGAGTTGCAGTCCTCAAGGAGCTAGTTCTTTCAACATGAGTACCATGAGTCCAATGGGAATGGCATCAATGGGAGGAGGTGGAATGGGTGGCTATGGAGCCGCTGGAATGGGTGGTGGCAGCGCTTGTATGACACCCGTCGGATACGTTGGCGGAGCTGCAACAGGCCGAGATCCATTGTCTTTAGCCGAGCCTGATTCACCTAATTCTGCACTTCAACGTGCACGAAATGACAAGTCTTACAGACGTAATTACACCCACGCTAAACCACCATATTCTTACATTAGCCTCATTACTATGGCTATCCAGAATGCACCAACAAAGATGCTGACGCTTGCTGAAATTTATCAATTCATCATGGATCTCTTCCCTTTCTACCGGACAAATCAACAGCGCTGGCAAAACTCCATCAGGCATTCTCTCAGCTTCAATGATTGTTTTGTGAAAGTTGCAAGAACTCCAGACAAACCTGGTAAAGGATCATTTTGGACACTTCATCCTGAAAGTGGAAATATGTTTGAAAATGGATGTTATTTAAGACGACAGAAGCGTTTTAAAGATGAGAAGAAGGAACAACAAAGACAAAGCAATAAACATCAACAACACCCACATCATCAATCCGGTGCTACTGGTCACACGAGTCCTACATCTCATGAGCTCGCTCATGTAGGTAAAAAGACAGCCTCTTCAATTCATCATTCTGTTAACCAACAGCCTGATGATAAAGATCTTCATTCTCTTGTGTCATCTCATCATCACCACGCGACGGGTCTTCATCAACACCATGGTGGTCTCAAAAGTGATGCTAACGATATTGGAGGATTATTAGGCGGTGATCTTGGTGCTACTCATGATGAGCTTGCAGCTATGGTTGGACGTAGTTTACATCCTCATCTATTGACTGATCCTTCGGCTTTACACCACGGCATGGCTGGTAGTCTTAAGCAAGAACCTCCTTATACTGCAGCTAATCATCCATTCAGCATTACCAGGTTACTTCCTGGTGAAACAGCCGCCACATCGCCTGGTGCTCAGGATAGAAAGCATCCGGATCTCAAAATGTATGAACAGCTTCATCAAAGTTATGCTAATTACGGATCTCCTCATCATCACGGGCATTCTGGTCCACCATCTCATCACCATCATAATGGAATGCATTCTAGTTCCAATCCAGTCGCTACAATGCATAATATGACAAATCATCATCAAGAATATTATCAACCACCTCTTTATCATCACGCAACTAGTGTAACAACCGCCGGAAGCATTCCACCAAGTGTTTCATCGTCAGGATTGTGATATCAAGCCTCACATCCGTATGCCCTCGCCTAAGTTAACTAACTAAGTGAAGTTAGGTAATTACCGTCGCCGCGGCCCACCCCGAGTAGAATTTTCTTCTGGGAAAGAGAATATTAATATTAATATTATATAATTAAATATGTAAATTTTTATTAAATAAAAAAATCTAAGTTGAAAAAAATTTTTTTTAATTTCTGTTGAAAAACAATTATCCCAGATAGATCAATTCTGGATTATTTACTTTACTTTTCTACCAATTTAATATCATAATATGCAACTTATAATCATACCTTGTGCCTCATCATATTCATATAATATTTGGAACAGTACACATAAAAATTAATGTAATTATAAAGTAATTTGATTTTAATTATTTCTACAATAGAAGAAACAGTGATGATTGTTAGCATCTTATAAACACGATAAATATAATAATATTGGTTTTAAAAATAATAAAAAGTTTAGGCCTCACAAGATGAAAAGTTGAACACATGAATTGATATAAACTTGGTAGAAATTTGAAGTAAATTTATTTATTTAATTAAATGTATAGAAAAAACAGTTGAATGCAATCTATGATAATCCTACAAGTCTATCTGGGCAATTGAAACAAACGTTTTATAACTTTGTACTGCTACATACGTATTTTGGTTATCATTTGGTCTTGATGACTTAAATTGTAGAGCAAGATCTCGACTTAGAAAATGTTTTATCATTGCTGATGTATTTTTGACAATAGATAATTTTTTGTTCATCATTCTTAAAAATTTACGTACCTGAAATTAAAATATACATTGTTTATTTTACTTTTATGTAATTTTATGTAAAATATAATATGCAGAGCAAAAAAAAGTATAAAAATTGACGATTTTGCTATCATCATTCTTATCTTTTAATGCCTCTTCTAGCTGATCGAAAATTTCTGTAGTTTCACAGGGAAGCTTCACGTTCGGGTTACTTTTTTCACCATTACTCATTATGTAATATTGACTTATATTTTGAGCTTGGAATGAATTTTTCAAGTCAATGATCAGACTGTTCTAAGTACCTATTTGTTTACTAAGTGAGTAGTAGTTACCAATCATTGTGTCTATTTTAGATTATAATGATTTTGAAGTTTTTTTACAAATACAATACGAATTTTCTGTGAAAAAAATATCAACTTAAAATTATATTTCTATCAAAATATAATTTACATTTTGTGTATTTACTATAAAAACTCACCATATTTATTATTACCTTCTAATTTGTCATTTTTGGTATTATCTGATCTACTTGATTTGAAAAATTCTGTATCATTTTCGCCACTGGAGTCTATTGAAATATGAGTTGTTTTGCTTCCCTCTGATCTTGAACTTCGTTTGTTACCATTTTTAGGCTTTTTTGTTCTTTTATTCTATCTAAACTTATACTATCAGAACTTGAACTTGCTTTTTTTTTGTGTTTTTCATGAAAAAATATAAAAGGGTGGCTACGTTTTTAGAAAGATCTTTTATGTTCAATAGATTCCTTGTCTCTTATTTTATAATTATTTGAACTGTTTCCACATTTGGATAATAAATTATCCATTTTCATAAAAACAAATGAATAATCATAAAAATTTTTAAACATTTAAACGTAAAATAAGTTCATAGTTACAGTGATTCATAACTTATAATTGTTATTTATTTATTAACATTCAATAAGCTTTTGGCATTATAAGTTTAAAATAAATTTCTTAAAAATTGATTACTGTGATAAAAAGAAATATAGTTTGATAAAGCTAATTATCAATATTTGAATCGAAGTTTCATTCAAATTGTTACAAACATTATCACAAATTTTCCCAATGAGGGCCTGATGGGTATTTGGGCATACCCAAAATAAATTCTACTCGGGACCAGGTCGCTTGCATCAACGAAGATGATGGCTCGATGCCGATAATCATCGGCATCGGGGAATTGTAATTATTGTAAGAAATTGTTAGGAATTTCCAGTCGGGATGTAAAGTAAAGTGGCAACAATACACGCCAGTGCAAAAAAATCGCGTAAGCGACGTTTAAGTATACTTAAATATTGCAACGTTTAAGTATACTTAAATATGCCTATAGGCATGTTCATTACAATTAAATTTTATAAAATTTAAGATTTTAGATTTAAATTTAAATTTAAATTTAAATTTAAAATTTAAAATTAAAAAGTTAGAAATAATATTAAAATTAAAATTATTATATAGTATCTAAATTAAATCCAAATAATATCATGTGATGTAAAGTATTATAATGATGAAAAATTAATAAAAAAAAAACAAATACTAAAATTGAAGTTAAATTTTTAAATACTCTTCTATCAGATTATCTTTTATTTTAGAGTAATTTCCAAAAATAGAAATTAATTTTTAAGTTAATTTAAACAATCACGAGTACTGAAGATGACTTTAAGGACAAGTTGATAAGCAAGGATAAATTGGTGCCAAAAATGCTTTCTGTAGGCCACGCTATTATCATAAGCCTGAAATTACATGACAATTAAATACTTGTAAATACTCGTGGAGATATACATAACTCCATCGAGATATGTTTCGTCACCGTGACAAAGAGTGTAAGAGGAATTAAGACAAATATTGTTATCAGGTGACGTTTTATATCTCCTCGAAATAACAGGCTCGTTTCTTCTTTTATTTTTCCATTCTCTTTAAACTTATATATGTGCCTTACATTTCATTACATTTATTTTTTCCCGCGACTCTGTTATTTTTCTTGTAATTTCTGACTCACGTACTGATACAAAGATGGACTTATATTGGATTTTTTTTTAAGTATCTCTCCACCAATCGCTCGGAATTAAAGTGGAAAAATAGATAAACGTTGCTTAATCAGTTTTCGTATTCTTATGTTAAAAATTCTTATTCAATAATCAATTGTTATCTTTAGAAAATAAAAAAAACTCCGTATTTTTCGAATGGAAATAAACTTTGTAAAAAATATATTTTTCTTTTAAAAGAGATAGGTATTGTTATTGAATGAAAGAACATTTTTCTTTAAAATTACAAATTAATTACTGGAATTAATTAATTAGTCTTGATTATCCGGAAAAAAGTGAGTCTTGATTAGAGAAAAGACGCGTACATTATCGAGGATTTTCTTCTTGTTCGTTCGCCAACGATTTGGTTAATTTGATTGAGCTACGAAAACTCGAAGAGTCGCGTGGTAATTAATTGTACCAACTCACGTTTCTTAACGATTCAGCGAACTGTACATAATTCATCTAACGAAGCAAATTCTTAAATTAACGAGGTGTACAGACTCTTGGTTTTTTTCTCACGATTAACTTACAGCTTTTCATTTTACTGCACCGAACTTCATCATTTATTTTCTAATTTGTTTTACAAGTTGATAAAAATTTCAAGAAATAAAAAATTCATTCAATCAAAATATTTTTTCTTACTCCAATTCATTTCTTTCAAAATAAACCATCTCATATTTTTACAATAAATTTAAGAAATTTAAGTTTTTTGATCCGAAGTTTTTTTCTCTCAATTAACTTCAAATTTTCTTCCTCTTCATAAAATTTTAATATTTATTTTTCAATCTTCACTAAAGAAAAAAAAAATCTAAACGAAGTAAATAAAGAAGATCAAAGTAAAAATATTTAATAAACGAATGAAGTTAAAAAAATTTTTGACAACTCATTAATAATAAAAACGATGGATTTTATATCTTTGATAAAAAAATGTTAAACATTTTCAATAATTTTCGTTCATGTTCTAAAAAAATTGTCATGTTAAGTTTAAAAAATATTAAAAAAAAAAAACTCGGTATTTACTTCTTTGATTCAGTAGTCGTTTAACTTAATAGTTATCATCGCAATGAATAAAAGTTTCGACAGTAGAGGAATAAAAAAATCTACAGGCAGTAGATTCATACCCAAGTAATTAAGAAGAATAATTTGTCGGTAGAAAAGATCTGGAATCTCTATGAATACCTTTCATTTATATGTTGAATCTATATTTACATTAGAAGACTGATCGATTGATGAGTGGGACAAATGAAACATTACCATGTCTCGTCTTTTAATTTCAATATCTGTCAGGTTCTTTTTCTCTACTGCTCTCTTGTCAAGCGAGGAACAGCACTCCGAATAATTGAGGGAGGCTAATGGATCCGCGGTAACTCTTATTTGCACAGTTTTAAAACACGACCGCGATGGAAGGAACGTTCTTTTCGTCCAGAGATTACCGATACTGTTCTGACTTTCGAGAGTTTCAACAAATGAAAACGATCAAAAAAATGAGAATAGTCAAATTCTTCAACTTATATTCTACTGACAATTATCTTTATCTCATTTTACCAGAAAAACTCGTTGAAAGTTTTTCAAGTTTCTTGACAAATAATTATAGGTAGGTGTGATATAATCTCACGGAAATTTCTCAGGATATCTTATCGCTGCGACTCAGTATATTCAACGTTATCAGCAGCCGAATGTATTTATGGGGTGGAATATAAACCTCGAGAAACGTTCAAAGTTGTATATATCAAATTTTATGTTGATGAAAATATTGAAACTTTTTTTGGTGTTATTTCAAATATTATTATATTGATTTATTCATTTATTTTTAAATTTAAATTAGCTTAAGTAATATTTTTATTAGTTAGTAAATGTTTATTAAGTAGACTACTTGCGAAAAAAAAATTCATGAACATTTATTGTATACATAATAAAGAAGCAGAAAGTATTCTATGATGACTTTTTAAATATTATCAATGTTAAAAAGTAAAATTAGATGATAATTCATAGCTTTCGGATTAGATATAATGATTATAAAGCAAATTATTATGCATATGAACCACGTACAGCAGCTACTCAAATTATTCCTTGCCAACAATTAGTGTTTAAACAAGTGTACATCTTTTTGTTAATTACTACGTTCATTTAATTTGTCGTCATAAATTCTGATTCATTATTTATTTAAACTGCTGCGCAGTTACATAACATGTATTTCGTTGATAAAACTCGATAACGAAGTAATACGTAAAAAAATTTTTAAAAATAACTAAACTTATTTTACGTTTTTTTTGAAATAATTTTTCGCTTTTAGCATTTAAAAGTTTAGATGAGTGACCAAAAATATAAAAACATCTGATCGATGATTAAATCTATTTGTCTTCAAGTTTACAATTCTAATATGTATGACGAGTGATTCAAATAACAAATAACGATGAAAGTCAACTAGAAGGTAAACTTAGATACATGTAAACTAATTTATGAGGCTATTGGCTTATTGTGACGTTACTTAACACTATTTATTGCATTGTCTAGAGAAATAGATCATTGTTTAAGATATTTTTAACGCGTTTTAATTCACGTTAGTTGTCATGAATGATTTTGATACCAGATTAAATGGATTTTTGATAAAAATAAAGTCCTAATAAAATTCCAACTCATTTACAGTTTTTATCAGTCATTTATAAAAAAAATTATAATTTCATTAGTGAAATTTGATAATAAAAATTTAATTTTATCGAAGCTGCAGAAGTTAATGAAAAAAAATAATTTATCACAAAGAAAAAAAATGTTGTAAAATAATTTTAAATAATTGTTAATACATTCCATAGCTTCTATTGGTCTCAAAAATGTGTTCAAATAAATTGAATACTAATCAAGTAAAAAAAAACTATTTAATCCACTAAAAGAAATATTTTGATGTTCAAGAAAAGTTTATTATCATATTGATAATTATATTTTAAAAGGTTAAGATAATTATTATTTTAAAAATAGTGTTATCTAAAATAACGGTTGAAGAAAGGAGTAACTTCAGGAATGATGCATTGATTCAAATAGATTAAATAGTTATAGGAAGAGATTCTAAAAGTTCTATATTAAATAGAATTAATTTTATGAAATACTCATTTGCTATTTCAATTAAAAGTAGTATGATTTTTAAAAAATTTTTAACTCTGTCATTTTTTAATTATCAACAAGCAATTAAATAAAAAAAAATTCAATGTCTTAAGGCAACCCTTAAATTGTTTTAGCTTATCTACCACTTTTATAAAAATCACATAATTTTTAATTGAATTTCATTATAATTTTAGCAGATATTATAGTTGTAGTAAAAAATGGTATCACATGAAAAGTTTATGCAATTGTTAGTATTCATGTTCTCTTTGAGACAGCTCAATCTTAAAGTTGGGGAGATGGATATCAAAGTACAAAACATGCCCTAATTTTATTGTTCAAACTGATTGAAAACTTTTAAAAAAAGTAGCATCACCTGTGATCTAATTTTATTCCAATCATTGTGATATCCCCGTCTACAACATAACCTTTCTCCAATTTTTCTATTCAACTCTTACCCCAATACTTCTTAGAAATTTTTCCACGTCGCCATTCTTCACCAAAAATGACAGAAAAACGTCTAGTGAAATGAAGAAAAATCGATTTCTTTTACTCGCATCCAACAAACTCGTTCTTCTTTTCCCCTCATAATACAGACATCTATATACTACATATATATATATATATAATATTTAATCAAAGCTATATACATCCATGTATGTACGAAATAGACTTTGAGAGAATATATGAAGAATACTGTACATAGCGATAAATTGAAGGGCTGAAGGAGGGAGAGAGACAGAACAAGAGAAATATTGTCGAGCAGTGAAAAGAGTGCCGGCGGTTATGAGTGAAAAAGAGTAAACTAGTGCGGAAGAGCAAAAAAAAAGAAGGAAACTACAGCTAAAAAAAAAAATAGGAAAAAACGAGTAAAAGCGTCACTGACATTGCTTGAACATATTTGTGGTGTTTTGCTCTCCTTCTATCTCTTTTCTCTTGTGGCCAAATATTTATTTGTTTACCCGATTATCTATATTTGTGTTTCGTTGCTTCTGATTATGAGGTAGGTACATGCTTGCGAAAATCGGCGAATTTTACCAACTTTATAAATGATAACAAAAATTGATTAATTCTTGTATTACGAATAAGTTATTGACCCTTTATCGTACACATTTTCTTTATTACCTCTATCATGAATTACTAAGACATTTTATCTTGACCTCTCCCTTATCATACAATTTCATCGTGGAAAATCAAAAGCTAATTATGTTTAATGAAGGAATGAACTCTAGACAATTCTAGAAAAAACAAAGACAATTTTACTTAATTTATTTTCTATAAACAATAATGTTCAAGTGAATTAACTAATTAATCTGATTTTAATAAAATGAAGTATTAAAATATTGATATATTTACATAATAATATAAATAAATTTATCAATAATATTATGAGAATTTTCCAATAGTTTTTATTAATTAATCTGATCCAGAGGAGATAAATAACAGCATCAAAGTAATGTATAAAAATTAACAGGAATATAAGCTGATTTTTTTATTAAATCGTAAACAAGTAAATATTGATATGTTAAAACAATATATTATTTACATTTAATTCAACTATTTCGTATTTGTTTGATCAACGGGGCATTGTTAATACTGGAAATAAATTTATCGTAGCTTATTACACTTTGATAAAACGTATTTTAATTAATTATATGCCGAGGTATATATGTTTATTAATAAAAGTCAGTGATTACATTGGTACTTTATTAATACGATGATGATGAAAAAACAAATTTTTGGTATTTTTTAGTAGTAAATGTGTAATTTATGAAAATTGATCACTCAACCGAATAGTAAATAAAGGGAAGTATCCTGAATATGGATATTATTGAGGAAGGCGTTTGATGATACGACAAATAAAATATTTTATCGCTCAAATATTATTTTGTTGGATAAAATAATAATTTGTTGACTGATATAATATTAAATGTTTAGTAAAATCAAAGAAATAAACGAAATTATTTCTGCTGGAGACCTAAAGAATTTTATGATGTTTACTTGGAATTAAAAAAAATGATATTATTAAGTTAGGTCACGATTAGACTTGTATGTTGTGTAAGGCCGTATGTAAGCAAGGTATTCAGTGTAACAATATTGTCAACAAAATCTGGTAAACCACCGGGTCGAGCGTTACTCCAAATATTACTAACTCAAACAACTATCTGAGTGCGACTTCCCACTCCTGAATCAAAGGTAAAGATTTGTTCGGCCAAATAATAGCTCGGAAGAGAGTAAGAGAACAAAAAAACGACTAAGTGAGTACTACTGAGGGGTAGTGAAACAAGGAAGAAGAATGAAAATGAAAGAATGCAACAATGGATGAGTTGAATGATGGTAAATAGAGAAAATAAAGAGTTTAAACTTGATTGTAAAACTTTACTTATAGATAAAAGCTGGATAATTTGAGAATTAAAGTTTTTGTGAAATTAATCATAATAATAGACGGATAATAAAATAAAAAAAGAACGTTTTACAACGTATTCTTGCGAAAAAATAATTCCGAGGAAGCAAAGATAAAGGGTCCTCGACCTCCCAAGGGGACAGAGATAATAGTGGTAGAGAAAAAAAGTACACGACGTTTGTGATGTACTTCTTCAACGGATTTATTTTGTCTTGTTGGACACAATGAAGCTATCGAGATATTATGGATAATTTTATTGATAATAATTAATCGATAAACATCGTTTTGTTTGCACCCGACCTACATTACTTTGCGATAATATCGTTCGGCGCCCCCGCGGCCAAGTCACTTCAACTCCGTGTAAACATTATTGTCTATTGTGATGCATCCTTGAGACACACATCATCAACTTATGTATCTCTACTGTTAATTGTTGTGATATGAACTGCAATCAACACTTGAGGGTCATTTTGTCGTAGAAATTCTACGAAAAATCTAGTCTATTTTGATGAATTCATTTTTAACATTGTGTTCAAGAACACAGAAAAAGCTTTGTGATTATTTTTATCCTGAAAATCAAAGTTAAATTAATCAAAGAAGTCTTGGAAAATAATGAGTATTGAGACGTCATGGTTATCGATATGAGAAAACTACCTTAGAAGTTCACTTGTTACAGGGAGGTTTTTCTATGAATTTTTTAGAAAAAATGTTTATTAATTTTAATTATAGTACTGAAGTCACTAAGATTAGTTAAGGGAATGATTGGCGATAAAACAAAGATCAATTTGTTTTAATATGATTGATAAAAAGCATCATGGTTAGGTTTTTGAGTGTGATTTAATAAGGTGTGTGTATAAAATTATTGCTTAATGTAGAATTTAATTGAATAATATAATTAAATGTGTATAGATTCAATCTAAAATAGTGGAAAATAATACTAGGGGAAGGCTGGGTAAAATGAAACGCTTGAAATAATGTACTAATTTATTAAAATAAGTTTAAAAACACTAACAGCATTTTTTGGTTATCAATTTTTCAATTTATTTATGCATTAAAAATTATTAACATTTGTTATTATGATGCTTAATTTGTTGATTTAATTTTTTTCATGGTGTTCTATTTTACCCCCTCTTTCCCTGCATGTAATTATGATTTTAAGAGTTTAAAGAAAATGTTCCAAAGAACTAAACCCTTTTGAAGCATCTAAATGTATTTTGAGAAAAAAATTTTTTTTTTTTTTTTTAATCCAACTTCATTTTTAGATTTTTCTGGGTAGAAAATATAGATGAAAAATAATATTTTGAAACTACTCGATGATTAATGAAAATTATCAAATTTACCAAAGTTGGGAGAAAGGTTACTTCTATATAACTGGTTTTGATTGAATCAAAAATACGCAAATGTATTTTCTAATAAAAATAAAACTGATTTCTCATCTTTTTTTTTGTTTGAACCTTACATCAAGAGTATTTTTCACTTTATCTCGTGAACGTGAGGTAATTCAGGATGTGGAAAAGCATCAAATTTAGCCGGCGGGAAATTCTAGGCCATGGCGGGAAATCCTTGTTTTCTTGTCGCTCAAGCAAACATGACGAAACTCGAGTTTATGTGAGCGGAAAGCGGAGAGATATATACATATATATTCATATGTGAGAGTTTCTAGCGTTTAGATTCACGCTAGGAAGTAGAGATTCAAAACATTTGCAATATAACGAGTTGTAGGTTTTTTCCAGTGAGAAGAAATAAGTTAGGAACGAGAATTTTTTTCATGTAAATTAACAGTTAGCACAGCTTGTTAGCGCGATTATGAAAGCTCGAAAAATGTATATTAATGATTCAAAGAATAGATAATATGCAGTTCTCATCATTTTTTCGTTTAAAAAATCTGTGGAAAATTACCTTTAAAAACATTCATAATTTATCCTCACAAAAAATCTTTGTCACGAGTAGCTTCAAAATAATGTTTAATTAATATTTTTGAACAAAATTTTATCAATATTAATTTGATTCATATTACTTAGAAAATTTTTAATATTTAAATATTTAAATAAAAAGTTTTAAAAAAGCATTCGTCATAAAATAAATGACAATAAAAACTATGAGTTCACTTTTTTGAAAATTGTTTTGCAAGTAACTTTACTTTAAAAAATGACTTCAAAAGATGACTTAAAAATATGCACCAGATATTACCATAGTAATAAGCATGAAAAAGTCTTTTGTTTCCATAAAAATAATTTTGAACAAAAGACTTGGAAAAAATAGTCTTATCAGCAACAATGGGGAATTTTTCAGAGTTTATCTCGCGTTTAATTTTCTATTTACTTGAAGTCAATAAACAATAAAATTTTGTCTGAGTGAAAAACAAAGTCCGAACTCAATAAAAAATGATAATTATTTGTTTTTAGCACCTTTTTCTTCCTTCCGCGTTAAAAACTAATGGACATGTGGGTGTATCAACGTCCGGTGAGAAATAGGGAAAACGAGAGAAGTGATAAAATGAAAAAACCATGGTATAATGATGGAGAGACGTTAAAGCGTTGGCCTGGTCTGCTAGAACATGATGAGAAGACCAGCAAGTAAAAGAGACCGGGGGTGTCTATTTGCGTAGAATCCGAGATCGGACAAGTGGCAAAGCCTTTGTCGGACTTTACCGCTCGACGTGGGTGGCTCGTTTTCACCCTCTACTTATATCTTTTGATGATTCTCTTATTCCTTTCTCTACTGTCTCTCTACTCATAGTACTACTCATAATAGACATCAAGAGAACAATGTGAAAATACTGTCTATGTTATAAATTAAGAAAATATTCACCGTTACCCCTTCATATCATGATGTTTAGAAAATTTAACAACTGAGTCGAATGAATAATATTTTTCTTTTGAAGAATGGAGGCATAAGATAATTTTACGCGTGCGTAATACCTCGAGTTAAGAGATTGGTATTGATTGGTCTGTTTGCGAAGAACACACAGGCAATGTTCGAGAGATAGGGAAAAGGTGGATGGCGGGTAGAGTTGAAGCATAAGACAACGAGAGAATATATACGAAGACGGCGGAACTTGACAGACTAATATTAGCGCGGAAATTACGTAAAACAAAGAAAGTGTATCGTCATTCTTAGTGAGCCATAAATCGATTTCTGTAAACGTTTTTCAATATCTAAGCTTTCGTACACACGTACCTCATTCATTTACAAACAGACAGATTTTTTTTTGCTTCAGTCTTCAGGGTAATATGGCCACAGTCTTTAATTATCGTTATGACTTATTTTTATTCAATGAATTAGCTTACTGGCCTTTGCACTTTTCATATTTATCACAATTTATTTTAATAAAAAAACCATATTTTTTAATTATGAACAATGTTAATTAATAATTGCTGAGATATAACGATTTATTAAATCAATTTTTCCGTTAAAATTTTTATGCATTAGATTGTTTATCAGAAAAATCAATCAAATTGATTGTGAGATGAATATTTTTATTCAATATTCGTTTTTCTCTGTAAAAGAATAGAATATCCTGAAGTGGTTTTCCCTCTGACAACAAATACTTTTCTCCAACAATTGAAATTTCCATAATTTTCCAAGAAAATCAAAAATGATAATTTCTTTTATTTTTGACAAAGAGAGGAAGTTAATATTGAAATAAATACTTCGGAAGGTATAATAATACAGCTAAATACACAAACACATGAGGTAAAAAATCTGAGATGACGATGCATCTTTGAGCTATATTCAAAATCAAAGAGTGCAACCGACCACTTGAGCCTGCACCTTTTCTTCTCTAGCTTGACTCTGCTCAAATTTCGAGACAAAATGCGAAGAGTTGAAGAGGACACCAGGAATACTATATGCACGCTAATGAAGATATGGAGAGCTTTTGAAGATATCGTAGAGGGAAAAAAGTATGTACATATCGAGTGGGCTCTTTAGAAATTCAGAAAGTATACCGCCTGTTTGATCAACTACGGAGCAAACATTAAATGGAGCCTGTTTCACGGTTACCCAATACACCTGGGACCTCCCTGTTCTCACCGGAAAAACCTTTATTTTATTTTCCAAATTTTTCCATTCAAACAAAGGAATTGTCCTATTTTAGTTCTATCAAAAAGAATCACTAGTTGACCAGGAATTGATGGCATAGCAATTGGAAAATTGTTATAATAAATGCTTTCAAGTTTTAACACGAGTATCATTGAGAATTTTCAGTAGAATAGCATACTGCACAGCACGACGTGATATAGAGATGATTTCGCGTGATGATAACGAGTGTTTGAATAACGATAAATAATCAACCTTTACCTGGCGCCCATTCTTCGTTTACGTAATGTCCTGTGAATTTTTAACCCTACATGGCGAAAGTTTTATTGGAATAATTATCATGCTGATGTATTGATTTAGGAAACTTGGTAGAATATGTAGATTCATAAATCCTATTCATTCAATAATAATTTTTGAAATATTTTTCTTTACTATAATGTAATTAAACGTTTCATTTTCATTATTTTATTCTTCTTTAAAATTAAAAAAGAAAGTGATTTCATAATCTGCTAATTTTTTTTATCATAAAAAATCATTATAAATTTTGGAGCAACTAATCCTACAATACAAGGCTTTATATTCTATCAACAACGGGTATCAATTGATTGAATAAATGTAAAACATTTCATTCAGAAAAAATAGCTTCTTAACAAAACTTCTATTTATAGTGATGATTCTTCTGAAAATTATTTATAACAAAAAGTAGTAGAGAAAGAGATACTTTACAATTTTTTTATCAAAATTTAAAAAAACCAAAAAGCTTTTGTCTTTCCCAAACAAATACTAATTAAAACAATAAATCCAATTTTCGTAAAAATTAAACAATCCCCATTTTTTGTTGTAAATAAATCATTCTCAGTGCCCAAGAGATAATATTTATTCAAAAAATTCAATTTACTATTGAAAACAAGTGTTAGGGAATTCTAGATATCAAATCAACAGCAAAAAGCAGATCGCAGTTGGACCCCTGCGTGATGATAATACAAAAAGAAGGGTCATGATCATTCAGCAATCCGGCTTAAGACCTAAACGTTTAGCAGTTAGATAGACGAGGGTATTGGTCATGACCCCCGATATGCGACCAAAGTGTAACACCCTCGAATAAAGACCCATGAAATGCTAACTATACATGTTGCGGGTGCATCAAATGTAGTCCCCCCTCAAAGGCCTTAGTGTTCATAGACTCTCTGTACTCACCCTTGCTGTTTCTCTCTCTCTGCTGTTAAGCTTCTCTCAGCTGATCGAATGGATGGAAACCATTCGCGTGAGTACATCCGGCACAAGCTTTCGAATCAAACATTCAATCCTCCGATTGTTTGTTAAAACGCCCGGTATACAGCGAGTTTTCCACGCTACTGATTGAATATCATCCGAAGGATTTCTTTATTCTCATCTATAGATTCTGGTATGCACCAGAAAAAAATCAAATATTAGTTTAAATACTAAACAAAAATATCAAAATGTAAATGAAACATTTGACAGTTTTCCGCATGACAAAAACAAAAACATATTTTTAATATAAACAATATATATTTTGCTCATAAAATATAGAAACAGAAGTAACTTTTATTTTCAATTATACAAACAGAAGACTATTGTTGGAAACATGAAAAAGTGATCAAAAACTTGTTGAAGCAAGACTGACTAATTCGTGAAGATATTTTATTCACTTTGAAGATTATGTGTCAAAGTATTTATGAAAGATGATAAATGACAGTGATTAATTATACTCCAAAACGTATTCTATCGAGCGAAACCAAGTGCTCCACCTACATGATAACATTTTCTAGCCTGCACCTCTATACACACCCTTCGAGCTATTCTCGGCTGCTGGACGCTGATATATTCATTTTGCTATGAGTAGGCGGACGAAGATGGCGGATATGCACATGAGACCCAGTTATTATGCAACATCTCAAAGTTTTTTTTTTTGATATTCAATATTCAGGAGTTATCAAATTTTATCCAGTTTTTATTTTTGCAAATTTATTTAAATGAATACAGGGCAGCTTGCAAAAGTACTTTTATCATTTTAAGGTATGATGTTGGATGAAAACATCAAAAACAAAAATGAATTGGAGTTGGTGAATTTATTTCTGCTCCATTTATAATAGATGCATTTTATTAACTTCTTATGAGAATTTTTTTCTAATTTTTTTAAGCTTAAAAATAAAATTATACAAACATAAACATCCTTTAAAAACAAATAAATACCCATTTAATTTCTGATTAACTCAAAGCTACAAATAAAATTGAAATGTTTTGTTTTTAAATTAATTATTGTTTATGATTTGTAAAAGATGTAATAAATTCGAAACTATGATCAATTCTTATTTTCAAGTAATGAAATGGTTATTTCATTAATAATGATATTTTACTGAATTTTTCTCATTGTGATAAAAGCTTATAATTCTCTTCATAAATACGATTTTTCTCAGTATCCAGGTCCAGGATTTTTTTAATTGCAAATAGTATCAAGAAACATAAAAAAGATATATATAATATTTGTTGAACATGTACGCGTCGACCCTCACAACGTGCCATCGAGGAGAATTCGTGGATTTGTGACCAATGTCCAGCAGATGAAGGGAATAGAGGGATAAAGGAGATGAGGATCACTGAAGGGTCACTGGAGAATCAAAATAATTAGCTATATCACCTAACGAGTATCGATCAATCTTCCTATTCAACAGCTATAATTCATCTGACCATCTCTATGTTGTGTTTCAGTCCACAGCAGTTCAATAATTAGAATAAATTTACCTTCCAATAAATTATTAAAATTCCACTTTCAGTACAAAAGAAAATTCGATCAAAGAATATATCTTTTTAAAATAATTTCCTTTTCTCAATATGCATACATATATAATATGTGTTTATAGGAAGAAAAAAAAATTCTAAAGAAGCCTGATGGTGTTTTCTATAAACTTGTCACTCTGAATTTAGTTTGAATAAACTGGACGACAGGCATTTGATCCTATTAGAATAATAATAGCGCTTAATTGGGCACGGAGCTTAGAGTTCACTTGCGAGAAAGCAACATGTGTGTCATGATCCTGATCCGTTACACCTGATCGACGACCCTTAGACTGATTTTTCCATCCAGCGAATTAGTAGCAATCGGCTTGTCCCCTGCACGTTATTATCATTTATCTCCAACATATTTTAATGAAATAATCCAGTCAGTTTATTTATTGGACATTAAACTTTAATGACTTTTTAAAACCTTGATATACCTTAATTTATCTCGTTTTTTTGCTTCTGAAGGTTGTTAATTTCTTCACGTATATTTTTTACTTGCAAGTCACAAGTACGCAAGACTGAACGACAGATTTCTATGTAAGCATATTATGTACATGCACATGTATCTCATGAGCTTTTACTTGTCTGTGTGTCGTTACCCAGAACATCGGCCATGTTGAACGAGTCTGCGTGTTAGAAGAGTCTCTTTAGTCTCACTCACTCTATCTTGCGTTTAGTCTCTGTTCATCCTTGTTGTTCCTCCTTCCCTCAGTTGCCTACCACGCGTTTGGCGCGTCAATATCTCGACGAGACTTGGTGTACTCCTCTCTCTACACCTCACCGCTTCACAACCATCCTGCACCCTCGCCGCGGGGACAGACGTCAGCTTACCCGGCCAACCAACGAACGAGCTGATACTCGTTGGTGTAGCGATGGCAACGCACGTCGTAGACATCGTCGCCGTGCGCGCCAACTTTACTTCTTCCATCAAGAAAAAGTGGGAACGACGTCGACTAAGTGAAACAGGACCTTGTCGAGTCAGAATAAAGAAAAAGAATGACATACCAAAAATTTTAACTGTAAAGTACTTTCGCAGAAAAATGCACTTTCAAAGGAAATATACCTTTTCCAAGTAATCATTTTTAAACGATTTTTTCTTCTTTTTTTATTTATATATAAACGGTTATTGTCAATTGCTTAAGTACACAAGTACTACCATTATTTTTTTTAACTATTTAAGGGAAATGGGATTATTCGAAATGTTTTACAAATTATATTAATTTTTTTATTATTGTTTTAAATAAAAGTTAATTGATTGTTTTTTCAATTAATAAATTATGAAGATAAAGAAAAATACGTTTGGAGTAATAAAAATAGTGAGTTTAGTTTTAATTATTATTCTTTCATAGTAATTGTGATGTTACATTAATTGAGTGTTTACCAAAAATTTTATGATCAATATGATGATTTAAAAAGTATTATAGATTATTTATTTATTGAATAAATTCGAATAAAGTCTTTTATTAAAATAAAAATTTTTAAACAATATGTCAAAAGTAAAAGAATGATCTATTGTTTAAATTGTAACGGTTTATTTATAGTTTTCAGCGATAAAAAATTAAACATGTTAAAATTTCAGTCATTAAGCAATTTAATTACTAATTAATCGTTATTAATTATTGTAATAAAGAAAGAGTTAAATTGTAAAACACAGTTCTTTTGACCCCTTTTACGATAACAGTCGGTAAACCAGAATCAGTTATCATCGGTTTTTTTCACAAAGGTATGCAGATTAGCATCGTGGAAGAAATATTTAAACAATATAACACATTCAGACGGTTACATCGCGATGATTAGACAGCCAGTAATTAAGGAGTTCATTTAAACAATATTTTAGTACAGATAATTATGCAAGACAGTTAATTCGCAAGCGAGGAAAATAAAAATGATAATTGACGCGATTTACAGACAAGAATAATAAAACAATAAACAGAATTTACACGCGTTTTGTAGAGACAAGAGAGGGATAAATTCCCTCTGCTTCCCTCCAGCCCGCATGAGGTAGTGAACTACTCACTTACCTCATGTGATGGAAGTAAGGGTGAACTACTCACTTCAAATTTGCCGGAGTACAGTTAGGAATACAAAAAGGTGAACTACTCACTCTAATTGTGACGGTTGAGCCAAAGCTAATTTTTGCATTCACACAAAATCAAATTTATTCCAACAATTTCTGCCTGCGAGAATCCGAACTGGTCGCTGCCACCTAGGGTCAGTCGCGCGAACTAAAATCTACAGTACGGATTATATTTATACATATGTCCTGAGGGTTTTAATGTCTAACATTTTAAAAAACGGTTTATGAGACTACTCTCACAAAATACATAAGAAAAGAAAATTTTTTAATCAAGCGAACTCGCGAATAATGAAGCGGTGTTATAAATTTATTTAAAAATGTAAAATTCAACTAAGATAATTTAGTAGTATAATTATGATCCATGTCGTAAAAATGACAGTTGAATTAGTTCAATTCATGAGAGATTGTGTATAAAATATGTAGAATGTTAAGAAAATTTTATTCCATAGTAAAAAAAATTTTCTTCGTTTCAATTAAAATATATGTATGCATGATGAAATTAAAAAAAATATCAACTTTTTCATGTTAATATTTAACAATTAAACGTTCAAGATGAAATGACCTGTCGAGTGCTTGATCTTTTCAGATTAGGTAAACTGAAAATTTCAACAGAATTTCTCATTCTTCAAGTGACACTAGCGAAGAGACGTAAATTATTAAAACACCCGTGAGACATACTAGTTGTAAATGCAGTCGAGTTTATAAAAGAGAAAAATTTCTTGAGATTCAAGAGACAAGAAATTAGTCGCTGGGGAAAATCAAAAGCATTACACTTATTACACTTTTGATATAATAGAATGATATAATAAAAATAATGATTTTTATGATCTTTTTCTTATCAAAACAATACACACGTACGCACGTGTGTGTATCTTTGTATCGAAATCTCGGTTACCTTGAATGTTCAAAGTCCTATTAAGAAGAGGATTACACTACGATTAACGAACGAGACCTTATTTTACCTCTCACTCTTTACATAATCCCTTAACGAAAATTTCAATTTCTCGCCGCACCTAAGTAAACCGAGACCCATACCCGATATCTAATATGAATGCGCGAGTGCAAGCGAGAGACTACCAACTCTGTGAAGTTTGTCTTCCTTCGAAATTTCCAAGGTATACATTAGTACAAACGACGTTGAATCAAACCTCAATACGTTCAGCTTCAACTTCCGTCTATAATAAAACGATGCAATTGAAATCGCTCAATTATCTCATATATGCTAAGTAAAACACCTTTGAAATGAACACTGAATATCGCTAAATTCTATAGAAATCCTCAGATAATAACTCAGACTTTATTGGCACAGCATATAAATACTTTTTTCCTTTCGTCATTTTAAAACAATTTAAATTTCTTTAACTCGTACTCATTTCATTCATCTAATTCATTTTGTGTTTATTAATAATATAAATCTTCTTGTTAATTACTAATATCAAATAATATAAAAAAGTGATAATTTTTAAAATTACTGTTTAAGCATAACAAAAGTATTCATATTTTTTCAATCAATTTTATGATAATTTTTTCGTTATCTGATTAATATTTAAATTTTTTATCACTAAAATTTGCAAATCAAGAGAATAATTAAGTAAAAATATCAAACTTTTTTGCAAGTTGCAAAAAAATATTTAAAAGAAAATACTATTCGTTTAAATTGATTATTTCAAGTTTGTTTATTATTCTATAAAAAAAGCTAAACACTTGAATATAAAAATCGGTAAAAAGTCTGGTAATTAATCAAATTAAACCGTTAAGTTTTTTTGCTATAAATTTCTAAAGCACTCTTATCTCTCGTTATATCGATTATCCATCGGTATATAGAAGTAACAAATGATTAATAACTCTGTAATAGTTAAATGGATAGCTGGGAAATTGCATGCGATATTGTGTATAACATCGAGCATCTTTCTCAGCACTTCATAGTCCATCTCTTATTCTAATGCTTTTACTATTCTCTCATGCAACTCAAGAACATCTCGACATATCGAGCGGTACCATGCAATTTCTTTTTATTTTAGCACACGTTCAGACAGCATTTTGCAGCACGTACAGAACACTAGTGTATACCTGAAGATCGTTATATAGATATAGACAGAGTGTAATGCAAGTCAAATCATCTGATGGCCACACGAAACTATATGCTGGCACGCTTATATACTCGAAGTTTGAGCGCCTCCGTCGCGGCGCCGCTACTGCTCGCATATATGAGTCCACGAGTGTGTACAATCAAACATTGTTTATGATTTAGTCAAATATTGGCGAAATACACAGCTTTGTAGTGCCTCTCAGTATATTATCTACCTATGTATCATACCGAATAATTTGCCAAAGATTGTTCTACGATTGCCTCTTCATCATTCAAATAGATTGTTCAAGACTATCGGGATTATCGGTTTTGATTCATAACGATTTTTTCCTTACTACTCTTCTTCAGTAATTTATTTCATTCAACAATTTTCTGTGAATAAACATTTTTAGAAGAATTAATTGATTTTAAAAGACGAATAAAAATATAAGAAATATTTTTAAAAAAATTTTTAAATATTGTGTAGGAACGAATGACTCCAATATTATTTTTGGAGCACAGGATAATTAGACCAGTAGATGGAAAAATTTACTTCAAATCTCAATTGTAAAACACGTATTGTTTTTACACATTTAAGTGTGTTAGAAATGACTAGGATTTTAATTAAATGGATGAGGTCATTTTTTACACACTTAGATGTGTGAAAACAACACGTATTTGAAAATCGAGATTTGCAATGTTGCTGAAACTTTTAATTTAATTACACTTAAATATTTATTATTCTTTAAGGTAAATAAGTTTTATTGAAAAAACATTAAATTCTTTCAACAAACATTTATAAATTGCCAATTAAGAAGTTATTGTAATGAGGTTGATTTTTGAAATTCGTAATTTTATCAAATCTTTACGTTTTAAGACATTTAAAAGCATATTAGAAGATTTAAAAATAGATGTATGTGCGTGCGTATGTCAGGTTTTTTTTTCGTTTTCGATATCTCGAGAACTACTGAAGATATCGACTCCAGGTGGATTTTATTTTAAAGATAATACAATGAAAAAAATCTGGAAGGAGTTTGAACAAATTCGTTGCACCCATTTTTTTTAAACAAAAAGAGCGTAAAATAAGTTGAGTAAAAAAGATATTTGAAATAGATTTCATTTATTAAATAATTTATATTGTTGGCAACTGAGATCAATACAATAAGATTGTTAATAACTTCATATGACTCTAAACAATTATATATTGTTTATAACAATTTTAATTTGTTACAAACAATTGAAAATGGTTTTAATTTATTGAATCATCATGACTATGATTATATTCGATATATATCAATAAAATGTTGTTATAAATAACATGATATGATTAAACAATGGTATATTGTTTATAACAATAGCAATTGTTATAGTATTTGGGATTTTTTCAAAAAAATAATTCAATTGATATTTTTATGTGTATTTTATAAGAATAAATATGTTGATTTATTTGAGTAAAATGCATATTTTTTTTTAATTAAAAAAAATGCAAGACAAAGAAAGAACTTTCAATAGTCGTAAAAGTGACTTCAAACTTAAATCTTTATAGATTAAATAAAACTGTATAAAATATTTGATTACCATAAAGTTAATTTCGATCATATAATTGAGTTTAAAATTCTTTAATTGGATTAACCAATATCTCTAGATTTGGTTGAATATAATTATTTATTGAAACTTAAGTGATTTGTTGTAAAAAAAATCTTTTATCAGTGATATAAAATTAATCAAGAGTGACGATAATTTTTCCAAGAAAAATGAATCAGAAATATAACTTCTGATTCAGACATCTAATTAATCGAGTAAAGCTGTATATTAACTATAAAATAACTGCAGATGAAAAATAATTAAAAAGATTACTATAGTAAGTATTGGATTTTATGATATACAAGCAAACTCTTCTACTTCTGAACAAAAGAAGAAAAGATAAAATACTTGATGATAAAATACTTCATTTCAGTTAAATAATAACTGTATTTTTCAATTCAAAACTATAAACGATTTTAAAAAGTAAGACTTTATTTTAAACTAAACTATTGTAAAAAAATAATATCAAAAAAGAATTTCATCTTGAAAACTCATTAAATGAAACAACAAAAGACTAATGAAAATTAAATGGGATAATATAAAATGTGATGAATAATAAGAGTAAAATATATATTTTTCGTAGAAATACGTGAATTTATTGAAACACTAGTCTATACCGGCGACCTTGTCTGCGTAGATGCATTTTGAGTTGTATAAACAATTATATATTATTTATTTATGACAATTGTATTCGTATAAATAAATAAAAATAGGGTCTAACAATATAATTCGAATTTTCGAAGGTTATAAAAAGAAATTTAAGTATCAATCACATCTTTTTCTTCCGACCATTTACAGTATAATTTAAGATAATCGAACGACATGTGATGAAAAAAATTCGAATTTTATCAGACTCAATTTTTAATTATTTATAACAAATTTAAGACAGATACCAGAAATTTATATAGTAGTATAGATGTACATCTCCTTTGTGACATCATTATTCTCGGTATTTTCGCATTTTTATTTGAACATAAAAATCGACAATGCATACAAGAGGAAGGTCGAAAAGAGGCAGAAGAATCAAAGCTTTCCCTCCTGTGATGTAGTCGAAAAAGCTTCTTGCGTATACGCTTGGGAGATTACTGACATTAAAATTATGGCAAATATGCGTAATAATAATCATCATCATCATAATTTATCACCGCAATAATAATTATAATAATAATGTGATAATGATAAAAAGACGATTACTTTTTTATTGATTCTATAGTTGGTAGTAATACATTACATGTACACTGTGTTTCGTATTTTTCCTTCTCTTACCAACATAAGTATTTTGAGGTACGACTTCGTTGCTTATCATATTAATAATTATATTAACAATAAATTATCATGATTTATTGATTTTCTTTCAATGATCTAAAGTCGTACCTCGCAAGTACACATGAGAGGAAAATGCAACACAAGCGAGGTGGCAACGGATGTGAGGCGTGATGTTACAATCCTGATGATGCTGATGATGAAACAGTTGGTGAAACGCTTCCGTATAGTCGAGCTTTTATACATACATGCAGAAGCTTGTCATAAATAATTGTATCAGTGCTCGAATAAATAACATTGAATGAGAAAACGATTGATGAAAATTTGTAATAATGCTCGCAAAAAATGAATGAATTAACAAATAGTCGTTTAAACATATTTAAATGCATAAAAATAATGTAAAAATGGAATCAAGAGGTTAATTGTGGAACACATGTCCAATTTTTTTTTGTATAATAATGTATCCATGTATAATTTATACAATTTTTTACTTTTTACAATTTTCCATAAACTCAAATAGATTAATTTATTTATAATTGGAAACAATGTTTATTCAACAAATTTTTTAATTGTTTGCATAGGAAATATTATTTAAAATTCATTAAATACATTATTTCCATTTTTGAAGTATAAATATTATTTTTGGAGCTTCAAAAAATTAATTTCTTTACATCTATTGTCTACATCGTGATATTTAGTCATCAATTGTTTCCTGTCTATTAAAAAAATATATATATTACCTCTAATAACATGAATAAATCACGTGTCACAATAATTTAATTCCCTTTATTACATGATCTCCCTCAAAATGATTCTCCAAAATAATTTAGCCTTGGGCTAAAAGTATGTAACCCCCGGGGGAAGGGGTTGTAATTTTGCATGAGACTCGCATATTATTAACGGGACAATCGGTACAATTGAGTGCACAGTAAATTAAAATGAGATTGATTAATCAGTTTCCATGGTATACATATACAGGAGAGATGATGGTTTGCTCGTGGTTGATGTGTTGAGTAGTTTGCAAACATGAGAGAACACTTTTTTCACTGAGATTTAACATGACTGATCGATATCGTTGTACATGTGTGTGTGTGTATATGACAGAATATATAAAATCTTTCATTACATAATATTCAACAAGCAAAAAGAGAATAAGACATTTAATATTACAGATAATCTCATCCCTTAGATTCAGGCAAGTGGACGTGGTATCCCACGCTAGTTATCCTTGGCTCAATTTAAAAGCCAATCGCCTCAACGAAGAATACAAAGAAGGGTGAAAGTAATCACGGGAACTCCACTCAGTCAATGTAAACCACCTTTCGATGGTCCTCAGCCTAGTAGAAACGAGGAGCAATTCCCTGAGGCGACAGAAAGAGAGTTTCTATCCCACGTTTTTTTGAATCTTCCTCTCACCAGTTCTAATACTTGAAAATTAGAAATGTTCGGTGTATAAATGAGAATTCTGACACTTGTTTATGAAAGATAAACAATTCAATTTCATGACTATTATTGGAATAATAGTAGAGTCTTATCTTTTATTTCTCACCTAAACTATCTGTTGTGATTACAGTCACAGGACTGTAAATTAAACTCACGGGTTTTTCTAATGATTTATATTTCAATGATATGTTGTTTAAAATGTAATAAAAGTTTTTTCAGATAATATTAGCTTGTGAATTTATTGGATTATTCTGAGATAAAATTTATTTTAAAAATATAATCTTATTTCACCATGTGATTATTCATGTGATGTGCTATAATTTCTAAGTAAATTATCATTGTTAGTAAAAACGATCAATGAATATTAATTAATTGATAAATTAAAAATTTCTTTTACTTCAAAAAAATAAATGTAATAATATAGAATTATCGTGATAATTTTGATATTCAAATATATCTGTGGATTATTAACTTTATTATCTGAACTTAATTAACTGATGAATATTAAAAATAAATTTATTTTATTTATCAACCTTTTAAAATATACATTTGACTGCATCAATTATTGATGACATATAAAACTTTATTAAATATTATTTACTTGCATAAAATGGAAATAACAATTTTTAATATTCAATTGCCCTTGAAAGTATGCATTTAAATAATTAATCCTTCATATCAGAAGTAATTAAATTTAATAAAATAAATATCACAGCAGTCATGAATGATTTCTAATAAAATCGAATGCCTTGAGGCTGCTCTCATGGTTGTAGGCTCGTTTAAATTTCCCATACGTTTATCGTATGCTTAGTTCTAGCGTGGAGGAGTAATATACGAAAGACAAGAACCCTCAAGGGTGTGAGATCGGCACGTGACTCTCCCTCTTTTGCTATTTCGCCATCAGCGAGTGATCGCTTGGTTATAATATGGTGATGTTCGGAATGTTTTGACAAGGCGGTGGGTCCACGTGGCGCTTAGCTGTTTGTAAAACATCCACGGCTCCTTTATCGCGTCGATATTAACTGGCCTCTTGTAACATTGAGAAGCTTTGGGAAGCGGGTGTAAGTGAGAACAAAAAAAGAAATGTTGAGAAAAAGAGATGAAGGATACGCACGTGTGGCGCTGCCAATTGCTTGGCATTGTTGCAATTCTCGAGGACTCTTGAACGATATAGCTTATTGTGTAACTGTATATACATAACTCCAAGCATCGTGATTTCATTTGGTTCTCTCATTCAACAGTTTACTGCAACATATCTACTGGTTTCACAGCTCTTTATTTTTGGATTGAATTAACAAGAGAAGAATGATCTTCACTTTAAATGAGATTTTAATTAATTATTAGAGGAATAGTAAGTTTTAAATGGAATGTTGAAAATAATTGTAATGTCTTCAAAAACCCTTACTGTTTATTTGATAAAAGCTATTTCGAGTTGAAAAATCAAATTCTGATATTATTTTTATAAATCTAATTTCATTTCAATAGTTATTATTTCACATTCAAAGGCATGAAATAGTTGGAACATATTTTCCATTAAATATATTATAATAAAGTATTTTCAAATTAGAAAAAGTTTAACTATGAAGTTTGGGAAATGGGAAGTCAGCACACTGTAAATTTTAGTGTTTTATTTTAAAACATTAAAAATGTTTTAATATGATGTCATCCATTTGATTAACATTGTCTCGATTTTAAAACGTTTTTAAGTGTTTTAAAATTGAGACAATGTTAATCAAATGGATGACATCATATTAAAACACTTTTAATGTTTTAAAATAAAACACTAAAATTTACAGTGCACTTGAACGTAAATGAGGCTATTTTGATTTTTGTCAATATATTTTTCAATGAATTATCATAAATTTTGTTTTATTCATATTCGATTTTCTGTGCTGTTTTAATATATTCATTTGATACTTATTTTTATTCATCTACGTCATTGTGGTATGTAGTTTAAAAAATTAAAATAGTTGGATTTGTTATCATGTACTCATGTTTAATTGAATATTCTATATTATTGTAGCTCTTAGATATCAAATAAAACTTTAACATGAGACTGTAATAATAATAGTGCATCCAACTATTTTAATTTCCTCTTGTCTGCTTTTATCTAATTAGAAAGTCAAAGTAAAATGAAGATTTAGATGTCAAAGCACCATCAACATCAGAAGACATCAACTATCCAACTTATTGCTGGCAGCTTTTGAAAGGGTGATAACATGAAAGACATAACTTGAGTATTTGTTTTTTCAGTGTGAAAATAATTAATAAGTTTTGATTCCATTCCTGCGAACTAAAATAAGAATTAATTTTCTAAATCAGAATATTTATGAATCAAAAAACCGTGATCATTTATTTTCTTATATATATATATATATATACTTATAAAATACTTTATTGTAAAATTTAACTAATCGAAATGAAAAAAAGTTTGTTTAAACAAAAAAAAACTTTTTGAATAATCTAATTTCAATGTTTAAATATTTACAGATTGGTTATTTTAGGTTTCATGAATAATGGATGATCATTATAATAAAAAATGTATATCATTTATTTCAATTATGCTTCAATAAAATCAAACAATACAAACTCATTTACCATGGTGGCTATCATACACCTAAATTAATTTCAACTCATCTAAAATCAAGATAAAAAATGTGCTTTCTATTAAAAGGGTATCAACACTTAACAAAGGGCACACATAAACACCTGTTTAGAAAGGGTTAAACTTGGATAAAAAAATAAAATTTAACGTCACGCACTGGAATAGTGTCGAAATAAAACATAAGGGTTGAAATAAATACATCAGTGATCCACGCGAGAAAAACAGGCGGATCGTGACGGGTACAATGTCCGGATTGTTTGTACAACGAAAGTAGTAATGTAACTCACGACTGTTTACGTCGAGTAAATAGGCAAACAAGGAATTGCGAGCAGCGTACATCGACTTTACGTGGAAGCTCTTGAGAGAAAATGATTACAGCTGTGAAATGATAAAAAATGAATTTAGACCAAGTGAAAGACAAAAGAGTTTGAAAAAATATTCTCCATTATTTTGTATATACACATACATGTATTTTTACTTTTTCCTCTTATCCTTCCTTATATTAAGGAGACTTTCACTGTATCAGCAGTTCCTAATTAAATCCTGAAGGGTCAGCAGTGGCTTGCCACACGGGTTAAAGACTCGAGACTTGTTTGAACTCAGATTGTGGTACTGATTCTTTCAAATTTACCATCTCACATACGTTGTACCCAAACTTATCTCCTATTCAAACTTTTTCTTAACCTGACTCATCCAAAACTTTTAAAATAATATTCACAAAATGCGTCACGGACATTTGGAACTTTACACTTTGATTAATGAATCACCATAATTTACAAATGTCATCAAAAAAAAATCATTATTGCAATTAAAAAAAATTATTTTCACCTACATTTACATTAATATTACTGATGTCTCTGATGTCAAACAAAATATATTATGCAAAGATAATATTTAATTAATTAAAAATGATATTAGAATGAAAATAAAAAAATATTATGACCATAAATATTCGGATCTGAATGAATGACTTAGTCGAAAAATATTTATTAAGAGTACAATAATATTTTTAAATTTACTTTCAGATTATTTAAAAGTTTTTTTTTGGAGCAAATAACCTACTTTATGGTCTTTAGGACAACTGTTTATATTATTTACCGAATTTTTTAGAGATGATATAATCGTACGTAATTAAAGAAAGGGTTAAAATAAAGGGTCTTAGGATACACGTATCTATTTTAACATATGTTTATTCCAGGGTTAAACAATCCGACGGGACACGGATAAAGGTGTACATAAGCTCAAAACCTCCAACTTGACAGTTCACCTAACGCCACGCAATCTTTAGCAAAAGTTGACTTCGTACACAAGTGCAAACTTGCGCCATATGCCTTAGCGTCACGTCAACCTGACTTTGATGTTTACGCGATTTCACTCTTGAAATTTATATTAAACTTCCGGTTATAATTTGACATGATTTCAATGATTTTAAACTTCAATACAATTAATTTAATGGTAAAAAAATTGGTATCAAAGATTGAATAATTTTATGGTATTTTTTCTTATTGTCTTTGTACTGAATAAAAAAATCAAAAAAACGATAAACGACCCCATGTATGGTACAGGTCACTTCTCCCAATTGATGGTGGACTGAAGCCAATTGAGTACGGCGAAACTTCTTTGGAGTACAGAGGATACTTGAGAACTACTACGAGCATCGTAAAAAATTCATTACTCGCCCGAGGAATCGATCGACAGTCCGTGTAATTACATGACCCCTCATCATCCCCATTCAGACACACTCTCGGTCCAGATAAGTGAATCGACAATTCTTTAAACGCCTCGAATCAACTTCGCTTGTTAAAATGCACTCTGAATTATCTCGTGCGATATTATCTCGGTCAAACTCTCGTAAAACTGCATTACACTTCATTTTATCTGATCATTGAATTTTCCATGCCTATTTTCCAACATCATAAATTTCAAAATATCCTTCTTCTTTTCATAAATTTTTTCATCGTTTGATAAAAATGATTATCAAGACGCATAAAAATTTTTTAAATATCCATATTTTTAATGAACATTGATTTCTTTAAAATTATATTAATTGTAGTAAAAAAAATGTATTAAGACCCAACGAAAATATTTAATCCGATATTTTTCTTTTTATTTTTTTATCTTAAGAAAAACTGATAACACTTTATTACTTATTCCGGTATTTACAGAAAAAATTTTCGATCAATTTTTTTTGGAGCAGATTATTGATAATTTTTTGAAAATTGTTCTTCAACCCTAAAGACTATTTAAAACCTTCCCAAACTATAACCGACTTCATTATCGTTTTCTCATGTCCCAAAAGCATACCCAACAGAGGCAAAATGATTATTGCGGCTTGTTGGTTATATTAAGTAATTGAACGACACAACGAAACACTTAGACCAAGTTGTTGGAGTTCCTAAAAACAGGTGGCAGACGGACAGAGGGTTAAAAGCACGCGTCAAACCACCCCCGTGGTTAGGTGGGGACCTCTTCATGGTTCGCAGCTGGATGTCGAGGCCCCCTTGGGCTCCAGCTCAACCACTTGAAAATAAAATAAAAAAGCAACCGCTTGATATATCCACTATACCTCAATACGTGAATGACAGTCAGTTGGAAGCTCTTGTAAGTTCAGTAGAGCCTTCAATCTCTTCTGATGGTCTCTCTGGTGATGCTTTCAATCATATTAATTATTTCATTTGGTAATTTGTCGGTGAGAATCCGCTAAACTATTGGTCTGCGCTCAGCTACTCTTATACTCGCTTCTGCTTCTCGACACTTGATTTCTATTCGGTGGAATTTTTCGACACGCCGACACTTCGATCAATATTTGCGCAGCCGGGGACTCAGCTATATCTACGTCACTCGACCTTCCGCGGCCATATGCGAGTCGCGCGCGCGCACATTCGAGGTCCAATAGAATAGAAGACGTGTTTTCAACTATGTCGCATGCAATCTATAAACTGGAATGTATATAGAAATTTTTTAATTTAAAAATAAATCCATTCAACTTTTATTTATTTTTATTAAATGAGGATTGGGTGATTGATAAAATTTTTATGAGTTGATTTAACAAAGCTGCTTCTTTCAATGTATACATATTTAGCACAGGTTTAATTTTATTTCTTGTCAATGCTTAATGTATGGTTCACTGTTTGCTGAAGAAATCAAATTTGCACCAATGGCAATTCTTTCTTTGCTCCAGTGAAATTACGCTAAATACTTGGTAATGAGCGATTATCTTGGTTAGCCTAGTTAACACGTGCGCTGGTCCAAGGTAATAAGTACGTGTACGAGCTGTCTACAATATATACACTTATTCTACGAGTTTATGTAGGTAATCGACATGAAAGTAGACTTAAGACACGTGCTTCATTACTACCATACTCTAAAGCTTATGCAATCTTTCAGAATTAAATTATTTCAAAAAATATTTTCATTTCATTTTTGTACTCTCCATTAACATCTTCAAAAATAGAAATACTTTTTTTAAATTTATTATTCAAATAAAATGATAAATTTTTTCGACTGTTTTAAACAATTTAAATCATTAGGTTTACTATCAATCCATCATTGATGATATTTACAAAATGTTCAAGGTAAAATTATTGACTCCATCTTCTAAATAATTCATTATATCCTTGATGCTTCTACTATTCTACTATCTATATTTTAATTAAAGTTTTTTGAAAAAAAAATAAAATCGATTTAAAAATTGGATAAATATATAATCCGATAATGATAATTTATCAATATTTAAAATAAACGATTCTTCAGTAGATTTGTATACAACACCCTGTCCACAGGATTACTTGAATGCAAATAATTATCCCACACTTGTGATTTTAACAGAAGATACAATATTCGCAAAAGATAAACAAAATTGGTGATTGTCAAACATAAAATGGATTTGATGTGTATATTTAACTTAACGTATTTGTTAAGTAGACTCAGAAGAATTTGATAAAGTGAACAAGACTTTATTATAGCATAGAAGTTGTCAGTGAAAACGTATATTAGTAGTTATGCTGCAATATACTGTATCTATATATCTGTGTGTCTATTAATTTAAAGCTCTAATCCAATTGGTAATATAAATGTGTAAATGGTTTAAGTATAATATAAATGAATATGTAAGTAGTTAATAGTTTTGGTTGATGTATAAGTGAGCATATAGGTATATACGATATAAACGACGTGTACTAGGGGCTTTCAGGATTCATAGCTGTTTGAGCGACAAATATTTTGTCGTCAAACTTCTGTCGGGTTGGAATGAACGTGTCTATATATGCAGGGCTAATACAAAGCATTCCGTGGGACGTTTGCTGAAATCAAATTTAATTATTAGCGCGTGCACGCGTTAAAACGTCAACTTGACATATCCAAGATTATGATCATATAAGTGATAACACGTATGAAGTAACCGCGCTTTATTAGAATTTCTCTAGTGATTACAAATTTGTTGTCGTTCGTTTGCAATATCGATCCACGTAGTAGTTCTACTTCTCTCACCACTACTCTATCTCTCGCTAGACAAGACTTATCGCGTGTCTCTATGTATGAGTGAGTGAGAAATACAGAGAATACGCTGACGAACCTGCCACATACAAGCGTATGAATTACCACAAATATTTACCGGGCGTCAATCGTCGAGATGATGCTTTGGTGTTTCGAGTGTTTGGTTTATATTAGAAATGGCAACAAATTTACTTTTTTTATCTGATATGTACGTAGTTGAGAAAAGTCTATTTAATTGTAATTACATTATGAATAAATATTTTTTTAAGCTTTTTTCAGTCTTTAGAACGTGCAGTGAATGAGTTGTTAAGAACTCTGTTTGGATTGGGGTGTCAATGTTTTCTGTTGAATGGGCTATTAATTTTTTTTTAATAATCAGTTGATGGTTAGGGTTTGATATTGGAATGCAAAGTTGAACACAGATAAATATATCAGTAAAATATTGATTTGGAGTAAAAGTCAACTCCAAAAAAAATTTATAATTTAACAGTTTTAATAAATTTATTGTTACTTTTATGTATTATCATTTTATTTAATATTATTATATATTTTTATTTAAATATTGTTAATGAATTTTTAAGAAAAATTTTCAGGTTAATTTTTGGAAAATTAGCATTGATTATTATTGATGTTTAAGTTAAATATATTTTAATTTAAGAAGAAATTTTTCACTGAAAATTTTTATGTTTAAACATTGAACAATTTTACTGTTGGGATATATTAAACACATGATGTATTTCTCTCTTTATGACCTGTCAAACCAGCTAGTGTAGCTAAGTAAGTGCTAACAAGCTCATCCTGAACCCAAGAAAATCTTAAGCCTTTCAGAAATTCCACAGACACCATAATAATATTACGTAAAAAATCCTAATCCCATTATCTAAATTTACTGGCATATCCTTTAGTGCATAAAATAATTCACTGATGATCTACTCTGGCATTAGTTAAGGACCTGTGACCCCAAAGACAATTGCTCAATTCCCAAATATCGTGTTGAAAAACAATTGTACAGATTGGTCTGCCTGATCCCTTTATTTGAGATTCTGTCTGCAAGCAAGATAAAGCACCGATACTAGAGATAAGTGAGAATGAGAAGGATAAAAAAAAAAGGAAATATTGCCCTCGGCGCCGGGATAGTCCTGGTCTCAGTCTCGAACACAAGAATAATGTGAACAAATCGTTGGTAAGCTTGAGCGACAGGGTGTAGGCTTAGCACTCCCCCTCAGGCGTTGAGAAACGAGGGGGCGCATATCTTGGTAGCGTTAAATAGCCGCTTAAATCACGGGGGGATATGCATCACATTTGTATATTGCCCTAACTCGCGATCTGGCAATTGTCAGTGCCCAAGACCCCCTTGCGAGTGAACACGCCACCAAACCACCCCCCTATCTAACTATGTTCACCCCTTCAAACTTCCCTCGGCATTCGACTATGTACGTTCTTTGCTATACTCGCCGCATTGTATCCCACTGTGTGTGTTTATATTCGTCCATACGAGCATCTCGAGCGAATAATATGCCGCTAAATGCTACATATTGCTCCGCTCTGCTTCAATTTATTCAAGGATTTCAATGAGCATTTCTTTCAGGCAACATCATGGAATCAGTGTCAAAATAATTCCTGTTTTATGATGGCTCATATGTGTTCGACTTTATCGCTTGATATTTATGCCAATCATTTAGTTCTGGGTCCTTACATCTATTCAGTGAAGACATCATTTATTTTTAGAGTTTATTTATAAATTATTCAATAACATGTGGAACGAATTTTTGTTTAATATGAATAAATTTTATACGATTTTTTTTTTATTTAAAAAAATTTGGAGATGTTATGAAGACTTAATTATAGTCTACAACGTATGATACCTAATTTTCAAATCAGCTAGTTTTTAAAGGTGATTCGATTATTGGTTATATAAAACTATGTTTATAATATATAATATATGAAAGGAAGATTAAATCTGGGATATCTTGTTTCAAATATCTTGAGAATGAAACAATCAAAGTTTAGAAGTTTAATGAAAAAGTAATTCTTCTTGTCAAGTTTACCATCAAAATCATTAGCAAAATTAATGAAATAATTTTATTTTTGAATTACCATTTCTCATGTGATGATATTGTTTATCATCAAACTTCCTTGAGATCTATTGTTCTCATTACCTGGATTTTTGGAGTAAAGTTTAGACATTGATGTTTAAACACTAAGTTGATATTTTGAAACCAACTATTGTATATTAAAAGCTACTAATTTACAAAGTAAAATAATTACCTTTTGCTAAAATAAAATTGGAACTCTGAAAAAAGTTAGTAAATAAGTTCTTCATTAATTTTCCCACGCTGGAAGTCTCCTCTTCAATGTATTTTTAATGAGAAAAACAATGTACTTGATGATATCAGTTATTTTCCCACCTCAGTTAATTGATGTATTGTATAAACTAACATAAACATTACTTATCGATGGTAAATGATAAATTTTTACTTCATAGGGTTGAATAGTGATCTGAAGAGCCCTCCAAGTGGATTCTTTGTGGTCGTCGATTGGGGGTTTGATTCAGAGCCACAACTTGCTACGACACTGTAATTATATCATTTTGGTGTCACGCGACTTGGAAAGTACACCACAACATGAAGAGCTAAAGAATGATGTCCCACGTGGCTAGTTGAGTGTCCTCAATGTCACTGGATCATGTGAAGAATTGAAATGGTCACTCATAGAAAAAAAAGATCTAGAAAAGCTGTGATAGATAGCAAAGGTGAGTGAAAAAAATTAATATTTTTAGAAGCCATTAAAAGTTAAAAATACTTGACTAAAAATTTCTTTGGAGTAGAATTCAAATGTCGAACTGAGAATAAGAATCGTTGAGCTTTCTAAATTCACTCTAAATTTAGTGTGGTCTGTATGTAGAAGTAGAGTATATAATAGCTTCAGAGTTTCTTTCCTCAAGTCTTTCTGAAACTTTTGAGTCTTTTTGTTCCATAACTCCACTGGTCTTTACCTTTTCTTCATTATCTTGACCTACATTTTAGAAGTCAAAATTACTTCGGATATAATGAACGCAAGAAACTTCATCAATTAGAAAATTTCTATTTTAGTTTGATGTTGAAAAAGTATATTAATAGTCAAACATTAATTTTTAATAGCTTTGATAATATTTTAAGTAGCAAATAATGTTTTTCGAATAACAAACAAACTCATTTGAAATGTTGAAGAATTTATTCCATTACTGATCATTTTATTTGCATATTTTCTCCAATAACAATCAAATTTCAACGATAAAAATAATTCACCAACACACAAAATGCTATTCAATTAATTACTATCATTCTATTAATTTAACAAAAAATTCTATCATTTAATTTTATTATCATCAATGTTCTAAATGTAAACAATTAAAGTTGAATCTTGAATAGTTCTCAAGTAAATTAAAAAAATTTTTTTGATGTTTTTTTTTTATTTTAAAAGGTAAAAAAGAAGGAGTTGTTGAAATTAATTTTTTATTAAATAAAAAACCTTCTAAGAAAACTAACAAATTATAGTTTGGAGTATTTTATTCTTATTATCAAACAAATACACTCATATTCATGGTTCACATAAATCCATACGTAAGCTCCAATTCCTTTTACACACATCAAACAATGTCATAATTAATAATGATATGATGTAAAGTGTGATGAGTATATTAAAATAAATCATTATCTTCCTTATTATACCTGCTATTCTTACCTACTTAAAACATATGTCCTATTGTTCTGCTACCATAGAGAGAATTTATCCACAAGTACGTTGGCAAAATTAGAGTATGCATGAGCCTACTGCAAAATTTGTAGATTCGTCTCGCGTTGATTTCAGCAGAGTCACGTGTAAGCGAATTATCTGTCTCGAAGCCAACTACATGAAGCTTGAATTACACGCTCGTTCGCGCCCCTCGTCAGGTATCTCATGCTAAGGGTAAAATTCATGGCGTTGAGATGGTGCAAGAGAAGGAGACAACTTAGCGGAGGATGTTCTATCTGGTGAAAGGGATGGAAAGGGGCCACGGGGAAAGAGAACGCGTAACTTATAGGTATACCATACCCTACTCACCCGAGGTTACGGTGTATATCCGCGGCATCAGTTTAGAGGCGGAGTCTACACCAGCCAACCAGCATCCTGAATTTCTATCGCTCTTCTTGTTCTCTCCTTTTCCCCTCGGTTTATATCATCACCCTTCTCACTAAAGTCTAAAGGTATAAATAGACTTTTCGAGCTTTTTTTCCAAAACTTGGTATATTCATTTTTTATGAACCTGGACAATACCGTAATCCGATTTTTATTCTTTTAATTCGTCGTGGAATATGATAATGTTGATAACTAGCTTAAATGAAAGAATACTTGCTCTGAACAAATTTAGAATATTCATCAAATGTCAATAATTATTCAGTAATTGAAATAGTTTGAAATATATTGTGGATGATAAATACATTTTTGTGGAGTTATCAGCAAACAATAGATTGATTAATTGAAACAATGTAATTTGATTTAATCCACTCTCTTTAACTGAATCAGTGAAAATTCACTGTTTTTCAAAACTAAGTCAGTCATCGATTCAATCAGTTAGCACTGGAAGTTTATGATTTCCTATCATTTTTACTGATTTATTTAAAAAAAAAACTTTTTTCTTAAAAATAAATTGGTTTGTCTATGAAGATATAATACATGTTTCACATACTTATTTAAAATGAATCAGTAACATTTACTGATCATCAGTGTTTACCAAGTCTATCATTGAATCAATCAGTAATTGCATTTGAACTGATAGCCAGTAAATAGTTACTTCTTTTCATTTAATTTTATCAATTTATTTAAGATAGTTCTTTCAACTCTGATCAAAGATCTAAGCCTAAAATGTTAACACTCCAAAATCATTAAATTTTTGATAAAAGGTAATATCAAAAAATTCCAACATATATAATATTTTGAAAATAAAAAGAAAATGACTATTTTTATACGTTAACTGTTTTCGTATATAAAAAAAGAGTTAAATGTAATTGATAAATCTATTTGGATTCCTTGATGTGCCTTGATCCTTGATGTTGAGATCATTTTTATTTTTTAAATGAGATAATAGCAATATTTGATTGGGGATAAATTTGAAATATTAATGTTTACTAACGATTTAGAGTTTAGAACATAAATGAAATTATAAGGAAATTATATTTATGAATAATGAGTTTGCTATTTATCAAAATTGTTTTGTTTTAGTATTAGGAATACTAATATTAAACACAGATTCAACATTTAAAGTATTATATTAAAGATTTGTAAAGTAGATAAGAATTAACTTATTATTGATGGTGCTAATATTGACCAGGTTTTATAATAAATTTGTAAATAAATTTATCATTTTTTAGGATGCAATCTTTCCTAATTGTTTGATTGATAGTAATAATCTCAGAATAAATATTCAATTGAGATTTGGAATGAATGACAAATATTATTAAAATAAAAAGTGATAGACAAATATTTTTTTGTTTTCAAATTTACAGTAGTAAAATAGACTTAAGTATTAAAGCAAATATCAATAATGGAGTGCATTTTTGTAATTTAAAAATAATTTTGCCAATTTACAAATAAAATATTTGGATTGTTGTTTTATTTCCAAGTCGATCCAAAATAAACTGTATTATTGTCAACACATCAAGTATAAATATTGTCAAGTTTTTTTTGTTATATAGAATTGTCAAGATAAATTTTTTAGTCAATATTAACAAAACATCCGAAAATATGTTTAATAAATATATCAATTCAATCTTTATCTAAATATCCATATAACATTTAACTGCTGAATTACAAACAAAAAGTGTATATCAATATTTCAGAGAGTTTCTATCATCTAAAAAAGCGGTAAATGAATTAAAATTAAAAAAAAAATGTCTAGTAATATTTATATTATTTTTAATGACAGAAACTCTTATTTTTAAATCATTACATTATTTACAAAGTTCTAGTATCCAAGAACATATTAAAGTTTTGTAAAAAATTTAAATAATAATTTCATTGCCAATCGAAATAAAAACGAATGATAATGATTGTCAAAAATGTACATATGTCATAACTTTATAAATATGTATGACTGAAGACTTTACATTTGTCGATACAACGCAACGTGTGTTGTAATCGTACGATGATCAAGCGGGCTTTTACCTTGGCTCCAAACACAGAACGCAAAAACAGGCCGACAGCTGAGTGTACACAGGGACTTCTCCTTTTATCTCCGAGTAGTATAATTTTCTTTCCTTCTCTTTCTTATTCTCTGCTACTTCTCGTCTCTCATTCTGGTGCCTATGCTAGTAGTGGCTGTGCAACGTAGTTATATACATAAGCTCTCATGCCCCATCTTCTCTTTTGTCGATCTGCTTTTCTCTCTTCCTCATTTTTCTCCCTCTGCTCGAGTCTATTGCACCTCGGGGTCCTATGCAAACACAACATGCATTCATTGGCCGATATATATACGTATGTGCTACATCTACCGTGTGAGAGAGAAGGAATAACGCGTGCTCGTGATTTAATGAATCCCGCAAAAACGATTCGAGGAGCTTCGATTAATCGTTTCGGTTCATTTTATTGGATAAACACCGAATAAACACAATCCAATACTACGTTTATTTTTTACATGTTTATTCGTATAATAATTGAAGAAAAACCATGTTTAATATGCGGAAAATGTCATTAAGTAAACGTATATTTACCAATTGACTTTTAGAAAAGATAATAAAATTCGAGATAATGAAAGAGCTTTTAATTATGTATTTAATCGTATAGTTTTAATTAATAAATCGTTTTATAATTAACTGGAGATTTCTTTTTACTTGAAAAAAACTGTTTAACATAAAAATTATTTATAATTAGTGTACTACTTTTGTTAAAATTCTTCTATAAGAAAGAAACAATGAGATATAATAATTTCAAGCAAAAATTAATTATAATATAATAAAAAATATTTAAATTAATTAACAATTTAGAAAATCTATTAGATTGTTTTATATTTTTATTAGTAAACAATTATTCTATTACATAAATAATGAAAAAAACGTGTGTTATTTATTTTGGAATAAAACCTAGGGTTTATTTTACTCCAAAATCTGTAGTTCACTTTTAAAAAAATTCAATAAAATTGTTTTAAATGTTTTGTGGTTATTTAGTAATATTTAAATTTCATAATATTGTGTTAGATAAAAAAATTCTATTTCTAAACGATAAATTGTTGTTTAGTGTATTTCTTCATGAGAAGTAGAAAATGATTCTATGTTGATATTTATTCAAAACTTTCCAGAAGCTGAAGATTTATTATATACCTACATCTATCAATAAATTTTGATCGATAATCGAATGTGTGTGTTGAGCTTTATCGAGAGCAAATTTAGCTGTCGAGGTTGGATGATTTTGCGAATAAACACTCTTACAAATTCAATTCTATCCACATGTATATAATAATAAGTGTGTATATAAAATATATAGAGATTTAATATATTTTTCCTTGAATGTTTACAGCATGTAACCACCTTCCGGCGCAATTTACCTCCCAAGAGACATTGTTAAATGATCATGAAAGAAAAAATGGGTAAGTTTTTTCTTATGCTCTTTATTAAATTGTCACGTCGATGTCAGTAAACTGAAATTTAGCTTATATAAAAATACTTCAAGTGTCTTTGCTTTGAATAAAAATGATGTCAAATAAGTGTTCCTTTAGCGGTTGAAAGGTATATACATTTTGGTAAAGACCGAGTAGATAATCTTTTGACAACACAAACGTTACTTTCTGTAGATTGTAAATAGGACAAGGGTGACGGGGAAGTGAAGACGAGAAAAAGAGAAAGGTAGTAGAGAGAAAGAGAGAGTAGGCGGGTGAATTTAGAACGCGAACAGGGATGTTTGAGTACGCCATGTCCCGCTGGGGGTTGAAGCTAAAAGAGAGACTTGCTCAAGAGAGATCCCTCCGAGCCACCGAGGGATCCAATATAATCGCGCAATAAAATTCACTCACGAAGACTCCTTTTCTTTCACTCTTTTCTCTTTTTTTTTTCATCTCTTTCTTCTGCTACAGTCCACTTGGTATTTCTTTATCCTGCTTGAGGCACCAGAGTACTAGCTATTGCAGTGCCAAAAGTACTATAGAGTCGTTTGAAAGTCTTTTTACAAAACTGCAAAAATTATTAAGAGTAAAAAAACTCTTGTAGGAAAAATGTCAATGTTGATAATGTGATCAAAAATTCTTTTATTTTTATTAATTTTTTTATTTAATAAAAAATTATTTATTTACTCTTTTTGTGTTGAACAACTTTACTTTAACATAAAAATAGTTTCATAAAATAAGTATTAAAAAATCTATTGTACAATTTTAATTATTTTTTTTAATAATTCCATTAACTTTTTCATTAATCAAATATTATTTGATACATCTTGTTTGACTGGTAAATAGAATAGAACAAAAAATTGACCACAAAACTTTTATTTATGCAAACAAATTACGCTACAATAATTTTTTTAATTATTTAAAGAGTATAAATGGTTATCAGTTTTATGAAGAATAATTTTAGAATGATTGGATAAAAGCAATTGAAACAAAACGAAGATAAAAATGAAGAGTTAGCTACTCAACAATTCAGTTGTGTATGATTTTCCATAAACATCGATTAGACAGCCAGATGTAGCTTGTGCACTTGACTTGTCGATCGAAGCCACTCATTTGGCTTACACGTCCACTTGATGCACAAAACTGACAGGCTTTTTTCTCTTCTCTCGCGTATAAATCGAACATATTACACGTGGACGTACCAGAGATTGAATAAAAAAAAAGAAAAAACAGCAGCATTGTTTTGTTCCTATCAATAATCCACTTATTCTGACTTGAAGGGTTTGATTCATCAGAAACTCGTGAATGCGTTTGAAAGGAGTCAAAGAACAGACGAGTCATCGAGCTTATTTAATTTCTAAAAAACTTGATAATTTTCATTAAAGTTAAGTTAATGACGAACGGAACATTTAATTCAATCCAAACTAAACGAATACACATTTGGAAAGCTTCGGAACTCGTTGGATAGTGAAGCAGCTGAACATTGAGAAGAGTTTCAGGACTTTTGAAATCAAAGCGTTGGTAATCAAATGATTAAAGGCAACTGGGAGTCCGTGCGAAACTCCCGACGGAAATCAGAGTTGCTGGCCACCCGTCAGAATATCTCTCTTTGCTTCTCATGCTCTTTCTCATCTCTATATTCGTGCTAGTATTCTAGAGCCAAGCAACTCTCGCCCGTTATCCCGGAACCACCCTCAAAACCACCTACCAACTTCGCGCCCAGTCGCCATCTCTCTGCTCTCATCGCTCGGCATCCCCTTGCGCTTTGCTTCCAAGGGGTGGATCTCTGCTTCTAAACCCTCCAACATACGCATCCCTCTTAGCAAACAAACCCGGTTCTCTCTGCAACAGAGAATCCCCGGGCAGCCTTCTCCAATTCTCTCTCGATATACCGATTTATTATTATATACGTATTATAAGTGCTATAGTCTTCAATAAAAACAAAAAACTTATTGTTTATTTTTTTTCTCTGGTAACTTCATGTCAGTCAAGTTTTTTACATGAAAGGGGGTTAGATGGTGATTTTTATGTTTACTTTTATTTTTTAAATAATTTATTTGAGATTTATTGATGGTGGTAGTTTGAAGAAACGAAATGGTTCGTAAATCTGTTCTTGTTTATGATTTATTAAAATCAGAGAAGCGAAATAATGGATTTTCGCCAGCTGAAATCTTCAAACGTGTCAGTGAGATGCATAATATTGTTCCGGGTAAGGGATTGAAGAAGCAAGTTGATGTGGCTCTCCGCCGGGGAATTGATTTTGGTATTTTGGTCAAGAAAAATAAAAAATACATGTAAATCTATTTTTATTTCATTTCAAAAACCTTTTAAATCTACAATCATTTTTATTTCAACACAAATTAATAGAAAAAAATGGATTTAAATTACATTTTTCAGCTCTATTGAATCTCATTTAAATAAAAATTTCAGTGTGTTATTAAATTATTGAATTGAATAAAAATTCAACTTTATTTTTTAACTTAATAACCAATATTTTTTATATTCAATATGTAAGTTATATAACGATTATACACTTGTAATATTCTATAATTAGATATGATTCACATCCAAACGATTTGCTGAACCAACCTACGGAGCGGAAAGCAAAAGCACGTAAAAAAGCAGCTAAAAAATCAAAGAAGCACCCAAAGAAGCCTTCAACAAGTTCAAAATCACGACGAAAACGAGCTCCATCATCCAGCCGGAAACAATCTCACAATCCTCCCAGACCAAGAGTACCTCCACCTCCCGATTGGACCCCAAAGAGACGTAATATACGCGAAGAACCAATTCCAAAGTTTATAAAACATCGTCCCCATTCACCGCGTCTTTTGTAGCTGCTCATACTTATTTTATAACAATATATAAAAAATGATGATAGTTAAATGCCGGTAGTTGGTGAATTTTTTCCCATAAAATTTTCTCTTCCGCCGCCAAGATCTAGATCGCGTTAACCGAGACTCGTTACGACATCCTAATCCCACCCCAATATAAATGAGAATATAAGCTTGCTTCATTGATCGTCAATTTTACGAGACTTTGCAGATTCTTTTGTTGGTGAAAAAAAATCAAAATGAGAGTAAAAAGAAGATAGAATTCAACTATGAAGAAATCCCAAGGCTTTTTCATTCAAACAAATTTCATGGTAAACCTTCAGAATGAGTAACCCAAGAAAATGGATCTCTATCCAACGAAAAATGACCAATAACCTATGGACCTTACAGTATAGTGCAGCTACAGACAGCCTGTGAAATTGACAAATAATTGTTGTGGTCAATTGTCACTACAAATTCTAGTATCCTGTTGAGGCACCTGTTTTGAAAATTTTTTTTTTAAGTCAATAAATATACTTTCTTGCAAAAAAATAATACATGTCAGTTCGTTCTTTTTTATCAATGACTAGAAAGTTGAATGAAAATTTATAATGAATTACTCAAAGAGTATTATAATTTTAATAATATTACATATATTTATTTTTTTCAAGACTGCTGATCATGTGAACTATCCTAATATTTACTTAATTACTTGTATAACTCAATTGATAATTATATTTTTCTTCAACGAATTACATTAATTTGGTTGATTTAAAAATTGATTATAATAAATTAGAGACAGGATTGAATGTAAAAATGAATTATTACAAATAAATATTGACTTTTACTTCCAACGTGTATCATTGAACAGTTGTTTTTTGATTACAAAACATTTGCTTTAATTGATCAATTTTTCATTTTTTTAATTACTTACTTTTTCAATGTTCATCCTTGTCTGTTGTCTCATATTTTCTACCACCAAAATACCTTCAATTATATTTCAAAAATATTCAATCCAAGTTTGATACGATAAATTTAATAATATTTTTACTTTTCAATGATAAAAATCATTTAATTATATAATTGATATCATTTATCGTAATTGAAAAATTATCTTTCATAAGAGTAATTATTTTAAAATTAATTTTAAGTCATTAGCCATTGTTTTTTGATCATTGTAATATATATTGTAAAATTCAACCTGTCGATTTTACCAAATATTTTTTGTTCCACTATTGGAAAATAAAAGATAAAAAAGGTATAGAAATAACTCATAATAGACCCATAATGAAAAGCATACTGATGACTGGCGCCTTCGAATAAATATTTTAGGATAAAATGAGATCGTAAAGGAAGGTATTGTGTTAATACTGGTTTAGTATAATATGGGCAACTTTTAGAATTGTCTATCTCTGCAGTAAAGTCTCTTCTTGTAGATAAACCACATATATTTGGTATGACGTAAATGCCTGAATTATTGTGCAAGAAATTCTCTGTCGTTTGAAAAACTAGTGCTTATTTAGATATAGTTTCCCAGCTTAATAGCTTCTCTACCACTTCACTTACCAAAGATTAGATCATAAGTAAAGATTGTAAAATGATAGATGATAAAGATATGTGGGATAATTACAGGATAGAATAATCTGCTAGTAATATAAGTTGCAAAGAGTTGGTTTTAAATTTTTGAAATACTTCAAATTCTTTATTTATTGTAAAAAATTTTATCTTGCAGACGAACTAGAGGTATAAAACTTCATATTGATAAAAAAAAGAGTAGATATTTTACTTTGATTGCTAAAGTAATAGTAGAAATTGAAAATTTATTTCACTACCATTGATATCTTCATCTCATTGATCATCCAGGTACTGAGTATTTAAATGAAAAACTAGAATTATGCATTTATCCTGATTTGCTGTTATTTTATTCTAGTGTTGTTTAGTATCAATCATAATTATCTAGTAAAATTAAATTGATTAGATTGTACTAGAAAAAAGTGGAAATTGGAAACAATTTGATTGATAGAAGCTCAAGAAAAATACGTTAAAAAAACAAACTAGACACCACAGACAGAAACCATTATCGACCAAATTGGTATTACGTACAAAATATCTTCACATTCTTCATATCAATCCAGAAGCCACATATCTATTGACTAACATGACCTTTTTCCTCTTTGTTTGATGTCCGCATAAACGTTGTCATCTAGAAAAAATGGGTGTCTATGAATAATTGATAAATACCTGACAAGTCAGTGACTAACCGAATAAAAAGAATAATGTAATCATACATTATATATTATACCCAGAATACCATCAAAAACTTGTTCGATTATTCCTATTCCTACAATTCGTATCGGTCTATGAACCTCGAATATGTTTTATTGTAACTTGATCAGTGATCAACTGCAATTCTTTCCTATTATATTCTCTCTATCACAAAAAAACTAGAAAATAAAAAAATATATAAATAAGTTGAAAAGAGTTGGAAAAGTGAATAACACATGTCGCAGGTGTTTCTCACGTCATATATATGTTCATACACATTTACCTACTTCTATCTAACGTTCTTATTTTATTTTTTGTGTTCCCCTGGTTTATGATGTCGTGTGTCCAGTCACGAAAGATCATCATTTCCGGTTTCAATTTACCTTCATTACTTTGTGCTTAAAAAAAATAAAAATCAACATATTCTCACACGTGACCTTAGAAGTAATATGACATAAATTGATTTGGAGTAATAGTCTGATTAAATGGATCTGAAGGAAACTATTAAACAAGAACATGATGATCACGATCATTATCATTATACGTGTCGCTATAGGTCAATTGAGGGCTTTAGGGTCGCATGGGGACAAAGAAAGGACTAAAAGTTTCGTGTCGATCCAATTAGGAGTTTTATTATACTCTCGGGGTGATTCGATATGGTGACGTCAATGTGATATATTGGATCCATGGACCAGTCAACCAACTTTCATCTTTCCCTATTCATCACCTTTACTTAATTTATGTCAAAAGTCAAGCATTGTTCCTGACTGGTCATTAGTTTTTCAATAAGCAGAATTAGCATCTTGTTATAATATAAATATTAACAAAATAAATGACAAAAATATAACCAAGTGTCTGACAATGGTAGAGTTGTTGGTGTCTGGAAGTGTACACGATGCCAGGTATGTTATCTTAGCGTTATCGTTGTAGATTAGTCCCCGGTCCGCTTGCTCAAGCATCGCTCCAAGCTTTTCTCTGTGTACTCTTGGCATACCGTTGGTTTCAAGACACTTAACTTAACTTGGCTTCTTATTATACATAGATATATGTATATACACACTTTCTATATGATGCTTACATTTAACAAATCTAATCTTTATACCATAAAATTTATATAACACTCGTTTATACATTCATTCTCTTTGTAAGAATTTAATATATTTAAAACAATTTTGATTCACAAAAAGTAAAATTATCTTTGATTAAAGCAATGAGAAATTTTTTTTGCTGATTTTTTCATTTCCATGAATAAAAAATTGAATTTATCTTAAAAATACTGCTGATAAAAGCATTTTCCCTATCTCCATATCTCTACTTTTCGAATCTTTTGTAAGATATTTTCTACCTGATCATTTTAGTTATCTAAAAACAGCTAAATATTAATTGTTGTGGTCTTTCAATGGCACTAAATAAAAGAATAGAACATTTGGTTGATTAACATGCTTAGTGGTTTTTAGAAAAGCTCTTGGCCAAGCAGAATAGTATGGTGAGGGGTAAAAGAGTGTATTTCAAAGCGACGATGCGTGAAATATTGAAAGAAAGCGAAAGACCACAGGCCTTGTCTGGTTTAGGTCACTCGACTCTAACTGACTGGCTGCCAGTCTTTTTTATCCTGGGGTATAATGTGTCCTCGACGTCGGCACCTTCGTGGCTTTGGTACTATTTGTATCCTTTCAGAATGATCATCAATGCACATAGATTGAGTGGAATGAAGAGGAAGAAATAATAGAAGTTATACCAAGTGTGTCAGCAGCAGGTTCTTCATTCTTTGTGTTCACTAGACAATTATTTGAGCTTTTGGTATCAATGAAAGTGTTGCTAGCTAGTAGTTATATAAACTGTTTGTATCTAGGGCTGTGGAGCCCTGAAATCTGCTTTCACAATGAGGAAAAGTTGGAGATAAGAGACTGTCTTATTTTTATAGCTAGAAAAAGCAAGTATTGGTGACACACAATCACGTTCAAGTAACAAAGAAAGAAAGTCACTGAGAAATTGCGGGGTTTAGAACAGAGTATGGATGAGGGATAAGAATAGTTGGAAGAGAAGCAAGATTACGAGATAAGGAGAGAGAAAGAGACATGGATCAAGGATAGTCTTTGCCAAACACCAATATTTGCGAGCGCCCTGTTGGTACCTCTGCTTGACTCCAGTCGACCGATTTACAAGCTACGAGTATTTTCTATGTGTTAACCCTTCAATAGATCTTCATGGATCAAAACTTTGATTATTAATTAATTGACATTCATGCTGAAGTCGAGCTGAGATTGATTAAAGATCAACTTTTTGTTCATCAAAAAGCCAATAAATTGTGATAAAATCTATCTTACTTTTATTTTAAAAACTTTTTATAATCAGAATTGTAATATTTATTTCTATTGTTATAAAAACAATTTAAAGTATTGGATCAATTTTTACGTAAATTATGCTTTTAGTAATAAATGTTTTCTGGCATACTATTGTTCAATCATACTATCAAGGTTTAATAATTAATGATAATTTTAATGGTTGATCATCCTCTTCAATTAAAATACTAGTCACATATGTGATCCAATAATGGATTTTTTCAACTAAATCTTCTCCATAATAAGAAATGTATCCATCATTTTGGTCTTTTTCACACAATCCTCCATAATATGTATGCATATGGTAATATTCACGATAATCATTATTTTCTGAAAGTAGTTTACAAATATATACCATAGTAGAACGATCCTACAACAAAAATCATTTTATGTTAATTGTATTTCTATGGCAACCTAATGATTTTTAAGTATCATTAATTAGTTTATTCAGTATTAAAGAGATTTATAAAATCATTAATTACCCCAATCGTTTCATTTATTTCTCCTCTTTCTTTCATTAAGCATTCGTTAGTGTTTTTAATGTCTTCTGGATCATCAGAATTGGAAAGAATCGTCGGACATTCATCTTCAAAACACACATCAAAACTATTATTCATTATAGCTCATAGAATAATTCGTTTTTTTCTTTACCTTTGGATCCATCAGAAATTTTGTAGAATCTTGAATAATAATAATCCCAAGCTGAACAATTATAATTGGCTTGTATATAATTCATCAAATTCTCGGATGGTAAACAAATTGGTGTATAATTAGCAGGGAGGGGATCGTTGAATGTTAAAATAGCAAAGTCATATGAGCCATTACATGAGTTATACTTTGGGTGAACGTAAATTTCTGAAACATCTCGAACAAAACCATCTAAAAATGGTTGAGAACTTATGATTTGAAAATCTTCTGGAGAGAAGCTAAAAATAATTCATAAAAATCAATAGTTATAAGAGTAAATTTATTTTTAAACTGATAAACTATACTCACTCTTTAACTCGATGAGCAACTGTTAATACAGCTCTAGGATAAATTACATATCCAGTACTGTTACTGTCCTCGATGCTACTTTTTTTGTGTATAATTTTTGTAACACTAATACCATGTCCACAGTTTTTTTCAGGAAGGTAACCCAATACAGTTGAGCTACTCCAAAGCCCAATGATAATATAGAACAGAAAAATCCTGGAATTAGAAAATAATTAGCAATTGACTGAGTTCAAAATTAATGAACGTGGTTAGAATAATGATATTGAATTATATTGTTAATGTTAGAGATCCAAAAGAATCTTTAAATGTAATCATTTAAATAGTTTAGAAGCATAGCAGATGCAACAACTGGTGTTAAAAAATGAATACTTAAATTTATCGTTGTTATTTAAAAAGTTGAATACAATATTACTTACATGTTCCGTTGTTGATGGTGATATTTTAACTGGTGCTGGTTTGATATCCGATTCGTTCTCTTTTAAGTCTAGAAGTTGGGGATAAATATGGTTCTAATGGTGGGAATGACGAGCTGGAATAATATTTATGATGTTAAATAGAGAATAATCACCGATTTATTACAACATAAAATTTAAAAAAACTTTCATTCGTGCAATCACCATATCTTTGTTGTCTACTAAAAGTTTTTATTACACATGAGTTTGATAATAAAAATATTATTGCAATCCTTACATTGTTTAATAACATTTGTTTGACGAAATTATTTCATTTTATTACGTTTACTGCAGCAAAATAAATAAAATAATTTTATATCAGATAAATTTAATAATCAATTGATATTACTGACATACACATATTTACATCGATGATAACCATATTTTTTGGAAATATTAAATTGAATTTATTCAAAAATTAATTTCCAATCATTTTGAGTAAATTCAAAGATGAAAAGATTCTAAAACATATGTGAATATTATGCAAATGATCCAATAATTTAGGCTGAATGTAATATAGCAGCTTCTACATCAGAGCATGGTGAACAGACTACTGGTTGTAATAAATAATAATCAGGCGCTAATTAGCAGTGGCCATGCTGGTCGTAGTTTGAGATTTAATCACGTCATACACGAACACATACGATTACATATGTATTGAATGGGTAGTGGCAAGGGGTGAACGTTCACCTCGGACATACCACCAATCCCAAGTCTATGTATCCAGGTTAACGCTTGTGTGTGGTATTCGTGGACCTTGTTGTAACCCGGACATGTTGACGATGTCCAGGCTAGCCAATGTAGTTCGGGCTGATAATGCAAGCGTGCCCGAGGCATCAGTTGGGAATTTTCGACCATTCCAGGGCTATTTCTACCTCCGTTGGATGGTGAATTGCCAGCTCAATTGTGGCTTATATATCTCATCGCCATTTTGTAATCAACGCGATTAGAGCCATCATCAAATGCAACGTTACATTTAAGCAAATATTTCAACTGAAATGAACGTTATAACGATAATTCATTTCAGTTAACGTAACATTTAATAGAATTTAATGTTGCTTTGCTAGAAGATGTCATCATCAAGGAATTTTTATCTTCAACTCTTTGATAGAGAACACAGGATACGTTTGTTGAAAGTCGTTTAAGCAAATATTTAAATGTCAATGCAAGTCTTCTTGGAAACGAGCACGTCATATAACCTTATTTTCAATGTCTTTCATTTTTTTTTAATTCAAAGTTGAAAAAAAGGAGTTTGTAATGACAGTTGTTGAAGTATTAGAGTTACGAATGAAGTTTTAATGGTTTAAAGTTGATCAAATAAAATAATCAGGTCGAGAGAAATAGCCAGAATGATGACTTTGTTGATGTCGGATTGTGATGTTTTATGTGATGCAATTCAGTCACATTACCATTTAGATTAGTTAGATTAGCTCGGCGTAACCGCGAAATATCAACAAAACAAGCGTACTTGTTTAACGTTTTAATTTTATTCTGTTAATTACTTTGAAACGGATGGCTTTTTAAGTAGATTAAAATATTCGCTGCGTAAACCACGTTACACTCATCTCTTTTTGTCAGTATATTTCATACACCCTCTCGTCATCATCATGCCTCCCATGCCACACGTTGTACAGATAATTAATGTGTTTTCGGTGCGGAACGAGAGACAGCTTTCCAAGTGAGTGCAAGTGACGCGCATGACCAACGATCCAATTTTCAACGGAACACCGAACATCATGTCCTCTGTTTTAACTAGATTTCCACCTCGCTTGCTACTGAATTTCATTTCGCTTTACAGCGCGATATGTTCCCACTTTCATTATCAATACCCATTTTCTCTCGAATAATTGTTTTTCCAATTCTATTCACTCTTGTCAGTTTTTCTCTTTTACAAGTTTATGTGTGTTAATATAACAGCGTTATGTTGGTGATAAAAATTATTATGAACAAAAAAAAGAAAGCTTCAAGCACAAAATATATTACCCATAGAACTGATCAAACATCAGTGTGTTATCGGCAAATATAATAATTAGTTCATATATTTTCTGTAGTACTTCCACTCAATTTTTCTCCAATCTTTCTCTTCTTATTCGTTTTCTAAGGTATAATAAAAAAAGCTAGAGTATTGTAGAAAATTTTTTATTAGCTTTTTACGACGAGAAGTAAGCTTGAGGAGACTTTTTGTAACGGACTTGCTCTAAGGCAAAGATAAACAATCGTTTTCGTACATCACACATATGGATAGATGACGATATTGGTATATTCATGGTAATACATTACTCATATACATGAATTTCCTTCACATACACATGCACAAGCATGTAGGTGGGTTTATTGGGTCCGTTGGGGGATGCTGGCAGTGCGCAGAAACAACCCTCTAGTCAAACATTGCAACATCAATCAGCACCAGTCACTCAACTGTGGACCATTGGCGCCAACATAGCGATATTGCTTCCATTTACATTCAGCTCACTAACAAAAAAGTTGCAGGTGTTTTTCAGTACAAAGTTAAAATATACGCATCGTTGGTTTTATTTTTTATCAAACGATATTACATCGTATCCAGGTTTCTCGTTGCCAAAAATGTTTGTAAACCAAAAACTGTTGGATTTAATCATTTAGAGGATGCTTTTAAAGATATTAAGTATATGAATTTTCATGGAAAGTGCAATAATATTTATCTTATTCATCACTTAAGCGAGTAAAAATATTATGTACATGGTAAAAGATGTAGCTAACATCCCCTTGGCTAGTCCTGTTTTGCATAGCATTAGTACCAGTATTATTGTAAGCTGACATTTATGATTCAACAACCCCCTCATGGATAGACTCTCACTCTGTTTAGATGAGCTTCTTGTTCGTTTATTTTATTTCATTTTTAGTGTATAAAAAATTCTGTTCGATTCGTTAGAGCAATTAACGGATATTTACATGGTGAAAAATATAGAGTATTAATAAAAAATTTAAAACATAAGTTGTTTCAATTTTTTGCTATGCTAAAATTAAATAGACTCAATATTATTGGACATTGTAGCGATGATTATTGGAAAAATGAACGAGAAAAGAAAACTAAAATACTTTTTTTAGATTTTTGAAAAATGTTTGAAATAAATGAAAAAACAGTTTAATCAACTGATAGAAAATTCATTAGATATGAAAAATATTTGAACGATTTAATTAGGTACTTCCTTATTAAAATAATTTCCTGGTCTCGGTGTCTCTTTCTTATTTCATTCATTAATTAATAAAGACAAATTGAAAATGCCAAAACAAATATGTCTTTTCATTTTCTCAGAATAAAGCAATTTTTCCTAGCTAATTTTCTCTTCTAACCAACTAATATTTGCAATAATTATAACATATTAAATTTTTCTTTGACTTAAATACAAGCAAACTTGAAAAATAGGAATGTTTTAATTGATTTTATCGCAATTAATTATGGTCAATAATTTTTATCATTTACTTTAACCAAATAACTTAACAAATAAATTACTTCTGAAAGTAAAATTTTAAACCAAGTATTTAGTTGATCATGTAATAAGAGAATATATACTGTTCTATATGCTGATATTTACCAAGTGAGTCACACAGAGTATTTATCCAAGAACCCAGGGGCAATAAGTGAATTCGTGACAGTCAGAGAGACCCTTAACGTTCTCCACCTTCATATCAATTTGATTCAAATTATTGACTCCACAGAGCAGTCAAATTTCCATGTATTGAAAGCAAAATAAATTTTACACAACCATCGGAATTCCACACGTAGTAAAGGCATTGCTGATAAAGTACGTTGCACTAAGACGAGAGTAGATTGGAAAGTAAAGGGGGTGGTGTAATATAGAGAGTGGCTAAAGGCAGACGTAATTTCCTGCCTCGCCTGACAACGTTGCAGACATGTTTGCCAACCTAACACTCACCATCTCCGTGCACTACACTACAGTGTTGTATTCCGTTATCATGCTGGAACGTTTTGCAGCAATGATGCATCACAGTAACGTATGGTAGTAGAGGGTAGTTAAACCACAGCCCAAGGCGCTTTGATCAAAACACAGTGGCCAAGTAAAATAGAAAGATACAAACAAATTTTTAGGAACAATTTTGCATTTTTATTCACTTTTTTTACATTTTGAGGTGAATAAAAATTTCAAACACTTTTTTCTAGTATCAATCAATCACTTTATTCTAAAATTATATCACAAAGTTTAAACAATTCAGGTGGAGAGTTTTTGAATGAAGAAATATTTTTAAATAAATCATTTATTTAATTGAGTAAAAAAAAAAAGATTTTTGTGAATTAATTTTGATTGATCAAAAACTTGTTACAGTAGTATTATCTAAATTTGTTCTGACACTTTAGAATTAGTTAAAAATATTGAAAAGAAAAAAAAAGTAAACTCTCATTTATGAATCTTCTTTTTGAGAGGAAATTTCATTGTCTTTTAACCTACATAGCTCAAGTAGCAGCTAAAAAAGTAAAGTCGAAACCGTAAACAAATTTTCGTCGACAAGTTCTAATGGAGACGTAAAGAATGTATTTTTTCATCTCTTCAACTGCTTGTGTAATTCACATGAAAGAAGGTGCGAGATAAATCCAATGGAACGCACACTTCTCAAATCCAAACATTTCCTTCGGCCTAAGGAAACACATTTGCCTGCGGACAAACAAACGTATAGTCGTGTCAAGTCTCTTGGAGACACTGCAAAGTGGAACACAGAATGTGTCTTATTCTTATATTTGCTTTCGAGGATACAATATTCTGCAGCATCTACAGGACATTCTTTTGATCATGACAGACCATAGTACTAAAAGTATTGGATCCAAAAATAGCAAACTCTTGTTTCTTTTTTTATCCCTTGATATCTTACTTCTCATGATACAGTTTCCTAACAAGTACATGTTGCATATAAAAGAATTTCTCAGTACACGTTAGATTTACAATGTGCACAGACATGTTATATGCATTATGTCTCTCTGACACAGGTATATTGAGCTTCATAAGCCCGAGCGTGGCTGCGATCCAAAGAACAAACAAACCCCATTGAAATTTTCACCACCAGAGAATAGAGAGAGAAGAAGAGAAAGCGCGGGAGCACAAAACACCAAACTCTCGTCCCTTGAATTTCTGCCTTCGGGTTATGAGATTTTATGAGAGTCAAAGCGGTTTAAACGTTGCTTCCCCTCGAGTACCAACTTTATTCCGACCCTTTGATTTTATACTAAACGTACGGAGCTTCAATTCATATGCCCAACCAAGACCATCAATCCTTCGATCATCTGGATATATTCATCATCAATTCAATTTTATTTCTTGATCCTTCTGAATAATTGCAGATTTCATTGGAGTTTATTAGTCACTAGTTTTATCAGAGTCTGTTTTTTTTTTAAATCTGAAAGAGCATTTGGATTCTTGGTAAAATGTCTAGATGATCTCCAATGTTACCGAACCAAGACTAATCTGATAGAAACAAAGATTAACTTTTTTTTACATCATCCAACATAAGACCAATCTAGTTGGACTTGATCTAATGTTGGACTATTTAAAAATGGTTCAACCTTTGTTTTACCAAATGAAGACACGCTGCAGGGTATCAATCCTTTGATCATCTAGGTACATTTACATTCATTATTAATCCAATTTTTTTTATTCTTCTGAATGTTAGCAGGTTTTTTTAAAGGAATTTTTTGTCATGACCTTGATTAATGTTTTTTCCTGGCCGGAAAGAGCACCTTAGTTCTTGGTGAAATACCTAGATGATCTTCAAGAACGGATGGAAAACCTCTTCCAAGAAACTAAGCGGAAATTCAGCTGAACAAAGACGAGTTTCTATGCTAAAACGACACGAGTACATAATTCTCTCAATTTTTTGTCATTCTCTCAACTGTGGTGGGTTTTTTCTCGTTCGTTACCGCGAAAGCGATGGAGCCAGGGACGGATGACGTTATGTGGGTCGTTTCATCGTTCCATCTTCATACCATTCCTACCTCGTCCCTGACTTGCGTCAATATTTGACTCAAACACGTTAAAACAATACCCAGTCCCGCGGAGAGAGACAAGGAGAACGAGTAAGCTTCCGGGAATTTTATCCCGCGCGTCTATAATGATGTGATTTGGTGAGTAAGAGAGAAAGAAATAAGTAAAGAAATCTCCCACGTGAAATCCTCATTAAATTTCGTTTATGGAAATTTCTTATATTGCTTTGAGATGTCTTCCTTTTAAGTCTTATGAAATTTCGTGTAGTGTCTTTTTCCTAAAATACATATTAAAGTGTGCTCACATACATTATTACTATTATGAAACCATTTAACTGAACATTTGAGTATTTGAAGGGACATTTGCTAGTCTCGTTTTGTTCAAATGACCATATAATGTATTACAAACATTTTACCTATGAGTTCAGAACAGTTAAAGGGAATGCAGAGGGAGATGAAGAGAGAAAGTAAGGGTGAATGAGGGCGAATGGACAATTCTGGACCAGCAGGATCATTGTGTCTAATGTTTGGACATGTGTTCCGCCCCAGTCACGCCCTATTGTTACCATTTTCTATGCATGTTTGTTCGTTTAAAATGTTGTTCCAGCGAACGTCCTTGTTGCGCTGTGACACGCGTCTTTTTATTTTACATCTCGCACTTTTATCCCCCTCGCAACACTCATGACTTCAAAGCATCATTCTTAAGATTCTTACAGTGTCATTCTCAAGTTTTTCCAGAAAGACATCTTGCAACAATTCACCTGGTTTTAAACTTCCCTTTTCATGTTTCTTTTGAACATAATGTGACATTTAATTATTTATTGCTCTACTTTTAGTTTTATTCCTGTTCTTGCTTTGCTGACATAATCTATAATACGTTTGATATTAGTGCCTCAAAATGAGTTAGGGAAAGGAAGGTCAAGTCACCCCGCAAAATTAGTCGATCTGAGGGGTTGTCTGTAGGGCGTTACGATCTCATATAATATTCTGTGTTTTCGAAGGGCGTTCATAGGCGGGATCGACTCATAAAAATTCATTTTATTCTCTTGAGAACAGTCACTAAAGTTACGACAAATTGTCACACAAATCTTTATTAGGTTTATTTAATACATAAATTGAATATATTTTAGACTTTGATTTTTTCTCATTGTATTAATTGATGATTTATTGGCTGATCATATCAGTTTGTCTCTAAAAAACGTGATTAATTTTTTTTATTATTTATTACTAAAGAACTGTTTTATTCATCTTAAATGGTAATTTTATTTTTATAAATTTTTAATAGAAAAATTTTGAAATGATTTATCGTCCAGTTTTTATTAAAAAAATGTACATCTGAAATAAGAATACGTTAATTAGGGCTTTTACTTGTTTAATTGATTAATAAATTTGCATTTTTCATTTTGCAAATCACTATTAATATTTAAATTTAGCACCTTATTAGTTGGTCTCTTTGTCCATCAAAATTATGTCTTTCTTTCTATCTGGTTAACAACTCAAGACTAATGTGCTCCAGAAGCAAAAATCATCAATAAAATCATATGACGCAGCTCTTAAACAAACCTTATAATATTTGGATTTAACTATTAAATATTTTTACATATTTATGAACACGGAAAATCATGGCAACAACTTTGATTTATAAGAAACAAAAAAATTAATTAGAAAAATTAATGATGCTTACTAGCATGGTTATAAAAAAAATTTTAAAAACTTTCTTTTAAACTCAAATATAAATGACAATTTATTTATTATGATGTAATTAATTGGAATCAATTATGAAGAGCTTATTCCAACAAAAAGATATAAATTTGATGAGAAGGTTATTGATCTCTGGCTGCTCTTGATATATATTATGATCTTTGATGATATATGTAATATTGCTTTTTACATTATTGAAAAAACTTTATCAATTTAAATAATATCCACGACTCCTCACAGAGAATAGACTTCCTTTCTCCATTTTCCATAAAAGACTATTGTATTAATGAATTTTATTTATCGTTGTCGGGAAATTTTTTCTTTTATTGTTACACAAAATACTAGATCCGGTCAATGACACAAAAATATATTACGTATGTGAGTTATTTAATTTTTAAATATAAGGCGTGTCGAAGTGAAAACTACCTGCATCATTTGGATTCGTGTGAACTTCCTCAAGGAAGTAGTCAAGTTTCTTTCAAATTTTCCAATTTCCTTACAAGTCTTTTTATTACATCATCGACCATAATAAAGTGTACCGCCTCAAAGATCGTATTTTCTCACAATCGATCATCAATTTTGTGCAAGTTAACGCCTCCACATTGCATTTAGCTACTCTCATTTTCCGACCCTTGTTATAAGACTATTTTCGCTAAAGCCTAGAAGTCGTAGCTTTTTTGAAGACCGTGAGGCGGAGAAGAGAACAGGTATCTTGACCGTGCAAGATGTTGCAAAGCGCTATTGAGAACTATGTCAAAAGAAGTTTTGAAATAGGTACAACACACATTTCATGGCAATTGAATTTTGTCTTGGGATCACAACAATGACTCTTCACATCCGGACATATATTTTTAACTTTTGTCAATTTTACCAACCATTGAAGGTTCCGCCGATTTCTATTGCTATTTTTTCCCATATAATATCTTTGAGAATTTTTTCACCATTCTTTTCCGTATAAATATGGATCTAATAGATATCCTAGCTATCAACACATTGACATATTATGGGATAATAAATAGATATAACAGGTGATTGCTCTAAATTTTAATTCGAGACTTTTTGATAGATCTTCTTATTGTAAACATTTATTTTATAGCTTGGAATTGTTATTTGGAATTATCTTTTAATAATACAATTAATCATTTTGATTGAGAATTGTGATTTTTTAAGTTAAAAAAAAATTAATAAATAAATAACAAATAACATGATAGGGATAATTTTTTTCTATTAAATGATGCACTTAGTAATTTTTAACAATTTATTTAGAAACGCGAAAATCATTTGAGATAAAAGCAAGAAAAAAAATGAATAAAAAGAAACCAATCATAATCTGTTTTTTTCTTTTAAATATTTTCTATCCTTAATTATATTTATGTTCATGGTGTATATTGGACGTTTTAGGAATCTTTTTTTACCAGTAATGAAATTTATTTCATTATTTAAGACTTTAATACCAATTATAAATCACTACAAGAAGCCAAATATTTTTTTTCCTTCAAACTTCTCAGCTTGAGATTTTTATTTAATGAAAATTTTCATCTGCTTTAAAACAAAACAATTATCATTATTTAATGAGATTCTTAAATAGTCCGAAATAATATCATAAAGTCAGGAAATATGTTTCAACTTATTATTCTTGGCTTTTTAAATTACATGACAACTTAATAACTAATATAAGTCAATTATTGAATGAATAACTTAATATTTCAACAGCGCCAGATAAAATTGCTGATGCAAGTGAAAGCTCTACAAGACCAATAATCCACTGTAGGAAAAATCCCAAAGCAGCATATAATCTCCTGTGGTAAACCAGCAGATTTGCACGTCGAGATTCGCAGCAGGAAGAGTCGAGGACTCCTAGACCTTATTGTAGGGAGCGCACGCCAACCACGGGGGGTTGTAATCCCACTGAACAAGACCAGTGAGCACACCTGGTTTCATCCTCGAAGACAAATTCCAGTTTGACTTTGTTCCCTCTAAAAGAAGAACATTTCAAAATGTGTCACTACTTGGTAAGTTACAACAAACTATTATTTATCGTTGTCATGTTACTTATTCTTCAAGGAAGTCGGTAAATGTCGCAGGATATAAATTTATGGAGTCTAGAGGATGTCAAGCTGGTCGATTAATCGACCCTCAACAAAAGCACGCGGTATCTCCTAGGATTTTTAATCCCCAGAACATAGCATGCAACTCATAGACTTTCATAGGCCTTTTAAATGGCTTTTATATGAAATTGTATCGTTGAGCTTCGTTTCCTGTAGGAAGCCGAATAGAATCAGCGTTTCGCTTGGTAGAAACGGCAGAAAGGGGCCGCCATGCCTCAGGCCACGAATTGGATTGGATCGGCTTAGCGTTGATTTAAGCCAATCAGTAAACATCCAGTCACCGGTGGCTCTTGCTCTCCACATCTCGTCGGCATGATCTTGTTAGCTTTTACAAGTTCAATGTTGCGTACCAGACATACACCCGCACAATCATTCAGTAGCCGCACTGCCATCGGACATATACTTATTTTATGCTTTCGTTTTTACCTCATTTGCATGCTGAATTATTCAGTGATAAATAAAACAGTAGTTCTTCTAATTAATTAGCAATCATTTATTTAGTTTGCTCATAAGAACGGGTTGAACTTTATTGCAGCAAAGAATCAAGCATCTAGTTAATCAATTTTTTTGCGGAATGATAACATTAACTAAAAAAAAATTTTGGAGTATACAAGGAATTTTAAAGAATAAGTATATTTTATTATTTTATAATAATGAATTAATTAGCGGTAATAATTTAGAGTCTGATTTTCTGTTATCATACAGCTGAATGATTTAAGATAGACTTATAATAATTAACATACTGACTAGACATGCTGAATTATGACTCTTAATATTTTAACTGAATATTCAAAAATTATGTTAACAATAAAAAATAGTTTTATTTATTTAATTCTTTAAACAATTATAGCAGAACCGAAATCATGGTAATATATTCCATAATGGTATCAAGAAATGTACTCCAAAAAAAATAAGCCAAAGAAATACCTATTTACAATTGGTATGCTATTTGTAGAATAAATTTCATTAAAAATCTAATAATACTGTAAATAATTTTTTTCCTTAAAATCAACATAAAAAGCTCTATTACATTCAATCAAACATAACAAGAAATATATCTATTAAATGACTAAGTAATCCATTCAAGTTTTTATATCAATATAAAAAAAAATGCTGAACATCTAAATCAACAAATTCCTTTGATTTCACTGTAACAACATGTCTCAAATCTCTGTCCAAATAATAAATAATTGACCCGCCAATAATCCACACAATTTGAATTCATTGAAAAGTTAAGTTAACATTTAAAAAAGATCTCGAAGAGTATTTAATTGTAGGATACAAGTTCGATTTTTATAGTCAGTAAATATTAGGTTTATCATAATAAAGGTCCAGCCGCAAAGCTGTGGATGCGATGAAAGGAAATGTATATATAATATCTACACATATGTATATAATATGTTACTAGAATAGTAAGGGTAGCGAATCTCGGTTATAACGAACCAATGTGATTAACAACACACTTCTATAAAGTCTGAATGTACACACAATTGAGTACGGTGGTAAACGAGGTAGATGTTAGTATTTTAAGCCTATTTAAGTGTGTTTGTCGTATAATATTGACATCGCGTACACTGTCGGGATCGAGTATCACGCGTACGTGTACAGAAGAGTAAGCATATCATATAAAGATAAAATAATAGAATGAATAAAAAGGTAAGGATTAAGATAAAGTCACTATGATAGTTGACAATATTAGAAATCTTATAAACTGATTTTTTGCCATTAGATTTAATTTATATTAGGATTTTCGATCTTATCTGAGATACTCAGTTGTATTTTAAATCAATTACAGTAGTTACTGTTCTCGTTATTCCACAAACATGAAACTGAATAAATAAAGAACTTAAATAAAAATATTTGATATATCAAGCTATTGTTTCAATTAAATGTTTACATTTAAATAAATATAAATATTTTCAGTCAAATAAAATTTTTTTAGGTTTTTTGTGTGATAAAATATTGTGAATTTGCTGCCAAATATTTAGTTATTACTGATAACGAATTCATGATAATACTATTCAAGTTTATTACTGTTGTTAAATGAATTTTTTTTCGTACAAATAATTTTATGATTTGAATTGGATAATTTGCTAGTTGAATTATTTAATGGCTTGATTAGTTAAATATTTTCCTTCAGGCGCATACTTGTAATTAGCTAGTATCATTATGATTAGTTTATCATTAGCAATATCTAATCATCTTTAAACATAGCGTTTTATTATGATAGTTATCAAAGGTCAGAAGTTTATTTGAATAAGAAATCTTATTATTTTTCGATTCAATTTATAATGTGATATATTAATAATTTTTTATCATTTAATTACATAGTTTTAGAATAAATATTGATCAATTTTTATATTAAACTAAGTTCAAAACATATTATAATGAAACATTTTAATATTTTAAAAAATTCAATTTTGTCATATAATGAATAAATAGTTTTATTAGAGGAAAAAAATAATTAGCAATAGAAAATAAAATAATTATTAATAAAAAAATGTGTTAAAAATAATTTTATGCAATGAAATATTTTGATAATTAGATTTTGTTTCTCGAAAAATTAAAAAGAAAAATATTTTTAAATTGGAAATAATGATTAGATATTATTTCCAATTATTTTTTATAATCAAAATTTCTATTGATCATCTAAATTTATTTACATCTTCTAAAAATGGTTTTTTCAAAGTCATAACAATACTAAAACCACATATGATTGAAATTAATCAATCAACCTTTTTAAATTTACAGAAAATATTTTTATAAATATCTTTTTATTTGCTAAAACAGGATTATTTTTAGTCAAACCAAACTTATCATTAAACCAACCCCTCCTTATTCACTTTTTCCATAGAAATCATATGTTATCCGTCAATTTTTAATTCCAATGTACTATACAATCGCTTCGACGACTTCGTAATTGCTGATAATGAGTTTATAATGATTCCAGATCGATCGTTTCTTTGAAAAGTATCCAACAAACTGACAACAATGGTCTAGCGCGTGGGTGGAGCGCAGATGATGTGTGAGTGCAGTACCACGAATAACTGTCATCAAACCTGGTAATCTTCGACTAATCGTGACAAATAGCGACTAAGTTTAGTAATATGTATGGGTATATATATAGGGAAGAAGGAAGATGATCAAAAAGAGAGGAAGAGATAGAAAATGCAACCGGCATCAGCCAGAGTATGAATGGATGGACCTGAATGCCAGGTGGGGTCTGCTTGCTACATGCTGGGACACAAACAATTTTATGTAACGTCACAGTGGGAATCCCACACACCGGTAATAAGAGTCAAAGTCTATTTGAAATGATGTTTGAGCCTCCAACAGTAATCCCACAAGATACATTGGATTTTTATTATGGTGACATTGAAAAGAAAGATGTGGAATCAAGGACACGTGTTAATTGTATTCATGTGAATGAAAGATGATATTCAAACGCGAGAATATTTTCTAAATATTCTTACAATTTAATAGATATTTAGTTAATTGAGAAATATGATTCAAATTTGATGGTAATGCGAAGGGAAAATATAGACAACTTGACTCTGTGACGGATGACGGAGACTGTCGTGACACTCTGCTGTTTATGTAAGATATTTGGTCTCGCAAATATTTGGAGATTGTCTACAACCCCCGCCTTCCCTTTCGTGGCTTTCTATCTACATTCCACCCCCCCTGTCATCTTGTGTTAGTTTCCATTTCTCCACTTACTCAATCGAGTCTCATTGCCTACATTTAATGATCCATTAATTTAGAAAGTATATTTATCATTCAAGCGAAGCCTATATTAATTCCATCAACTCTTGATATTCAGAGGTTATTTTCCTGAAAAATTATTCTTGATTTTTCTGATGCTTGCTAAAGAAAATTTTTGATACATGATGTTGGTCAATTATTCTGTTGGTTTTGTGGTAAAGTACATTTTTAATGATCAATTTTTTTAGGGCAAAATTATTTTCACTGTTCAGTCAACCAGGTCTTCATAACCCCTGTGATATATAATTTAGTAAAAACATGCACTTGATGTGGAATAATAACATAAAAGTGGACGAAATTTTTATTACAGTAATGATGATTGTTACTGTTGTGTTATGGATGTTTAAATTACCACAGAGTTTTAATAAAATTTTGTTTAACTTTTATTAAAAAAATTTTTTTTTAATCATTTTTTTTTTGTTTAAAAAACAAGTAATTAAGTTTAATAATGGAAAATCAATCATCAAGTCGAAAAAACATGAATATTATGAGAGCAATTGGTTCATTCAAAGTTTTCTTTCAATTTGCGACAAATAAACGCTCCTAATCAATATGATGAACTTACATTAATTCATGAAATAAAAATTAAATTATTGTAATCCATTGTTGGTTATAATCCGAAACTATTCGTTTGGTGTTGAAAGATTTTTACAAAGTGAAATAAATGTCATGTATACTGATGATGAAATTTTTTTGAATAAGCTCAATTACACATAGGAAAAGTAAACAAATTCTGTCAAATCAACAAAGCTTCAAAGTCCATGATGATTGATCACTGAAGTTGATAACTTGCAATTTTATTTAATAACAGATTATATATTGATTCACTTATACAATTATAGATTTTGTAGCGTTGAACCCACAGAGAATTGTCAAACGGTGCATCAACAGATCATGTGTTAGTAAATAGAAAAGTGAATGCTTCACTTTGATCGTGGATTCAAAGTGAAAATGCAAAAGATGGAGGGAGGTAGCTAGTAAATAAATGCATTGATGGTGTTTCAGAGGGTAGTAGTTGCTGAAACACCCGGTACATCTATAGACAGTCATAATATATGGCCTAGTCAGGTTTGGTATGGTCTAGTAGGGGATTCAGTTGACAAATCATTAACTATGCATCGAGCCGACCAGCAAATACTCGTTACTAGTGCCTCGCCCGTACTATGCCAGTCCTCCCTTCGTCATTCCTTGCCCCTGTGTCCACCCTCAATGATCGAACCGAGGAGCCAGATCCTTTTGGATCGCACGACTACCCTCAGCCCACAACTACCTCTAAATACATGGGTAAGCATCGCGCATTATAATGTCATGCATCTCTTACCCGCGATTGATCGATCTTCCAATAAGCCATGAATAACAATCAACCTGTTATATATAATAAATTTATTAATTTTATTGATGTTTTACTTGTGATGCTTATCGGTGGATATCCATGGGAAAAAACTGGATTTAGTTAGATTCATACAGATTAGGTTTAAGTGGATCTTTTATAAATATTCAAGAGTATAAAAAAATTTAATGAATAATAATAATAATAATGGCATAATAACTACATTGAAGAAAAGGTGTAAAAAGTGACCAATAGTATTCAATAAATGAGTAATATATAAAATATTATTGAATACCAACTTCACAGCAAATCTTAAATATGGAAATGTTTTAATTTAAACACTAAAAGTGTTTTAAAATGACGTCACCCATTTGATTAACATTACAGTCACTTTTTAAACACTTCCAAGAGCATTAAAAATGACTACAATGTTATTCGAATGGGTGATATTATTTTAAAACACTACGGTTTGCCGTGTTCTAAGTTCATTAGTTACTATTTAGTTTTGCTTCAAATTTAAAAAAATGTTCAGCTTTATTGTAAGAATTATTTGTTAACTACTATTGTTTATATTTTTTATAAAATTATAAAGTACAATAATCTATATAGGTATTTATTAAACAATAATGTTGATGAGTTTACTTTTAACAATATGTTGGATTAAATTATTGTTAAAAATGTACTTTAATGGAAAAAAGTAAATAATTATATTGCACTGTTTGATATAAAATTAAATATTAATACGATTGAAAGCATACCATTTAAATTTTCGATATAAATTTTTATGAAAATTTAATAAAAATGATTGTTAATAGAAATAATGATAATAATAATAAAAGAATGAAATGAATACAACTAAAATGATAATATCCAAAATGTAAAAATTGAATCGGTTGTGGTAACAATAGGTATATTGATCATAAACGGTGCAGTTACCCTGAATTGTGGTAATCTAAAAAAGGTCAAATGATTTATACAAGTTACTAAAACTCATACAGCAAAACCTCGATAATTTTAATTTGAAAGGAAGAATAAATTTCTTCGAATCAAAAAAAGTTTTTGATTTATCGAGTATTTCAATATAAAGAAGTAAATAATGTAAAACATCAATTTTTGAAGATTACACAATTGATTGTATGTTATTTAAATCATAAAGGGTACAAAAATAAAATATGATTTGTCAAGCGGTTTCATTATTTCAAAAAATGCCTAATATATCAACAACCTAACAATCATATTCTGTGACATTTCCAATTTTCTAGGACACAGAAAACTATTTCAACGGATCTAAAAATCAGAATTATGAGTGCTATTTTTCAAATGGTAGAATAATAATTTTTTAGCACACAAAAAATAATCAAATTGTAATAAAGTAGTTTAAAAAAAAAAATAAAAAAATTGTTAGAAGAATTAATTAAGGGTTGAATCACAGCCAGAGCTCACTAATTATCGGTTACAACTCAATAGTCAAAAACATAGAATCAGGATACTCATGAAAAACACGTTAAAAATGACTTTTAACTGAGAGCTTACTCATTTGTACGCTTTGTCAACGGCTGGGTTTTTAGTGAGCGTCTATCATGGCTTTATTTACGCGCAGGAATTTGTCAGGGGTGATGAGGGAATGGTCGAAAATTCACAAAGGGGATGAATCCATGGCATTAAACATACCCATACGCGTATTGGTGAACCAGGCAAGTTGAGGCAGCTTAATAATCAACCAACGTGTGCTTTGTACTGCCTACATTAAAATAAATTTTTATTCCATCATTCTCTCCTCTAAACATCACCATTTAATTAATTTTTTTATCATTAAAATAACAGTCATGCCACAATGAGGAAAGATATAATTTTCTTTATCAAGAATCGGTAATCAGATTTGATGGAAATTTGGCTGGAAGATTGTTGGTAAAGGAAGAAGGGAATTGACTTGGGAAAGGATTAATTTATTCAGAAGGAACATAACAGTATTTGGTGAGTTAAATAGACTCAACCGGAAGGTATATTATATATAAAGAACAAAAAAGCTTGTGTATTTTTCGTAGAAAATGATGGAGTACGATTGCCTAAGGGGTTGCGTCCGACTATTTTCCGGTGAATCCTCTTTCTTCCGTTTCCTCTCACCAGGAAGCCTAGATACAATAATGGGTAAACACACTTTCAGTGAATTTTACCATGAAAATCTCTCTGGCGGGTGGATGATGTTGAAGAAATTCCTCTTTCCCTCTTGCTGAGGAGTTTTCAACCCTTTCAGCACAGCAGACTGGTATAATATTCGATTACATAGCTTCAAGTAAAGTCAAACAAGCCCAAAAGGCTTTCCTTCTGCTTCGTCCTCTCTCTTATACGGTCTTACAAACCTATCTGCAATGTTTCTCATGTCTATGAAAAATGTAATTTTATTAATTATTAATGAGATATTCTCAGGTACTTTTTATTCTCATGGTATTTTATTGGGCAATAAGTTTGTGGTGTATGTGAATCGAAGCGTAACGAAAAGAAGGGTCTTTTTACAGACATTTAGTCAAATTATTGACGGTCATTACAACTTGCCCTCTTATATTATAATCATCCACTTCATTCTGTCGAGGACTTTAAGTATGCATGAGTCCATCGTGTGTACTATTGGAGGAAAGCTCTTTCATTCTTAATGAACAATTCAATATAAAAAGATTAGAAACATTAATTTTTTAGTTACTGTTTAATCATATCAAGTTGTTTAATAGTTTTTTTGGAAGGAGTTATGTCATTGCTGAATTATACAAATCATTTTTTTATTGATCTAAATTAGTCAGAAATATTTAAATATTTCCTTCAGCGAATTCCTTTGTTTGAAAAATTTCTACTAGATTTAAGTAATGTCAATCCGGCATATAGCATATTATTAATTATGTATCTTTGTTATGAGAAATACACGAATATTTTGATGTACTTGAAGCAGAAAAAAACCAAGATTCTATTTCAAATTATTTACTTTTAAGAAAAAAATTCATTAAAATTTCTTCTCTAATTGAAAAATCTTTTTTCTCTAATTATATCTTATTAAAAAATAAACTTTATCGTTTATTAAAAATAACAATGTAACGATATTTTTTATTAATCAAAAACATTGTTTCTTTTTTCTACTGTAAAACATCACAAATGAGCTCTCTTCTAATATTTTTTCACTCCTTGTTTTCTCAGTACAATAATATTACGATTTCTTCGTTTGCTTTTGACTTATTCAAAGATTGATTTCATGTTTATTCACGTTTAATTCACTAACTTACGATGCTGGAAATGGTAAGGGATGGGCAGCTCTCGGACAGAGAATATTCATTAATTCAGGTTCTCTCTTTCGTAACTCAAGTAGTAGAAGCGTCCCTTAATTCCAACCTAATTAATAAACTTTTGCCATCTCGCCAGGGTCTGTCAATATTCTGCATCTCTTTCTTTCTCGAATGCGTCTTCTAACATGCTTCAAAGGGATATTTTAAGATTTTTTACCTTTTCTACTAGAATTTTACGTACAGTATTGCTCAAAGGCACTTCTTTTCCTAGAAATTACTCCGAGAATTCTCTTAACATCGTTTTAGGTTTTTTTTCTTGTCCAAAGTGGAGGTGAATTTTTTCCTGAAGAAAAACACGCAAATAAGTAGAACGACATAGCAGTGGAGTAATGAAAAAATATCTTTTTCAGTTTGCCAAATAAAAGAAGTGAATCACGCTGGAATTGAGTTTATTGGTGAGCTGGGTGTTTACACGATGAGGCAACAGATAGAGTAAGGATCTACAAAGGTGCCGAGGATGCCAGTCTTGATGTTTACAACTATTTTCCAAGCTTTAACAACTCTTCTGCTATGCCGACAAATACAAGAATAAAAGCATCACCCTATAAAGTCGCTATCAAAAGGTAAGCATTGCAGATAGCACTGATATTTTTTCCAACGTATTTGAAAAACATTTTAATTGAACGCTATTTTTTAGGAAGAACATTCACACGAGTAAAAGTGACAACTCACTGTGCAGCCATACGGACTTCCGGTCGCGTGGACAACAAGCAACAAGACCATGGGGGTTAAATGCGTAAACCTTTATTACTGCTCGTTTATCAAGACGACGGCGCGTGCCGAAGCTACAATAATTGTTGTTTGCATCGTGAGTAGTGTCCAAGTATCATCAATTTTACGTAATCTTCAGGTAGAACATGAGTTAATTATTCATAAATGGCTCTCGAAGAAAGGGTATAACAGACATTTTGATGACGATAAAAATGATGACAAGCTTTGATGTTGAAGAGAAAATTTGTTTGACAGGTCGATTTTTTTTCTTTTATTTATTTCAATTATCATTGAAAATAGAACTATAATCGAGTGGACAATCTCATGGTCAACATGGGAAAATCTCTTGTAAGAATTTTTTTTTATAAAAATACAATGTTGTGTTTGAAGGAAATCAAACTTTGACCTTTAGTAACTAAATATTGAAGTCATTAGTTCACAAAAATATTATTATCTATGGATATCTATAGATAAAATATACTCAAAACAATAAAGGTTAAAGAAGTTTAGGAAAATACTTCTTTTTATCAAAAAATACAGTTATTTACCAAATATCTAATCAGTTTTTTCAATTCTTGTTATTTTTAAAAGCATTTATCTTCAATTTGTTATTGATTCTTATTAATTTACAAAAAAATAGATAATAATTTATTAAAGAACAATGATGACTATAACTTTTATTTTTAAATGAACTTGTGAAGTTAAAATTCAATTAAAAAGGCATTACTTGAAGTAAGAAGTTTCTAATAAGAAGGGAATAACTGATTGAATTAATAAAAATGTAAAAAGAAAAAAGGCTAAATAAAGAGAATAGTTTTAATTTTAGAAAGGAGTCAAGTTTAAGGTGTAATAGTGAATAAAAGAGTCATTATAGCCCTGCAAATTGGTTTCCAATGAACGACTTTGGTATATTTACATAGATTACTCGGACGACTCTTCGTTGTGGTCAGAGTTGGCAAATATATTCAGTCCGATGGTGATCTACAGAGTATGAGGAAGAGGTTGAAGAGAGAAACTAGTTGAACGGGGTTGAATATGCTGGAGGTCAGCGGAGAGTTAGTAGAAGAGGTAGATGAGAGGGAGATAGGTGGTACGATCGAAGGGGAGTGGCGCAAACATTTGTCTGCCGCCTGGTAAATTAAAAGCACACAGAAAGGATGGAGAATAGAAGTGAGAGGATGGTATAAGTGAATGAAGTGAGTGAAGATCAGTCGTTTTCTTCTTCAATAAAGTAAAATATATACCTCACCAATCTTTTATCAAAATGTATCTGCGTTATTTAGAAGCATCAAGTCTATAACAGCATCATAAAAAAGCTCTTTTTTTCTCACTTTATGATAAATCATCGTGATTAACTATCTTGTAAATATTTGTAACGCCTGTGTAATCAATTCTCAACCCACTGTTTTCACTTATTGCTTTCTTTGTTATTATATCAATATTGTAGTGCTGACTATTACCAATATTGTCATTGTGTGGCGTGAATTTTATCACGAGCAATATGATACAACTGTTTACACAATCAAATAAGTATGTAAGAATTCACTTTTAATCATTCTGAAACAATAGTTGGTTTTTAATCTAAATGAGCTATTATCTTATTATTTTTTAAGAAAGAAAAAAGGTTTTAGTTTAATCGAAAGTGTTAATTTTTTAAAGACTCTCTATTAATTAAATAATTTATTTAAATCCAATAAAAAGTTAAATCTACAAAAATTTCTTTGATAAGTGAATTTGTAAATATACATTTTTTTAAAATGACATTTTTTTGACACATTGTAGCCTCTCTTCTGTGAACTGTCAAACTCATGCATGCCATTTGCGGCCACACCCGTTGTAAAGGCCGAAAGCTTGATAAGTGACACGCAGCTAGAGACAGGAGTTGAAAAAGATGTGAAGGAAAGTGTGTAAGAGAGAGAAAGAGAGGAAAGAGGGCTAAAGGGAGTAACGCAAGCTTCTATGTTGACACGCAAATATTTGCCGCGGCATACACCACCACTGTCAAACGATTTTCCCTTCTTTCCACTTTTTTCCAACCCCTCTCATGTACTATCTCTTCGTTTAAGATTTTTACACACCCCGAATGTCGACTACATTAAAAATTATACCAACACTTTAGACCCTCTATTTTCAGTTTCCATCTTACTCTTTTTTTATTTAAGATGAGAAAGCCTCGATATATATATTTAATCTACAATGTTTTCGGAGGGTTGATTTTCTTTCTGAGCCGACGGCTTGTCGTATGTAAACCACTTTGTTAAACAACACTTATTTCAACTCGTTCATCAAATATACATGTGTTTTTATAACATATGATAATATTATGAGGTCAAGAATAAAATAACCCGCTCGAACAAACACTCCTTGCCCTACGTTAAGCTCAAAATTATTATTTCACTGTTTCACAGATTTTTTTTTATTTATGTTTTATGGATACAGTTATATTTGGTACTGATTTATTCTTCTTATATCATCACTATTAACATCATCATTGGCATCATTAGCTTACCCAAGTTGAGATAAATCTTGTATGACACAACTTTTATTTTTTGTCATGTGGCCTTCACATTTAATTATCACTGATATTATAGGAGTTGTAATTTTAAATATGAATTTATGAACAATATTCATCTATGTTTTTAGTTTTTAGAGAAATTTGTGAATTGATCTTTTTACTTTTTTTTGTAAATAAACATATTGACTGAAAATTGATTAAATGGAGAAAAAACATAATGATTTTGTTGTTAATATTTTTATAGGATTTTATTATTAAATTATATTTATTTCATTAAATGAAACTTTATTAATGGTTTATTTATATTTATTTATCAAACTGAATCAAACATTTTCTGGTCGACTGATCATATTTTTTTTTACCTAATAAAATAAATCTTTTATTCATTTATTTTATTGTTTATATTTTCATATTTAAGCTGAATGTTTGAAGTAAATGAAATATATAGTTTTTTTCAGTTGAATATAATTTATTAACTAAATCGAAAATTGTATATAAAGTTATCGTATTCATTGAATTTATTTTCATTTAAATATTATTTTCAATCCATGAAAAAACGAAGTAAATATTAGTATATTTTAAATCTTCATTTATTACCAAATATTTAAAGTAGAAATAACTCAATTAATACACAAATATGAGAAAAAGATTAATTCATTATTTGATAAAAATATTTGCAAATAATATTATTATTATTATTTACTCTAAAAAGTTGAATTTTTATTAATTCATTCAAAGCAGTATTTTTCAGAACAAAATATCCTGGCAAAGTATTTAACCAAAGAAAAAAGTCGAAAAAAAGCTTGAACCAATGAAAATTGTAATCATAGCATCAAGTGTTTGATTGTTTAGCCCCAGTCGAAAAAAAATAGCTATAGACATTAAAACTAGAGTACGAAGTGCAACTCGTGTCTTTGTTGCGCTTTTGACCCCGGGATCTACACACTAGTAGGTTGTCTTCTTGTCTGTGTGCACGCCTGTGTTTGTCCCGTGCAAACTTTGTTTTTGCAAATAGAACCACGTGTTTCTGCCGCCCTGACCGTCTCTCTTATTCTCTCTGACGTACTACAGTATCTACTAACCCCTTACCACCCTTCTGGATTCGTTTTACTCACCATCTTTTCTCTCTTTCTTCGAATCCACACCCCCTTGCGCACACATGCGACAGGTGCCTAAACCGATCTAGGTCGAGCATGAAATCAAACTATTTGTTGTACATACTGGTTTTTTACATTTTATGCAAATGTATACTACTTGTAACAATTACAATCAAAGTCAACATGAAAATTTTTACCATGACAAAATAATTTTAAAGAATAGTTCTTTGTTAACATTTATTCTTTCACTGTACGATTATTCATATTTTCATTTTTTTCATATGTTAAAAATAATACAAACATGCTAAGAGATTATTGTAATTCGAAAATATTTTTTTGGTTTTAATTACTGATGAAAGTTGCAGATAAACAGGTTTTACTTGAGACTTGGTCTAAAAGGAGATTCTTGTCTTGTGAAGCTTCAAATAAAATACTTAAAAGGTAATTTTCAGAAAGTTTTATAAAACTAATATATTTATTTACTACCTTTGATCTTCATTATTAATAAAAATAAATAAATAATTTTCAAAAATTATCAAAACTTATTTTTAATTCGAAAAAAACATTCAGTTCATTCGAAATTCTAGAATATTTATATTATGGAACATTTTAAAATAATATAAATATTATAAAATAGTTCTAAGTTATTGTTTCAACTTGATTTATTCAGACTTTCAGTTAATTTTTGATCCAACTGATTGATATAATCATTTCTTTCACTAAAGCATTGTAATTCATTTAATTCAAGTACTTATTTATTATTTAAACAAGAATTTATATTCATCTCAACATTAATATTCTCATTAGCGTAAATGACTTTTTAAATATTAACTAAAATTGAAGGAAAGTCTAAAGTTTATTGGAAAAAATTACCAAAGTCTTATTATCCAAACTTTTTTTAACGTAATTTATTTATTCATTTAAAAGTCATGTCCAGTTTTAAAAATATTTTTTTCTCAGCACACCTTGAGAAACAATGAAGCCTTGTGATGAGCGACACGTGCTCCAAAGTGAACATAGTCAAGGAGAAATATTCGAAAGTGATGAGGGAATAGTCCAAAACATTATATATGAAGACGACATGCAGGAGGTAGCAGAGAGTGAAGAGAGGATGTCAAAAGGTGAGAAACGTGGGTAGATATATACTAATTGAAGGGTTCGTCGAAGAAACGTACGGTAGCTGAACTCCATGATTAACACTTGAAAGTTGGACCACACGCAGCGATGGATGATATTCATTCTCTACGTGTTTTTATCTACTTTACGTTTACTAAAATGATACTTTCTATTGTATCACAAGTGTTTACAACTTCACGAACCGATAATTTTGCCTTGGACTTGGTAGAATTCCTAGAATCATGCGGAAGTGAGGAAAAGGGCGCGAACGAGAAGAGATAAGGGAATTTGAAGAAGGCGACGAAAGACCGTTTACACAACTCTTTGCCGTCCTGTGATGCCATTACGTACTTGAGACTGACTGGCCTAAAACTTCTACTTTGGACATGCCATGAAAGAACAAAGGTGACTCATTTCTGGATATTTTAGTTTGTTTCGAGTATTTTTAGTTCACGTAATACCTTCATGAATAAAAGACACTTCTGCAAACATCTAGAGAAAATTCAGGTGAAATCAGTCACAAATTTATCAAGAAAGTCATACTAAAATGATGATTCTTTTTGAGCAACAATATTCAACAAGTAAATAAAATTATAACTTCATGGCAAAAAATGTGATACAAAATATTGTCTCTGTAGCATAATTATCATGAGGCTTGAATAATTCTTTGCATCAGACGAGCTGAGAGAAAACGCAAATCTATAAATGCATATGCAAGACTTCTTAAGTTCAGTTTTACACTACGTTGAGTCTACGACTTCTTGAAATCACCTATTCCCTGTGTGATAGAGTGCTTGGTTCACGCGCCTTAACCCTGAAGAGTCCTCGAGGTTGAGTCAAGAGCATCTTTTCATCTGCATGGGTGGCCCATTCTTCTTATATATGCATTATATAAGTTCTCTGTGTATTCGAAACAAGAAGTAGAATATGATGGATCTCACCAAGCAATGTCTGACCACTGCAATCTCTCTTCCGTGAATGAAAGTTGTGAATTTTTTTTTCATCAACCTGACAGAATTATTACAACAGTATATGTGGTTGAATCGGTATTAAAAGAATAAATTTTCAAAGAAATTCTTATCGTTTGAAGATTCATGGAGCTCGTGGTAAAAATACATGGACTAGTTGCTAACGTCATATTTCTTTAGATAACAATAGATTAAATTTTATTCTACGAAGTTTTTATTTTTAAACATAGAAATATCTCTCTACTTAAAATAAAAGGCTGATGAATTATCAAAAAATATCATATTCTAGGATAATTACTGACAAAAACAAGCTCATAAAATTCATTATGTAATTTTTTTCACAGCCAAAAGACTTTTGTTCAATGTTGTGTTGAACAAAGAAGAAAAGACATAAGATAACTTAAAAATTCAATATTTTCTGAAATAAGAACAGCTAAGAAGCTATTTGAAAGTTATACGAAAGTGGAGAAGGTACAGAAAATTTACTTTCAACCCTTGGTAGAGGGCAGTTAGGCAATATGGCCGATTGATCATGGCGTGTCGTCGTCATCGTCGTCGTCGACGGACACATAGGGCGCAGGACGGCTAGAGGGGTGGAATCACGTTGCCTGCTTTCCGCAGATAAGGACGGACCCTATATTCTGGTCTATGCTTCGTGACTTTAGCTCTAGCAACTTCTCTTCCTCCCTTTTCCCTTCGTCTATTGCTCTCTCGGTCATGTACGAACATTGCCACCCTGAGTAGCGAAAACTTCGATCGATCATCCTTTGTCTGTAATACGGACAACCGCTGTCCGCTGATAAATTGACTCGTCCATCCTCATACTGACGTTTGGTTGATGTTTTTCTCTCTTTTAGGCTGAATAATAAGCGGAAAAGACGTAATAAAATATTTTAAAGCTTGATAGGGGGGAGGGGGGGGATTTATTAAACTACTTGTATGTACCAAGGGATAGTCTTGTTCTCTGTTATTTCTTCAACCCCTTAGTCGGTGGGTTACACCAGTAAAATGTCACTGAATAATATAAATGCCTATCAACAAGCACAATCCCATGAGATTACTACTGAAGGAATAACATTTATTTAATTATTATCTGTTTCCCCGGAGATAGAACATGAATTCATAATTCACCATGAATGTTTACCTCACTATTTGAGGATGTGCAGGATTTTATATTAGCTCTCATACATTTATAGCCTCCAGAGAATAAGTATGTATGTAAAGAAGGCATCAGTTAATTGAGTAGGTGAGCTATATTTGAACGGAATTTCACACATTATTACTTCGTACATTGATTTACACACTTCTTATTGGAAGAAACAAATAGTGACAATTTTCACGACTGTAATTTTACAAATTATGTTTGCACAATCTTTTGGTTACCATATGTTTCATTTACATATATAACAATTTTTTTTAAAATTCATTCCAATTAGTAATATCAATTAATGTAACTTATTTCATAATCGTTATTAAATTAAAGATGATGGATATTCTATAGTATATTTTCTTTCACATACTTGTACGTCTAGCAGTAAATTATTATATGAGCTCATTGTAATGAATCCTGCAAGTAAATCTAATTATTTAAAAAAAAAATGATGTGCATTACAGCTTTAATCAATATGAAATTTTCTTGTAATCGTTATTTTTGATCGGTTCCATCTTGTCATCAATAAGTATTATTCAAAAAATGATTCAATTAAATCATCAATTGATCGATATTAAGTGACTGAAGATTAATATTTAAAATTGAATTCTAATCATTCATCCTAGTGCCATTCTGTGTCACAAAGTCGTACTACTGAATCACTTAAACAGTCGATAATGAATTTAGCAGTCGATATTACAGTTTACGGACACTTAATGGCATACTGTCGATAAAGTAGAAAAGCAAATTAGTATCATAAGATGGAGGAATTTACAGATGACGCAATGTTGTTTTGAGTTGTGCATAGTGAGAACGGTGTCCAAAAATTGTCATATTTTGCGTACATTTTCACACAAAAAAACATTATAATGTTTTAAATCATGATATTCAAACGTTTATTACATAAACAAATAAGCTCTTTTTTACATCAATGTGATAAAAGGGTAATGAATGTTGATCATTTGAGCCTTGAATTAAATGTAGGAGGTTAGAATTGACAAGCTTACAATTAAAAGTAATTAATTTTTCCAGTTTATCATCCATAACACATCAGATTCATCATTAAAGTGGAAGAAAATAAAAGACTTTAAAAAAGCAATGCCGCCTCATAGAGAAAATCCCGTAGTAACAGTACTAGATACTCCAGAATTTCGATCAATTTTTACTCCAGAATTAGATGTGGTAAGAAATCTTTTTAAGAAGTATAATTATGAATTGAGGATAGCTGGTGGTGCAGTTCGTGACATGCTTATGAAAATAACACCAAAAGATCTTGATTTTGCTACAACTGCAACTCCTAATCAAATGAAAGAATTCTTCACAAACGAGAACATTAGAATGATTAATATGAATGGTGAAAGACATGGGACTATTACAGTTAGAATAAACGATGCTGCTAATTTTGAAATAACTACATTGAGAATAGATGTTGTTACTGATGGTAGACATGCTGATATTGAATTTACGACAGATTGGATACTTGATGCGAATAGAAGAGATTTAACGATAAATTCAATGTTCTTAGACTTTGATGGTAGGGTTTATGATTATTTCTTCGGATATGATGATTTGGAAAAAAGACGAGTTGCTTTTGTTGGAGATGCTCATACTAGAATAACTGAAGACTTTCTAAGGATTCTTCGATACTTCAGATTTTATGGAAGGATAGCTGATCATCCTAACAATCACGAGGAAACGACGATTAAGGCCATAAAGGATAATGTTAGTGGGTTAGAAAGGATTTCTGGGGAACGAATTTGGACTGAATGGAGTAAAATTCTTGAGGGTAATTTTGGAATGGAATTAACGATAAAAATGATCGAATGTAATCTTGGAAAATACATTGGACTACCGGAGAATATCGATCTTGACAATTTTCGCCAAATATGTCAAAGAGCTCGGTCTAATAATATGGTGCTTCATCCAGCCACAATGATAGTTTCTATGCTCAAAGATGAGAAAGAGGTCTTGGACGCTCATGGAAGATTAAAATGGTCTGGTTATATTAGAGATTTAGCATTATTCGTCGTTTTAAATCGAAATATTGAGGACTCTCAATTGCCTTTGTTGTCGTTCAAACAACTAATGCTGACATCTAACAAGAGGAAAACTACTCGCGAATATATCTTAGAAGTTTTTAAATATCAAGGAAAATTCGATCTTATGAAAGAATTTCAAGAATGGGAAGTTCCACATTTTCCAGTTAAGGGAGATGATGTGAGGTCATATATTACAAATCCTAAAATGATAACCATTGTGTTGAATGCTTTGAAGAGAATTTGGCTGATAGATAATTGTCAAACTAGTAGAGATAGTTTGTTAGCACAAGTACCTGATATAATAGCGAATTCAGAAGAGAAATATAAATCACTTATTGACACTAAAAAAGTTTCTAAAGGAAAAAAAAATAAAGATGTGATTAATAGTTAATATGATTTCTTTTATTCTTCAAACAGTAACCTATATTCCTATTCTACCTGAGTATAAAATATTTAATTTAATAAAAATAGTGTATAGTTGCTAATATCAATATAAAATTGTCAGCATAACTTTTCTTGAAGTAAAAGTAATATCCTAAAAATAGTATACTTTATCAAATCTATCCAATAAAATCGGAAATAAATTTTATAGTTTACAAATCTATCACATTGTTTATGTAGTTTCATAAATCTTTATTAATTTTGGCATCCAATATATGCAGATAGTTTTCCCAATGCAGTTATTTTAACGAGATTCGAAAGCTACATTTTCGATTCAAAAAGAAATCAATGTAGATATTGATTCTAACAATCAAACAAAAAGTACATGGATGTTTTTTAAAGTCATTTGTAGCTAATGTTACGAACATAGAAAACTACGAAATCAGTTCAATGAATTAAAAGAAATGCTTGTAACTGGAGGAAGTTGTCATTTTATATCGAGTTATATTGAATACTTTACGATAACGTCAAGTTTTTTTTTGATTCACCTCGTTGACTCTGTAACGACTGAATTGCCTCCGATTCAGTCACTCCTTATTCTTCTTTGAATTCAGAGTGAGAACAGTGAATAATCTATGAAGCGAGCAAAAAAGATAGCTAGGTTCTAAAGAAACTGTTATTGAATTCAAGTAATTCTCGACCTACATTTTATCACTATCTAATTTACACTCAAAATTAAGCATATAGAAGTTGTAACAATAATATTAGATTAGATTTAGTTTTGGTTTGGAGAAACAAATGTTTGCTGAAGGGCAGATCTCAGTCTGATTATATTTAAGAAGGATGAAGTTGGATACGTCATTAATAATAATATAGTACAGGTACTTTGAAAGACTTTAATGATGCATTTAATACATATGATAAAGCTGAGGGCCGTCACGTAGATAATTGAAAGTGCATTGGACGGATGGATATCAGTGTATCGCATGAGACATGGATCAATACATATATTTATTTATACATGAATTTCAGGTGTATTTCAATGGGTATAGAATAAAACGATCGATGTTCAGTATGTCTATACCACGTGCACCAGGTTGTCAGTTGCAGCACGAATGTATACACGATACGTATAAACTGCGAAATTATACGATAAAAAAATAGTTAAAAGCCACTGAAACCACAAAACTAGTCCGTGGGTCAATTAAGAACTCAGCACGCTAGTCTGGTTAAACCGCAGTCAAACAAAAGAGACTTTTAATTGTCAAGCAATGCCCGTCAGTCTGTAATAACAATTTAATGATGCTCCATTAACTTCCTAGATGAAAATTTGTACCTATATGGATGTGTAACTATAGGGACACTAATTACGAAAACTGTTGAGAAAATTGGATTTGACCACATGACGCCTGCTTGCTGTTTCTCCTTTTTAGAAAATAACACCTTCCGCTATTGCTCTCTTCTTTCTTCATCCACTTCTTACGACGATTCTTCGTCTTTGAACAATGACTCAACGTCTAGGATTCGTGACCCGGAGTTGAATTAACTGCTCGCAGTTAGTCTCTGAGTTTCTTTATTTTTTTTTTTTACGTGCTCGATTTTCTTTCTTACTTTCTCTCTCTTATTCCTGTGCAGGTCTATACATATACTCGAGTGCTATTCTTTATAAAAACTTTTGCCCAGGCTATACTGTCGTCCATCCCACTGACAAGTATATATCTTTACTGGTTTTCAAATATACTCAAGGTTCGACGAGAATGCATAAAAGTTCGGTGGGCTATCCGATTTGAAAACCCCCCAACTTTATAAAGCGGATAGAGAAAGTTTACGGGCAAGAAAACTCGTGTGCCCAGTGGATGGAAAAGGAAACTTGGTGCACGTATGGAGAAAGGAAGAAATGAAAAAGTAAACTGGCAACCGACAGATTTGTTTCTGGATTTCGGGCTTTTGCTAGAGAATCCTCTTGGGTGTACTGTGGTTTTACGACTAACCGCTTAGCTTCACCAAGTCAAACCATGCCCTAGACATCTCCTCTCTCTTTATCACTTGACTGTCACTAACATCGAAACAATAATCTGCCTCTATAATACATTTCCTATTCTGTTGCCTTGAGAATAGAATCCATCCAGATCCTACTACGGATATTCTCTACATATCCGCTTGGCATCTGTGAGGTGTCAACGATCTCCTCTGAAGAAATCCTATAATGTCCATGATAATGGAAACAGTGGTGACAGGAATAGGTAGCAGGATAATGTTCATCGGTTGAGGATAGCTCGACGATAAATTTAAGCAAATAGAGCCTCTGTAATTCTCCGTCAGCAGTGTAGTTCATACTGCAGTCTAGGTTCTCAGTGTCAAATACAGGTGCAACGCTCATTGCTCTTGTCAGACCAATAATACCAGTTAATATAATAATCCTGATATATCATAATCAACTGTTATTTGCCAGTATTGTTTTATTACCGTCTGTTCTCTTATGACTTCATCAATGAACCAATAAAGTGACAAAATAAATCAGCACTCGCGTCATATCGAGATGTAGAAAAGAGAAATAAATTTTTCTTTAGATCAAACTCGGGCTTGCTCTGTCGTACCCTTCGCAAGGGTAGTGGGAAAGCAAGCGCGGGGGCGAAAGCTCGAGATATGCCTGCGCGGTTACACACGTTCCCGTCGTGCTTCTGTCAGTACGCGTCGAACTGCCACTACGGTGCGACCGCAAATTGACGGACAGACTTTTGCACATCGAGTCATTGAAATTTTATTTATTTACTGGAGATTTTATTGCTTAAATATTTTTTTCTTTTTAGTTCTTGAACTCTACTTGGGTTCATTAGTTATTTTCAGTCAAATGAAGTGACATAAATTGAAATAATTATTATAAACAATCAAATAAATAAATAAAAAATTAGATAATAGTTTGTAATCAACGGACTTCCGCCTTTTCAGAAGTTTTATTATCATAACCATGACTTGGCACGCTGGAATGTCTATTTGGATGATCATAGCGTTGACTGTCATCACTTTCACCACCAGTAGCATCGCCGGTAAGTTTCTTCAAATATTTTCCCGCACATTATCATTCCATACAGCAGCAGTAGCTTGTACTTGATTGGATTCTCGACGTAGAAAAATTATTTATTCAACTAGGGACGTATGAGAACACGCGGTTGCACTTGGCGCAAAATTTTCGTCGTTATAGGATGCATTTTGCATGCCAAAAATCGTCTGAAGGAAGTCATAAGTGCGGAAAGAAATGGAGAAAGTGAGACAACGTGAGGAAGTAGTAAAATTGCAAACTCGGCATGATGTTGAGGGGATGATAAATTTCGTTGGAATGTGATCATACGGAACGCTGAACATGGCCAGATCAAACTTTTTTCTCCTTTTTTTATAGTTTTTTTATGTACTTACTTGCTGCGACAAATTAATACCCATGTCGCGACGTTATTGATGGTCTTTATTATGATGTCCAGCAATTGACTCGATGTAATAGATATGGCTCATCTAATCATTAGATGTCAACGATTCGCTTTGAGTGAATTAGAAATGATCTTTAATTAAGTTTATTATATGTACATATATTTAATATGATCGACATGTTTGTCTTGATGACATTTGTTGATGAATTATATTTATATAAATTAAAAATTCATATTAATAATACAAAATTTGAATAATTTGATCAATCAATTATTTTTAACATAATTAACATGAGTTACTAAAAAATAATTTTTTATTTATATGAAATAATTTTATCATCTCCAATGATTGTTTCTAAAATTATTACTAATACGGATTATTATTGGTAATCACATTGTACGACATTTTGAATAAACTAAACAAATATTTGATAATAATCAATCAATAACATGTTATTATTTAATTTATTTAAATATTCAATCATGTCAAAGTTCATATATGACAATTGATTGAATTTCAGTCTTTTTTTGTAAAACAATTCACTAATTGAATGACATATTTTATATGAATTAAACGCACATTTGTATTTATCAATCAGATCAAATATATTTAATCTAAAACATAAAATTTCATTATTTAATTAATTAGCTATTGAGACCAGCTCCATTTGGTGAAATGAATAATATATTAAGTAATATTAAATTTTTAGCTAAATCACAGCTAAAGTTCAAATATAACTGTATATATATTTTAATAAAATTACTCCGCTTAATTTGAATACCAAAATTAAAGCACACAATTTGAGATGTATCCAATATTTAGTCACTCATATAACTTCAACGGAATCAATGATGACAAGGATTTCATATAAAAAACTAGCTTCAATTTAATTATTACCATCATGATGATAATGGAACTGAAATTGAAATTATATTATAAATAAATAAATAAAGGCTTAATATATTTTTAATAAAATATGTATGTGTTATACTTGACATCGAACATAATCTCTGGCAATTTTCCTCTTATTACGATTTCTATCCAATATAGCGGACAAGTTTAATTAGTTTTTCCACCGACTGTCAATCTACACACTAAGTCTATATTTAAAGCCATCATAAAACGTAGTGGCATTGCGTTGGGTCATGTTAATAAAGCCTTTAATTTATTTTGACATGCAATTTAAATAAAATGAACATCACTCAAATTTTAGAAAAAATTTACAAATAAATAATAGTGAAGTTGAGCAAAGTTACAATCTTCTATATACTGACGTGAACCTCAAAGGAAAATGCTGGGTATAAAAAATGTAAGAAAAATAGAGGAAGATTTGAGATAATCTTAAAAGTTCCTCAAGCAATATTATATTGCCAACTTGAAACGTCAGAATCTCTTCATACTTGCATGGGCTCCTTAAAAGAAATTTACTGATAGAAAATAAATATTTATTCTACAATGTCTTTAAATATTTGTACTACTTATGTTTAAGGATAGTAGGAGTAAATAATTGAAGTGAATGTCAAATCAACAGACTGCAAAAGGGTTGAAAAAATGTCTGCTCTTGAGAAGTTAAGCTCATGTGTATTTTTAAAGAAAGAAAACGCTGCAAGGAGTGAAACTAAACGAAGAAGACTCGTTGGTTTTTTTATCTTTTGTACTTATTTTCGTTGACGAGATCCGTACGCGTATATGTACATGTGTATATATTTATATAGATAGATAGGTATATGTAGATATAAAAAGCTAAAACTTGTACTTGATATCTCGTACTCTATATCCACTTTCTATAGGAATTGAGTTGTCGACAACTTTTAACGAGCAAAGAGAGAAACGCTGGAAAGAAAAAATCTAAGTTGGGGGTAACATTGTACGAGTATTTTTAATTAAAATTTCCTCTCAATCCTTTTCATTTGAATTCAAATTATGCTCAAGTTTTAATTTACATTGATACAATTTTATAAACAATGTTGTATTAATTGATGACAAATTTGTATCAAAGACTGATTTAAAGAAAATGAAGACATTCAATGAGAAGTTCATCATAAGTTTTTATCAATCGACGAAATTTAGATCAAATTTATTTCTTATGTTAGTGTTCAATCCTACGTTACTGTACTCAATCTCTACAAGTCTTTGCAATTTAAGGGATGTGATTGAACAATTTTTTGTTGTCAACAGTTGAGAAGAAACAATCTAAAGAGAAAAAAGATATGTAAGATTTTTTTAAGCTAAAAATACTTCAAGAAGCTAAGCAAAAAACTAAGTTCCTTAAGGGTTGCATCCAATTTTTTCCAACTCCACGAAGGCACTTAAGGTATATAAAAAATTGAAGAATGTTTGTTTTACTCTTTCTGATTTCTAAGTAATCAGCTAATTAAATCACAGGATTAAAGAAGAGGCGACGAATCTTTGACTCCAGAGTTCAGTTTTTATTCGCTCATTAACTTGACGTCTTTTGCCAAGAGAAATAAATTATGATAGTTATTAGTATGTTTTATTTCTTAGGAAAAAGTGGAATAACTTGTTTCATGATTTCTTTGTCAAGTATTAACAATGTTTTTTTTGGCTCCTGATTAATGTTTCAATTTCTTAACAACTAAAGAATTTCAATTTAAAATTTTAAACATATTTCGAACTTAATTTTACTCTAATGTTTTTCTTTTTGAATATAAAAGTTTTATTTAATGATTAATAAAATAAACCATTTTCGTTAATTTACCATCAAATATTCATTTTAATTACATAGTTGAATACATGTCTAATCATTTAACTAATTAATTTTCCAAATATGTAATGAATAGATTCAATTTCTCTGAATTTTATATCTAAAATCAATTTAATATTTCACCTAAAATAAAGATCATTTTGAATTTGTTGATAAATATGTTGAAATAAATTCATTACCAGGTTTAATCACTTTTAATGTATCAATGAATTAATAGTTTATTGAGGAATTAAAACTCTGGCACAAACATCTGTATTTCAATTATGCGGCAAAAAATATTTAGAATTGAAAATAGCAAATATTCAACTAATCAATTAAATATTAATATCATAAAGTAATATTAAACAATTTTTATTAAACTTCCAATGCCATCAAAATTTTATTAATATTTATTTTCTATTGAAAATATTACAAAATATTAAATAATTTTAAACATCATTTATTTTCCTCCACATTTATAATTCGCATTGATTCTGTCTGGTATTTTATTTATGGTCCCTGATAAAACCACGGGTTTCATTTTAACATAATAGAATCTCTTAGTAAATTTTCCTTGCTTGGTGGGCGGAAATCATGGTTTCCAACTCTTCATTTACATATTATTCTTTAGCTCTTACTTATTCCTACCAAGAGCTTTTCATTCAGGCCAATTAAATACCTTTGTACTCGAAATAATTCCAAGGACAATAAGTCATTCAAAAGCATTTAGAATATTTTTCATGCTACTCACTTCCATGATAACGATATGAATCAATTAGCAAGAATGAAACTTTCCAATTGGCTTCTTTATTATTTCCTTGAAAATATCTCTAAAGCAGCTGTCGTGAAAAACTTGATTTAACTTTCATTAAGGAAGTTTAATTCGTAACATTCTCAAGCTTTTCGCCGTTATCACAATAATTTTCTGGCCACGCAGAGACAATAAAGCTTGAAGATGAACCTCTACCACTTTTTAACTCAGCAGCATGCTATAAGACCACTTTCTACAATAAAGAGGGTAAGAGTATCGTCCATTAGCTTTTAACGCTGACGTTGCTTCCAGCAATGTACCCTACATGGTTACTTCATCGTTTCCCGTGTGTCCTCTATATTCTCTAGCACCGTAGGGAATATCTACAACATTCCCTTGATCGTGTATGCTATGTTAGTTGCAGCATGGTCCTAGGACCAGCCTAATCACGAGACAATTTGATTTGCATTGTTTGACAGCTTCGTTAATTATCTATTCCGATGACCTGAGTTAACTACCCTTTTTCTAACATCCTCAAAATGTCCTCTCACCCTTCTGCTTCAGTAACTCTATACTCAAAGCTTGAAATCATTATCTCTTACCTTGATAAATTTTGTACCTTTCTCATATGCTGATATATAAAATATTCAAAGGCAACTAGAAATTCTGGAAAAAAATTCGTCTGGAGCATTTCACTCTCAAGTCTCTTCACCTTACTTCTTTGCTGTTGAATATGTTTGAATTATTTTATGCTACGGCTTTTTATAGCTACTAGATCTTTTTAGTTAAATTCTAGTTCTAGGCATAAGAGATGCCTACTTGACGGCTTCATCGCAAGTCTTGCATTGGCTGTGGGAATATAACAAGATATACTTTATTTGATAAAGTTTTTTTTTATATTTTTACCATTGTTACATATAGGCATGGTAGAATAGTGGCTTGAAAATAGTGCTTGTATTTGGAATAGTTTTGGAAGAGACGATAAGTTCTAAGCTTTTTATAGATAGCTGTGTTTCAATAATTGGACCAGGAGATATCGTGGAATATATTCTATGACTAAATTCCAAGTTTTACGTGTTGTTGGGTTTTGGTGATATTAACGAACTGAAAACTTTCATTGATTTCATTATTTTAAATATTAATATTGATCTGAAGTTATGAATATAATTGAGAGTAGATTGATTTTTTTCAACCCGAATTTTTTTTATATTATTTCTGCTAATTAAATTTTAAAAAAAATCAATGTTCGTTCATTGAATTTTTTTATGACATTTGATTAAAAATTTACATAGTTATAAACATTCATATTTGAATTGAATTTAAAAGTTTTTTTGACCCGAAATTTTAATAAAAATGTGAAAAACGTAAACATTTTTTAAAAATAAGTGAATGGAAATCACTGAAAAAGGGTAACTATTTAATCAAAAAACAATTGAGACATATTTAAAATAATAGCACTTGATTAAAAGCTATTACCAAAAACTGAATCGTTGATGTTTTATGATCGAAATGACTAAAATTCGTTTGAATTCATTTTCAATTATCAATATATTATTTAGCCAAAAAGAGATAACTGAAAATAGTTGAATGTTTACAAACTCACATTAATTTTGACTATTTCATTTTTAAATAGCACATATTTCAAGTGCAACACCGTTTTCGACAGAGCGTATAATAAGGTCAGCAGACACCTTATTATTTCTACAAATTTTAGTAGGTAATTTGTTTCTTTATGAAGCTTTTTTCATATTTACCCACCAACATAGCAGTTTATGTAACTCAAAACATCCACACTATTTGAATAGCCCGAAAAATTCATATGAAAAAAGTTTAGAAAAGATTCTAGCGGACTTTTTTGTTTGAATTGTTCCAAATCGGAAATAAAGCAAAGCTTTTTAGGGTTGTATAAAAATTACACGAATTGTTTTTAAACATTTCTCTTTTGAACTAAACCCAACTTTTCATTTAGTATTTTTTGTTTGAAAAAGTTTTACAAAAATTCTCCTTCATTTCAGATTTCAAACATTCTTAGTCATTAAATTCTCCAAAACTCATTGAATTATTTGTATTTAAATTAATTCATCTAAAATTATTATATAATACATTGTTTGATTGAAAATAAAAAAAAAACTATAATAATTCCACTTATAATTCATCACTTCTTACACTCTATTATTTATTAAATTCAGTGATACTTCATTATTGATATAATGAGAGAGAATTTTGTACCACCTTTATTATATTATCATAATCGATATGACCATGCTAGGCAGCGAAATTAATTTAACTAACATAATAAATTGTACTTTAGCGTTAAAGCCAACTACACTAATATATTTATACTTGAAGGTATTTTACGACATGCCATAATGAATATAACAAAAATGATCAACATCATTTATACAAGAAAATCTTCTTAGTAATGTTATTTTATTGCTAAATCATTTTTCTTCACTTAACTGAATACACATTTAGATGACCTGGATCTATTTGATTCGAAATAAACTATTCATTTGTCATAATAAAGTCTAACAAAAGAGAAAAGGAAATATTTAAATAAAGCTCACTCTTTATAGTTCGATAAATGGTTCTAAGCTTTAAATCCTTCATTAAGTATTCTACTGAAGGAATTATTAAATGAACTACAAATAACACCAATGTGATTAAATCATCATTAATTGTTTAAAAATAATTTTAATCTTACTTTATATCTTTTTTAGATTAAGAATTAAAATGATATTTTAATTATTCGGTCGAGGATTTTCATTTATGAATAATTTATGAGTATTTACAGATTTGTAACGTATTTAAAATATTGTAGTTGAATATCCTTATAGTATTAGTATTGATATTTAAAATATTCTTTAATGTAAATATTTGTTATTTGTTTTCAAATATTTATTTTTATAAATTAAATTTTACTTGAGAGTTATGTATTGAAATTAAATTTTAAAAATTATATGATCATACATGAATTTTCCAGCGAATTTTCATTAAAAACTTAAAATGCATGAATTTCAGACAGTATTTGTATTTTAAATACCTCGTCAGTATTCAGTTACACCATTTATTCCACTAACAGTATTTAATAACAAACTGTTTAAATTACTAAAGTGAATATTTACGACACATAAACTGATGTCAAACTTTTATTTAAAATTTTTTCAATAATTATAATCGTTATTTACTTGATATACAATCAATAATATAATGAATTAATTCAAGTTATTTTTATTTGATACAAATGCCACGTCTTTTTCCTCATTTTATTTACTTGAATCCTGTAATGTATTTGTAGTTCAATATTCAAAGAACATAAAATATTTATGTTTCATTTTAAATACCTTATTAAGTATAAATAATTGTATTTAAATACTTCTAGAAAATATCTCTTACAAGACTGAATATTCATTTAACTCACGGTTTAGTCAGGAACATTTACATTATTTCTGTTATCTCAAAGTAATCTCATATCACATTCCATATTTCGACAAAAAGAAATTTCCTCAGAAATGATATTCCTCTAGGAATGTATAATTATTACATATATGAGTATACGTCGAGGCCAAATGAAGCATTTTATAAGTCACATTTAAAGAGAAAGACAAAGTAGTTTAATACAATGAAATTATGGCTTCGTATATTTCAGTTAATCATTGTACTTTATAATCACCGTAATTTTTCCGGTTAATTTTTATTTTAGTGCACATTTGAGACGATACAAGAGTTATAAAAATTTTACGAGACTTACTGAGTAACAGTAGTAGTCTGATAAAATGATAATTATTCCAGCTAGCAAAAATTCTTTGACTTCTCTACTTCATTATTATAGAGTTACCAAGTTTGATTTGAGGAAATATTAAAAGTTTCAAGTGTACATAGAAGGAAATTCAACAAGGAAGAAAATGTTTTAATAATAATCGAGTAACGTGTGATTGACGACTGTTCAATAGATTTTATTCGATGAAAGTAAACATCTGTAGAGAGCAGTATGGTTTTCCAACATGCATAATAAGTTAAAGTGTATTTAACTTCGAGGAAATGGGTCGAGTTTACAGTTGTGAGTAAGTCTATAGCTAAGAGATACATTTCGTCCTCTAGGGGTACATTTATAAATTCCCTATCAGGCCGGAAACACTACCGGTTTTACCATAGTCAATGTATGCCTGATAGTTACGCGATAGCACGTTGTTTTGTAGCAAAGAAAATAACATTTATCATCCTCACCTCATTATTTCATCTTCAACGACCATAATTGTGGAATTTTATGTTTATTGTACCCACTCATCTGCAGGGTATTACTACAATTGTGTGGTGATGTCATTTCACTCGTAAGAACCACTAAATAATTACATTTCTTATTTTAAATTAAATCGAGTAAGTAAAAATTACACGACACTTTTTTTCACTTTATTTTTTGTATTCCTCTCATCTTTTCTCATTTCCTTCTTATCCTCACTTCGTTTCTTCCTGACCAGTTTTCCTTTCTCAGCTCGGATATATCGTCAGTGAGAATAACATTCAACCAGTGGCCGGCCAGGGAGTGCTAGAAACTATGTACATCGAATCCGCAGTAAACACATTTAAACATTATATACGGAGTATGTCTCAACTTCAAGACGTGCAAATTGCACTTGCACAATTGTTTTTTATGGTATTGCGATAACTTCATTTTAAAACTGTCCACTAAATATTTATTCTTGCTATTTCATTTGGTATAAAAAGTTTGAAAGTTGTAGATCATATTATTCTTGTATTTAAATCGGTGGGGTATAAGCTTTTATTTATATTCAGAAGAGAATACATACTGTACTTTTTATGAGTTAGTTTAAAATAAAATCTTGGAATATTTTTGAAGGTTTTTTTTTTAGATTAATGCAGTGATAAAGTTATCAAGTATATGTAAAAGTTCGTTGTTTTGATTTTTTTTTAAAAGGGGATTAATTAGAGAAGGTTGGCTGGTTCATTGGAAATCAATTTTTAAAGGAGATATTGGAGTATCTTTGCCAAAATAGGCCTCATAAAATAGACATCGTTAAAAGGTGGTATTATGTAGGTGAAGGTAATTTTAAATTCAGGTCATTTTTGATGGAATTCATTTATGAATAAATAATAGTATTAAATTTTACATCACTTATTAATGACCATTTTGGAGACGAAAGAAAGACTAATAATAAAAAATATTTTTATAAATAAGCTACTTTGGTAAAGTTTGAACAGAAATAAAAAGATTTGTGATATAAACAAGTTGATTTTTAAGATGAATTAGACAAAAAGAGCATTGAGAAAGTCAAGTGGACTTTACTTCAAAACATGAGCACACACAAGCAGAGCTCCAAAACGCAAACTACTTTAAAGTTGAATTTTTTTTCCGATGATCAACAAATAAATAAAACGAAGTTAAAATAATTTTTTGAGGTTTGGAAATCATGATTTATAGATTGTTGATTTTCTTATAATTTGTATTATGATTTTTTTTTTGTGCAAATTAGCTAATGAATATATACACACTGGTTGACTGTAGATTATTGTTTTTTTTTCATGCGAAAAGGTTGGCCAAATTAAGAAAAATTAAACCACTTAACTTCTCTACAAAGAAATATAATTACACGGCTTTTCCACATTTTAACCGCAGAGGCAAGTAATTATAGACAAAAAGATTAAGCACAATAAAGTAATAAAATAAATAACATTTAATTACTCTGAATAATTTTTATATCAAAATCAACCAAAAAAGAACTAAATAAATTGGGTTGTATAAAAAAAAACCTCATAATAGAAAAACTTTTAAATGTCTGAGCATTCATTGAAAGATTTATTTCTATTTGTTATAAAAAATACCGACAATTACCGTATACAATATTGAATAACGAAAAAATAAATGATATTAAACGTGCATTATTTAAATAATTCCTCTGTTATGACTGGAACGGATGTCTTCATCCCTTCGTTATGATATTTACCATGAATTTAAACAGATTTTTTTACAATGCAAATATTCATTGTACATATTTTCCAAAGCAGCTTTCGACTTGGAAAAATTAAAATCTTCTGTTATTCAGAATAATTTTATTCACAATAAGTACTCTTATTTTGTCTTTTAAAATAAAATAAAATTTTAAAAATATCTCTCGTACTTTTTACGAGTATTTCACAATAACTAAAGTAGAATCTGATGTAAAAGTAAATCCAGAGGATTCAAAAACATCAGAAATTTTGATCTAGGGGATGCAAATAATAAAGCTCTGGCAAGTCAGGTAAAATTCCATTCTACTCGTGGGTGGATCCAACTAAGAAAAGTATGCCAACTATGGTCTATACTACACAGTATCCAAGCACGTCTCTTTTTCCTTTTCATGTACATACACTATACCGAGTGGTAAAACCACGAGAATCTCTTCTGTGATTTTACTTCTCCTGCCTCATAAAATTCTCTCGTCTTCCTCTTCATTTTCGGAAGACTGAAGAGGATAAAACTCGTATTCAACCTTGGTTACTCGTGATAAATATACTTTTTTTTTTCTTCTTCCTTCCTTTTTATTTAAGTGTGTTCTCTTAATTTTCAAATGGCAGTGCACTTGTTTCAGAAGGCCATCGATAACATCGAGTGAATTTTAAGGAGAAATATATCGAGATTTAACTGAATTGATCAGTAATTGTCTTCATTTCAAATTTTCAACCACTAGATTATTTTTGTCACGTGCAACATGGCAATTTAAAATGCTCTCATGGGTGCATTAAATTTCTCAGTGAAATATTTTCAGATGTGGAAGTATCTTGGGTGAAATGGGATACTTAAGGAAATTAGATATTTGCAAATCGTATTAAAGCTTTTTTATTTTTTGTTTAGGATTTGATAAAGAGATAATTCTGCACTTTGCATACATTGAGGATAAAGAATGACAGAAAGTAGGGGAATGCATGAATAAAAAATTTTATGATCGTTTGAATTATTTCTAGAACAATCGTTTGGTTAAAAATGTGCATGCATTAATTTTGACAACTTCATTAGAGCTTGCACAATTATGTTGATAAAAAAAACGTAATTATTTTTTAGAAAAGTGTATATTTACTAACGTAAAACATTCGCTAATTAAATGGCCTGTTAATGAGCATGTTGGTCCTCAAAACAGTAGTAAAAATTTACATTTAATTACGCAGTGTGAAAAATTGTTTATTTTTTTCAAAAGAGTATGTTTATTAATTTTAATTAAATACACTTTACACAGTTTACTTTATATAACTTATATTTTATTAAAATAATGTTTTATTTACAAACTTTCTCATAAATATAAAGATAATTTTGCAAAGTTAGGTTAACTTTTAAAAAAAAATTTATCTTTCCAATTTTATACATGTCGTTAGATTATTGCTGCAGTGCATGAAATGGGTTATAAATACATAAGCAGAGAGTTGGGTAATATGACCATATCATGCTGTAAGAATATTACCTTAATTCTTAAAAAAAATCATATAAAAAATTTTTTTAGATCAAAGCGACTCGACTCATAGATAAACATCACTCGAAAGATAAATAAATTGTTGAAATTATAAGAAACTAAAAAATAAAATGGAAACAGTTTTTATTCTTTGAAACAAGATCGAGTTGATTAAAAAAACAATAAAAAATTTTTTAATAGAAATTAATTTTGTATTTTTAATGATTCTCTACATTTTATTCATTTCTTAAACATAACTATCCATTCGTTTGTGTGCAATTTGCCCTGCTAAAGAACAATAACAAATTATTTTATTTTTAAAATTGTCATGGAATTTACTCTGAAAAATATTTATTTACTGAAGTATTGGAATAATACCATTTATTTACTTTCTCTGATATCTTAATCAAAATAACTAAACATTTTATATTTATTTATTTTATTTATTTATTTATTTATTTATTTAATACAATAAAAAACCCAATGGTAAGCCATTAACAAGGTTACACAATCCAATATTTTACCAAAGAGAAAAGGGCTATATGCAGAACTTACACATATAGGAGCGCCAAAAATTACACAAAATAAAAAAAAAAACAGTTAACACACATCATTTCTTTCACTTACAATTATCCTTGTTAACAACAATGATATGTAGCTATATGATATGTAGTTGATGAGAAATTCAAGTTTCTGTAAATGCAGGCTTCTAGGGATTGATGTATCATGTATCTATGATTAGTCTGATGTACCATTAGCAGAAATAATTATTAGGATATTAATCATAGTATATACAATTGAACATTCAGAATTTTGATAAATAGAAGTAATAATAATAAATTATTATAAAAAATTGTTAGTGGAATAATAAATGTATGATAAGAAAATGTTACGATAATAATGCCAACATATGGCTACATCTACGATATGTTATGCACTACATATCCTTTGTGTTTCGCAGGATATATATTGTAGAATATCTGTATAGAGAGATATATATATACATCGTTAAGGTGATGATCTGTTTAGCTATTATAGCGATACGGACGGTACAAATAACAATATATTTTCTGCTATTGACAGTACACCAGTAATAGTCAGTTGAATTATTATGATGACAATGTTTTTTCCATACACAGCATTGTTTGTAAGCTTACATAGCATCGAAATAAAACATTCTAGCTCCTGTAATCCTGCAAAATGTATGCGAAAAATCTGAAACTACTGAAGAATTAAAGTAAAAATAAAGCTTGATAAATGACTAATGATAAAAAATTCTTGTCAGAGCATATTTATTCTCAGCATAAATACCTAAACATTGAGAAAAAATTATTCTGAACACTTTTTTATTACCCAGTGTTTTTCAACCCCAGTAATAATTCTACAATAATAGCTTCTTGCATGTTACTCTTATTACATGCAAAATTGTATTTAATTTTTCACGAGGAAATTTATGTCTATCGAAATGGCCTATAAAAGTTCCTCTGATACAATATCTTTTTAAAAAAAAAAAAAAAATGAAAAGATAAACTCGAAACCCATCAATTCAAGATTTATGTTCATTTTTAGCTTTTAGAGCATTGCAATATCTGTATTAAAGTAATCTAGAATAAAACTTTAAACGGCTTTAGCGGATTAAAGGTAGATTATTTCTACAATTGCTTATGGTCACAGTTTTTTTGAACAATTGTAACTAGTCAGTGTGGATTTAGCTAAAATGTTGTATGACTGTATATATAGACTCTATATCGCTGTACACAACATCAAATGGAGTGCACGCTATTGTTAGATGTACGATGGGTTGAAGTCGATTGTGTGAGCCCAACTCGAAACGGATGAGGTGTTCGTGCGATAGCTCGAGTGATTACACTTCGACAGACAAAATCCAGAACGAGAGGTGGGTAGTCGAAGGTATATAATTGCAATTAAAGATCGACATTGACTAACGAGTCTATTTTTGCTGATATCTGATTTTTTGAGTTGAAAAGCCAGAAATAAAAATACTCGAGCTTTTCCAATAACAGAACTAAGATGATTGAGTTACAGATGTCGAATTACAGCAATTTTATGAGAATAGTAAATAGATATTCTCCTTTTATTCCTTGTTTGCGTGTTTTAGAGATTTAAAAAAAAAACCAACTTAACTTGATTAATTCTTTATTGTCTAAATATTGAACTGACTTTAATTAAATTGACCTGGAAGCAACGCGAGTTTCAGTCTGTAAATACTTTTCCATTCAGGTAGAAAAAAATATTTGCACACTGATGATTAATATACTTTCAATGGATTCGCAATGTTATTGCGACTCCAGCATATCCATAATCATGATTCATCCATTTCATTGTGCTTATTTACTTTTACTTCAATGTAAATACTACCCAATCTTTCTCATTGTTACATTTTACTGGTTTTATTTAATAATAAATTCTAAAGCTTCCGAAATATTGTTATATCAAAAAGAATATGAACAATAAAGTATTTTATTTCTTCATGGACTTGATGAATTATCTAAGAAAAATCTACGAAGAGTTGAGATTGAACTTCAATCAGCAACAAAGTTTATATTATTAAATCTAATTGTTTCTCTAGAGAACAATTTTAACTGTTTACTTGTAGAAACTATTAATGATTACAATTTTGAAAATTTAAAAGTTTGAAAACTTAGTGATGATAAATTTATTCAAAACACTGACGTTATCAAGTAAATTTTCCGTTAGGTCACCATGTATTTAGTGTTTAGTTGCTCTTTTTTAATATTTGCTAATGTAAACTTTTTTATCTAAAAGTTCCAGGTGAAATTTTATTGCACAGTTTACGCAAACAACTGGAAAATTGGGCCGAATTTCATTTTTTTTTGTCGATAGTTTTGGTGGAATATCGGTCAACGCGTATGACAGACGAACTGTCGTTGAAATAAATGACATTTTGAAAGCTATTGTTTCCAAATCCTTCAAACCGTGATGACCAAAAATCTATTAAATATAAAAATTGACTTTTTAAAATAAAATTGAAATTTATTTCATAATCAGAATCATAATCACAGAATAGAAAATATATTTTACAGTCAAACAATCAGTTATCAGTCGAGTTTGTCGAATTCAGTTATAGAATAGAAAGTTTTGAATTTAGTGCCAAGTGAAGTCAATTAAATCATGATTGATGATTGTTTAAAATCTTTGAGATTATAACTTATAGATTATCCCCTTATTTTATTGTAAAAGAATCAATAACCGCCAGTTAAAACTTGAATATGATTTAATATAAAAAGATAAAGAAATGATTCTCATCCAAATCAGAATGATTTTTTTACTATTTTTACAAAATCATAATAAATTTTTTATTCACTATAGTTGTTATCTCTAATATAAATATTGCATTAAAAATAATTAATTAATTAACTCAGAATAAACTAATTTCAAAGTGACTGACTTTTAACTAAAACAAATTCACTCCCTGAAATTCAATTAATAAATATTCTGAACGGTGGTGCATCAAACTGACCCATTCGTAACCCAAAACTGTACGAGACTAAAACTACCAACGTTGGAATAAAAATGATCCAATTGTGCTGTTTTATAAAAAATTTACTTTGTCATTGAGACTTCTAATGATTTTAACTGATTTATTATTATTAGAAAATAATTATTTCCTTATTCTATCTAAAACTCACAGAGCTGTCTGATAAGAATCTTCCCTTTCAATGCATTACATTCTTGATAAGAATCCTCCAAAATATTTGACATTCTTGACATAGCCCTCAGGTTAATCCTGATAATGTTCTCCTTGCTATAATACTCGATGAAAATGAAATTTAAGTATCAATAATATAAAGAGAAATAAATTAAATATTATCTAAAAACTAATTCTATCTATGAACGCTATATGCCACACTATATTTTATCAACAATAATATTGTAATAATATATAGATCAAGTTACTTAGAGGAATGTTTAGTAACTTTACAAAACAATTATCAACGAAATCAGCAACAGTATATAATTTTAGTGTAGCATTAATTACGATACAATTTCACATAGAAGAACGAAGAGCGAATAAACTTTTGGTGGCTCATGCGATGCAAAGCATTCGAGTATTGTGGCGATATCGCAATGCGCAAAGCAGAGAAAGGAAGAGTATATCGTCTGGCATTCGAACAGTATTTAGTTAGGAACCACCTGGTAATTTAATTGAGGTTACAGTATCCCGAATGCATGACAGCAGCCTTGTTGAAAGCGTGTATCTGAAATTATTTTAATTGAGCAGATAAACGTGTTAAAAAAAAAGCTATGTGGGATAATTGAAAAATTTTCATATCGAATGAGAGTTTGATGAAAAATTGTCACGCATAAGCTGGAAAAATAGCTGTAAAAGTAAGGGAAGAGGGATGTATGTCCGGGAACAAGTGTTATTAATCGTCGTGGCTACAGTGTATCGTCATGCAAAAAATAAACTTTCGCGGAATTCTCGCATTCACAGCTTTCTCTTGTGTGCGTTTACTACCCGCCTACTTTTTTTACACAGTTTTACGTTGTCTAAAAACACGGAACAAGTATGCAATAATTTGTTGTTGGTTTTTTTTTCATTTGCATTCTCATATATAGAAATTGTAAAACAAAAAAAAAGAGTAAAACTGTTCGTTTAATTTAAAAAGTGTACTTTATCATACATTGATAAATATTGTACATTGACATTTCTATATAACTTAGTAAGAAAAACTGCTCTGAAACTTCGATTAACGTATCAAAGAAAAATTACACCGAGAAAAAGAGCACATTTTTGCAATAGGGTATTTTTTAGTTTAGTTTATTTATTGTTTTGATAAAGAATGAGTTATGTTGAAAAAATTGCTAGGAGGTTTTAAAAGTAAGGATCAATTCTAAGTAATTTATAAATAATTGAGGACAAAATGGTTCTTTTTTGTTTTTTAAATTTAATTAAAAACATTTCTCTTTTATGATTTATATGTTGTTATATGTTATATGATTTTATTGTGAGTATTGGAAGAAATATCAAAGCTTAATATTTTTTATTTACAGAAAATACAATGAAAACAAAGAAAAGACTATTTCTAATATTATTTTACACAGATTGGGTTTTAAAAATGATCAAAAAAATATCTCTGTGCTCGACAGATTTGATTATTTTTCTTTTTTTTCATTTGCAACAACTGTATTTGTTGTTCAATAATATTTCGCAAATATAACGGACAATTCTTCACAACTATCAAAAAATATTATTCAAATTATTCTTCTTTAGAGATTCTAACAATACGAGAATGATAAAAAAAACTATGTTTATGCAATAATTTTAATTTTAGTGACGATAAAACTATTTTTTTGAAAAAATAAAGAAAGTCATAAGATCATTATTATTTCATAAGTTCATAATGAATGTCTAAAATGGCTCTTTATTGTCAGCATATTATATTTAAAGCTTTCAATTAATTAAAAAAAAAAAAATCAAAAAGAAAACGAAAGAAAAAAAATTTCACAAATTTCATTCAAAATAATCCACAAAGCGGATTATAGAGCGAATATTTCCCTCCAGATTTTATTCCATATATATGTATTATTTCTCCGAATAAAGAAATCGATAACCAGAGATTGACTTGAACTCTCATTTAATTAACTCACAAAAAGCGATCGCGTGCTTAGTATCATAATTTTTTTTCAGGACTCTACCCATTCATCTAAAACCAAATCAATTCATCAGCAAATAATATCTAAGTAAGGCTTCACTTCATTTTTCATCTACATCATCTTTTTTATCATATCAATAATAATCAATCGAAAAAATTCAATTAAAAAAGCTCTCACTTTAATCCATTAATCCAAATAAAAATACTTGATGTCAAAAATATTAAAGTCCTCTTGAAACATACTCGATGACAGCACTTTAGATATCTCTTATAGCATCATATTAGTTTCAACAACAATTTATATCAAATCTGAGTTTCGATCTATTATTTCTAAATGTTTAAGGAGGCTTTTCAATAAGTAGTATAAACTACGATAGAGTGCAACGTAGTAGAAATGGTCCCGCATCGTCAGACGCTTCGAGTTCAACCGTCAACATTATCATGATTCATGTACGGTCCATAGGAATATGAAATCTACATATAACCAGTGATTTTGCTCCGTTCAGCTGCTGTGATGATGCATTGGTTCATTTTTCTTATCAAAAATAATAAAAAGGGACATGATCTAGAAGTCCTGTCAAGTTTTCACGAAATCAATTAATTTTTTTTTTTTATTTCTACTATATATCTTTTCGTGTTCGATAAATTACCAATAAAGTCAATTAAAACTGTGCTTGAAGAATCAAGAATCGTGTTGTAATCCTGCACGATCGTAATTCGTGACCGGGGTTTACTGGATCATTCGCTTCGTTTCACCCAATCTCTCCACTTCAACTTCTATACCGTTTCAATTGCTTTTACTCTCTGATTATTCGCGTTTCCTTCTATTTCTCTAATTAGTCAAATGCCGAATTTGTTATAATTATATTAAGAAGTCTGCGATCTATATATTCCCGTGAGTCTTGCCGAGTTCATTCATCAGTGTAGAATGAAGAGGTGTAAATGAGGAAAGAGGATGTTTTGCATGCAAGTTAGGAATCATATATCATTATCTTGTTGTCTTAGCTATTTTACATGATTTTTGTGCTTTATATATGACTACAGGGAACACTTGTATCGATGTATTATGAGCTCAATGCGCATAAATTATTCAGTAGGACTTGGTGTAAGCATTAGTGTAGGTATGGTATTACGAGCAGCTAGGAATTCTGGTGCTTCTACAACCTTATCTATTAAATGGAGAATCAGAAGTAATCGTGACAGAATTTTTCCTATATTTATCGATTCACTCTTTCATTTTTGTTGTCGTCATTTATTTTTATTTCAGGTGTAAAAATAAATTGATTTTCAGTCAAGTTTATTCAATAAAATTTTTTTTTAACACTTTTTCTTCTTTGATAGTTATACATCAACTTTAAACTCATAATTGTCAATATTCATTCACTCGTTGGAATTTTTTTATAATAAAAAATAATTGTGATAGTTTGGGAAACCTATCTAAATCATAATACCGTATAACATTGTAAACGAAGATAAAATAAAAATTCCATGCGTTGTTATAAACATTATACACCCACACATACATTTTACTATACAGTTTTAATAAAAAATTATATAATCCTCATAACAGCAAAGATGCACTTAAATTGTTAGTAATTAAAAATAGCAAAAACACAATATTTTTCAATCAACACACTGCTTACAATTGTAGTAATAAATAATCTATCGGAGCTTTTTAAAAACCTGATTTTTCATTTATTCCCAGGTCTTCCTAGTCACTTTAATTATTTATAAAAACATCCAAATGAATGTCTCCTAAAACATAAAAGAATTATTTTTAATTCTAATTACATCTTTATCCATTTATTAATGGAGTGTCAATTGAGACTTCTCACGTCTCAAATTCTGTCAGAATAGACAAATAATATAAATGTGAATTATAATTTAAATTTTTTAAAAAAACATCTGGAATGATTTTGATAATGTTTTTCTGTTTTTGTTTAATACAATGATAATTAATGATTAGAATTGAAACTCATATAATAATTAAATGGGATTGTAATAAATTGAAAGTGTTTGGAATAGATGAATTTTCGAGTTGGTTTACTATATACCGAGGACAAATAATGAATTATTCCTTGATGTTTTGGTACGTAGTAGAGTAAATGTTTCGATAGATTACTAGTTGATTCAATCGTTGATCGCTGCAAGCGTAATGAAGATAGACAACTTTTTTCAGTGCAGTGGAAAATTTATTAGCTTTGAACAAATATTTTCACAATAGAGCACAATTATTTTTACCATCATCTTATGTTTAACAAATGTATATTAAACAATGGTTTCGATTTTTAAATTTGATTTCAAAATTAATTAAATTTTTAATTAAACTCATTGTAAAAATATTAATATTTAAAATTATCTTTTGAATAAATAAATAAATAATGAATTGAATTGAAAAGTTCATCTCTAAAATTTGATATAAATAGAATATTCAGCTTATTTTCTAATTAATAAATTTTATAAAGGTAATGAAATAATTCATTTATAAAAAAAAAAAAAAAATGATGTCTCTTGCTTCCAAGACGTAATGAATTTTCCAATACCACTTTCGTAAATTAACTTACGACTGCATCTTGTCCCTTCATAACAAGCTATATCGGAGAGCTTAAAAGCATCCAATAACCTCTGTCAACAACAAATTAAAGAAAAAAAAAAACCCGAATTTTTTTAAAACATTTCTTTTAAAACTTCTGTGTACGATAAAGTTTATCAATAAATAAATGTATTTCCTCTAGTAAAATTTTTCTCTCATACAAAAAAAAATAAAAATAGTAATTAAATAAATTTAGAAAATGCAAATTACCCGGTTGTATTTAAAAGTGAGTTATTTGCATGGTACACGGCCTCAATATAACCGCATAATAACCCCTTCGTGTATATTGATTTACTCTTTATTATTATCATCGTTATTATGAATGCAAAGAAGCACGAAAGCCGTGCTGTAAGTATAAGTGACGAAAAATAGTACCAACGTTATTTGGATAAAGCATTTATTTCTTTCAAGAATCGTGACTTATTCAATTATAAAAATAATTAAATATAGACCTCGGATAAATAAACATCTTATTTTATTTTAAGAAAGGTCAATAATTCTATTTTGGTTTATTTATCATGCGAGAGGGTGAAATTACGCATGGCAAAGTACAAAGTAAATTCTGTTGAATTTTAAAAGGACCACAAAGTGACATTCTCCCCCTCTGCGTCGGTCTCAACTGCACGTTCTCGAAATTACGTGACTCGATGCTCCAGGCTCGAAACTAACGAGCTAACGGTGCCTGATTAGGTTACATGATAAAGGCCAAAGGAGAAGGGAGAAAGCTATAGACTTAACCGGCAAAAGTGACTCATCTGTAGCGGTTGCCGAAGTATCTTACTAACTCTTGAAGCACCGAACTTGACGTATCGGGAAACCTTATTATCTCTTGCATGATATACATACTAATCTGCTGTCATTTTTTGCCACACTGCCACTTGATAAAGCCAACTTTTCAACTTATTATTAGATTTATAATATAATCTATTCAGCCTGGATTTTTTGTTAAATTTTTCTTCTCAATGACCACTTTAAAAATTTTTCAACTACTTTTTTCAGACATTGGTGGATTATATTTTTTTGACCAAGAGAAGTTGACTGGGTATAATCAAATGGAGCTATTATCTCATTGAATAATTAATTGAAAAATAGAACTCAACACTCTTCTTTGATAGATTTATAAATAATTGATATTGGAAATTAATGTTTTTCAATGCTTTACTATTTTTTTTCTCTTTTACTGAAAAGAAAAATAACATCGAATTTTTTTATTCCATTGAAAAAAACGAAATTTTTTTTTGAATAATAGATATCCTGATGAATAAAAAAAATACTTTTGTTCCAAAAACAAAATCAATAACCAATTAGGAAACAATTTCAGTTGACGGTTATAAGAGTTAAAACAAATTATTCATTCTTTCGATGTAAAGTAATGAGAAAGTAATTAATATTTATAGCATCGATAAAAAGCTCTTTAAAAAATTTAACCATGTAAAGTTAAAAATAGCACACATTAATTTACAATTACTAATAACATCACATATCCAAATTCACTTAAAATCATCAAGTTTTTACGACATTATCGTTCATAAAAATGAGCTTGCATTTTTTTTTGCAATTCCACGTTTTTTTTTATCTTGAATTCTACTCTCTTCAAAAACACTCAATCTTTTTTTTTGCAGTTTCTGGCAGACTATCATTCATAGTTAGTTGTTTCATTACGGATGAAAAACGAGATAAAAAAACTTGAGCAAAAATCTCGGGAAACACTAAAAAAATTTTTAAATTCGTTCAAAATAATTGAAGTATTTGGAAAGTGGGGAGATGTTTTATTTCACACGTGGATTGTTACTCTGACACTCGGTGTGAAGCGAGATTTAAAGCGATTTGTGTATAATTGCATTGATCCAGTTAATACCTCGCGCTGTGGAAGAACGTTGTTGTCCGGGGAGCTGATATTGTAGATCGTGTCGATTGACCGAAAACCGATCGGCCTCGTCAACGGATTTCAGGTGGGAGCTGAGCCAACCAATTGTATTTGAACATCGTTCGAAGTCTTAGTGATACAACATTGCGCAAACGCTTCATTTTATTTTGCACCTACCGTATACCGTAGCATCATAAATTGTAGGCTCGTTCGCTTCACCAATCCGACGTACGACGTCCGGCGATTTATCCGATTATACAGCTCGTGGTTGGGTTCGTCCTTCCGCAAATCATGTCATAATCGGATGATATGTGCGGTGTAGCCGAAAGCATACCACGAATTCCATTATTTCATTTTCTACACAACCACAATTATCCGAGTGATTATCTCATTTTGCAATCATAACACACTTGTTAGTTGTACGTGCTAATAAACGAAATTGTACATTATATGGATTAGATATATTACATTTCACATGCATTCACTTGCGCGATGATTATTTCCATTTGTATATTACACAGTATAACTATTAATTTTATTAATGACTGATGCTACAAATCGAGGAAAATGAGAGAGAGAGAGAGAGAGAGAGAGAGAGATGATGACAGCTGAGTTCTACATGAAATTATAAATGTTTACTCTCTAGGGAATGTTTAACTTCTCGAGTAAAAACTATATCATTCATTTCGAAACAAAGACATTCTTCTACCTTAGATAACTATCTTATTTCTTATTTTAATCATTTTTACTCCGTAAAAATTTTTGGTTTATATTAAACGCCAATATTTAAATTTCTTTTTTTTTCACTATTTTAAGTAGTTATTTGGTCTAGTGTTATTTTCGTAAATGATTTTCGGAAAAGGCCTTTATTTATAAACTCGAAGCAATTTCTAGTTATTTACTTCCCAGTGGGTCCGATTTTTCGAATCCCAAATTTGGGCAAATTTCCACGTTTCAAGGTACCCAGAGTCGAATACGATAGGTTTTAAATGGACGTTTCTTTGTGCGTAAATCATACTGCATGATTTGTAGACACCTTTTACACATTTCATAGAGTGTGAAAGATCTATAGTTTGTTTACGGCATTTTACATTGAAGAGGCTTAGCGTGTGAAAAGTGTCTACAACTTGGATTTGCAGTGCAAACAATGATATCGACATGGGACTAATTGCATTCGATAGTTAATTATGCAACTTAGAACTGATTAGATTTTCAGTCAAATCGTTTTAACCATTTCTCATGCAGAATCAAAAAACTGAAAGAAATAGTGAACTAGTTAAATCTTATCATTCTTTCCACTGGGAAGTTAGTAGTGTAGACCTTTTGGGTCATACCTAGACCACTGGAAAGCACTGATATTTTTAACTAGAAGACACCAACTATTCAGATGTTATTGGTGTTCTTTAATAGAAGAATAAAATATAACGTAAAATGTAACTATTTCTTTTTAGTATACAATTAGGATGGTATTAAAAAAGATAATAGCCTAGTAACGTAAAATATTGACAGATTAGAGATAAGTCAGGAGACAAAAAGAGTTTTTTTGCAGTGGGTCAAATCTTGAAGAACAATGAAAATAGATTTTCTAAATAAGATTTGAGATAGTAAGTTTATGATAGGATGTATAAAAAAGGATTCAGGCAAATATATTTATCTGTGGAGCTCCACTTCTAAATAACTTTAAAAGATTTTTAGACATTAGATCTCATTTGTGAGTGCACAGATATTACTATTAAAGATACGGAACTCCACTACATAATAACGAGAAGTTTGTAACGAATCTTAGATTACTTTATTTTAACTTATACATAAAATTTTAAACTAGAAAAAGGAGTATTTAACATGAATTTCCAAACAAACTTTACTTTTTGTTTTGTAAACATAACTGTGTTAAACAGTGAAGGTGATTGTTTGTTTCTTTGCTTATTTATATCTAGTGAAACATTGTCTATGTGCATTCGTATCTGAACACTATCCATTTGAACACCAAATATTTTTGCAATAGAGATAAATAGGAATGGTAAACAAGACTAATAGATTTTACAGTGTTTATTCGTTTTTCTTTCAGTAGATAATACTCGGTTTTACAAGAATAATTCTCTTTCAGTTGTGGATTTGCTGAATAGAGAGATTGTTAAATTTACCGAACGAATATAGGAGTGATTCTGGTGCTCTCATATGTGCGTAGAGTCGTTCATCACGTTTTTATTCAACGGAGGATGTTCATAGAAATGTCATTTGCACAATATTAGAATGATTGCTATGGTATGTTGTTTTTGTTTGATAACAAAGACTGAATAATTTTAGTTGGATAACGGAAATCAAGCAGAATTAAACAAGTTGCATTGTAGTTCAATTATTTAAACGAAAAAGTAACATAATAGATCATGTGTAATTTTAAAAAAAAATTGGTATTGCTTTAGGATTGGTAGAGTGAGTTCTATTATTCGTGAAATTTATTTGATGTTTTTTTAGTCAAAGAATGCTTTGGCTCTATTTGAGAGAGTTATTTTTGAAAATGATCAATTACTTTATTGAACTGAATCGTTGTTTTTTATCCAAGTTTAAAAAAAGGATCTTCAAAAAAAAGTTTCATCAGAGAGCAATATAATCTTTTCAATATTAGAAAAAGGACACTATATTACAGCTTATTTTACAAAGCATCCTTTATATATATATATAAATTATCACGAATCAAAACCGGGATATATAAAAAAAATTTAATATTAATATTTTTTTAGGCCATGGAAGTCATATTATGAGTCCAATTTAAAACTGTTTAAGCATTCCTGTATCAAATGCCGATAATCAGAAGTAGAGTTAAGGATATAATATTTTTGAAAACATCATAACTGCTTGATAGGATTTATTCCTCCTGACTGTCATTCTTACTACGTTTGTTATTGTAAGTGTGCCTAATTTTTCCGAAATTAGAATTGATTACCCTAGGATTTTTGAGCCTTAGCTTAAAGAGAAATAGTTGGTTTCGAAGCCTAAGCAATTTCTTCAATGAGTTACTGAAGGCTTATTTTAGTTTATTTCGATTAAATCAATGCAATTAATATGAGTATACTAATATTCATTTTACTATTGTTTCAGTTAAAATAATGAAATATAATTAATGAATCATTAATTACAAAAAACGAGAGACATTAAACATAGAAAATTTGGCCAACATGGACTTTTTTTGAAAAACACTAACAGTTTATTTTTTGATAAAAACTTTATGATTAACGAGAAAAAATCATTCTTCTTTCATGATCAGAGAGTTAATAAAACTTTCATTCACATTCTCTGAAAATCAAATATTTAAAATGAATAAATTTTCACTAATTCATTTTTTTAAGTTTTAATCAAATCCATAGAACGTAATGAAATATGTAAACTTGAATATGAGAAAGTTTTAATTATTTTATTCACTTCATATAAATAAATAATAATCTTCCAAAAAATTGGTGCAAATATTATTGTATTTAAAAATAATTCTCGCATTTCCTATAAATCATTTTAAATAAAATTTATATTGTTTTCGTATTTTAAAAATATTCTCTGTAGAAAATCTATCTACATATTATATCATATCACATCGGCAAAAGAATGATGAATGAATAATTTTTCAAGCTCCAGAATTGATGACAATGGAAAAATACAAAAAAATATTTAAATTCTACAGAACATGTTCATAATAATAACTTTTTTTTTTTGATAAAAATAACCCGATACCAAAAATAGCTTTTATAGAGAATAAATAAACTCACGTATTTCTTTATAAAAAAAATTATCATGCAAATAGATATTTTTATTCAAAGTTATTTAATAATAGTGTAATAGTCATCAACTATTGTTAATGAATACCAAGCTATCGTCCATGTCGTGTAAATATACAATTAATTAATAATTAATGCTCATTTCCCGCATGATGCGGTTGATTAATTTCGTGGCGTGGCAATTGTGCCTATTGATTATTGAGTCAACGAACACACAACTGTCAAGGAAATGGGTCGAGGTGGTTACCAAGTCGGTCAGTTGGAACAACATAGATCGATCTTCAACCACGTACGAGAGACAGCCTGACAATTCGTTGACGACATTCATGAGTTACTTGACCATCATGTGTCTAACAGTCCTCAATTAAGGCAAACGAAAAGTTTTGCGATGTCACGTTCAGTAGTCATGTAAATTTGTTTCTATCAAATATGTAAATTAATAGAAAACATAACAAAAGTTATTTCTTTATTTTCCTGTAATTAATTTCTCATTAACTATGGAAATTTTAGCATGCAAATTAATAAAAATGAGACTTGCCATTCCATTCAGACGTAATGCTCTCATGGGAGGGTTCTCCGCAAGTTTTGAATTACAAAAACCCACCACACATGAGGTTTCAGGATCGATCGATCCGCAGTGTTGCGTGCTTGAATGATTCCTCGTATGCATTATTCATAATACGACAAATTTAGTTTTCATTTGCCACTCTTGTAGATCAAAGATATTTGGTTTAATACCGGATTCTCAACAGCAGTTTCGATAAATTTGTCTCTCGGTAATGGTTTTGTTTAACATGTTGATGATATCATTTTCTTACACTCCCTAGTCGTACGAATAAACTCGAATTGGACATGTTTAAATTTTAATAATCAAATAAATTTGTAGAGTGAAATAATGTCAATGATTTTAATTATTAAGTAAACTATTGTTTCCAAGATAAAGTTTTAAAATGTTAAGTATTTTATGATCTTTTAAATATGTTATGAATTCAATTCTTTTATGAATGATGTCTAAAACTCTATTAAGATGTAATTCATCAAAATTAATCGATTCGATTTCTTTGCAAATTGTTCATTAGACCTAGTGTGGAATGTTTAAAAATAAGTAATAAATAAATAAATACCTTGATATGTGTCTGAAAGTAGGACTCCAGTCCGATTTCAGTCCTAGAAAGTTTCTAACAGTCACGATATATAAAAAAGTATTTTTTTTATTTATAAATATTTCTTCCATTAATAACTATTCAAAGTATTCTCCCTTACTCTTCATGTATTATTTATCTTTAACATTGAAGCAAACACACTTCTAAGTAGTCAATTACTAATCAAAGTAGACCTAGAATTATTCAAATTTTCGGAATTAATTAGTCACTGAAATTGATCAATAATGCTCATTTGAAACCACTTTATTTTCATGTAACAAATGTATACTATTTTTCTCTAACTAAATTTTAATTGGGCTCTGCTTAATCCTCGTGTTCAGTTCAATTAAGTCTTTTAGAAGTATTTAGTATTTAGTCGTATTTTTGTTTACATTTTCGAATCTTTAGTTGTCTGAATAAATTCAAATGTTCTTTTTATTTGCAACTGAATTTATTCTCTTCTTCTTAACTAATACTTCCAATAATAATATATTTTCATATTTTTCAAGTGACTAAAAAAATTAAATAGATGACATTAATGTTTGTTCCTATTCCTGATGAATCCCCTAAGTGATAAGAAACTCATTCCAATTACTTAAAAATCTTGCGTGTTTCGTAAAATTTCAATTTCCCTGGAACAAATTTATTGTGAAGGCATCAAATGAATCACTTGATTTTTAAAAAAAATGTCTTTTTAATAAATTAAAAATTTGTTAATCAGATTTACTATTCAATCTTATAATTAAAGATTTAGATTATTCATTAAATAAAAGAACACTTACGTAACATTATTCAACATCAATAATAATGATGAATTATCTCAAGAGAGTATTGATTCAAACAATAAAGTTTCCTGACTCAATCAACTGCAGGTTAATTAATTTTATCAGCAAAGGAAACTGAAGCGAAACGATCTCCTCAAGGGTTTTATCAACTTACAGAAAAACCAATCATTTAATTTTGTCGTAATTGATCTAAAAATGTTTATTTTTGCATTATCATATGATACATTACATAAAGAATCATTAAAAGAAATTATTTCATTCATCTGATTTGTATTTACTCGTAGATTAATATTATGATTTCAATAAATTAATAATATATTATATGTAGATTTATATTTCACAAATTAATTAACTTCATTACTTTTCAATCCCTTCCCTTTTGAATAATTTATTCATTCTACACAGTTATAAATATATTTATTCCATCACACGTTTGGATATGTCATTGCTAACAATTTAATTACAAAAAATATTATCACTACGATTAATAAATATTTGCCTTTGGTAAATAGTGAGTTTGGTTGCAAATTTAGAGAATCTAAATTCTCCAGTTAATTTACTTTGGAATATAATTTTCATGGTAAGTATCTGACGATATTTTATCGCGAGGGAACGACTGGTAAGTGGAGGGTAAAGGTTAATTCCTGTCAATTTTCACTTAATATCTCCTCATCTCTCATATTATTACTGAATATCGATTATATATTCAATGGCTTTGTGATGTATATTTGAATTTTGATGTTGAGACGTAGGAGGAGTAAATTGCACAGTGATCGGCACTCTAAAGACATTTATCGGTACTCACTCTCTAATTCTAACTCATTCAAACCAGTAAATGCTCAAATGATTGTCGAGAAATCAATAACTTTAACTTACAATGTATGTATATTTTATTAGCTTAAAGCTATGAATTATTCCAATCGGTTTTATTGAATTGTCTGTACATGTTTATTTTGAAGACGTAGTATTAAAGTGAACTGTTGAAATAAAGTGGTTAATAAAAAGATATTAATAACAGTTAAATATTAATGTCTTCGTTGAAAATTATTTATGGTCTTCTTAAAGAGAAAAAGATAATAATGATAGATTGGTTTGTTGTTCTGATCGATCCACTGATGAGCAAAACAACAAGTTGATAAAGAATCCAATTATTTCAAATAAATAGACGAATGATTAAATTGCATGTTTACAACCCAAATCTGCCGATTTTTTACCCAGATTTATCTACAAATATAAATTTTACAAAAGCACATATAGATTCCCAGTAAAACTCGAATAATGAGGATCGTTATAAACGATTTACAAATAAAATTTCTGGTTTTTCCTAGTATTTTAAGATGATTATTTTTCATGAATAAAAATCGAGGAAATATAATGAGAGTTAAACTCTTAATTATTAACACTCAGTTACTTTCATTTATGTTTATCAATTTTTTTCAATTTTCTCTGAGCTTAATCAAAAAATTCAGCATACTGAAATTATTAAAAGATATTCATAGAAGCAGAGAAATCGTAGGGAGGCATTAACAACTTGTTTTTTCTATACAGACTGGAATGAAGCAAAAAATTTTTTTTTCAAAAACTGCACTTATCTTTCGTTGAAGTTGAAAACTGTCCATTAGATGTCTGATATAAAAGTGGACTTGCTGCAGTCCGGGAACAATTTTTACGGTAATTCCTCCTCCTCTTTCATTTTTTTGTCGAGTCAGTGCTTTCCCTTCTTTGTTCGTATAACACACTAGATAATATCCTGGGGAATTTCAAGTATGGAGGATATTGGCAGACAGCCATGTTGTTAATGCAGAACAAATGTTGTGAGACGTCTTGGTTGCCTGTTAGATAGTCAAGATAATCATCAAATTGCTTTGTCTCATATCCTTGTGCTTGATAGGTCGATATTAGAAAATAATACACTAGAAATAAATTTTATAAGTATCAAAAAATATAAAACAATACATTTAATCAGTGTATAATATTCAGGATACCTTCTGAATTTCTGAAAGCTGCCAGCAATTGTGTAGAGTAGCAGAGAAAAGTATTGCTACAAGTGCAGAACCGTGTGGAAAGAGTATTTTATTCATGCCATAGGCATGGGCTCCGACAAAGAATCGAATTTTACGAGCTTCGTAAAAAGGGCCATGAACCGGTGGAAAAAGCAGAATAAGAGAGGAGTAGAAAAATAGCTGACTAGGTGAAAGGGGCTAAAAGACCGTGGCAAATTGCAAATAAAAAGTGAGAAAAAATGGGAAAAAATCAATAGCTTCAACCCTGCAAAACTCGCGATAAAAAATTATTTATTTACTTCATTGTGTCGTGTTTTTGGGAAAATATGTAATATGCAGAATGTCCCGCAGAAAGGTGATGATAAAAAGAGGAAAGATGTCACTTGTCAATATAGACAGAAAAAAAGTTTAAACGACAACTGATGAAGGAAATTTATTCATAAAAAGAATAGATTATTTTTCAAAATTTGATGAGAGTGAAAAATAATGACAAAAAACTTTTTCATGCAGTTAAATTATTTTTATAAAAAAGAACAAAAATACTAATTGATGGTCATTAATACATGTGCAACACTGAGAGAAATAAACAGGAAACAGAATTTGAATCTGAAGTTAATACACATCTCTGATGAAATGAGCTTATAGAAACCGTAGATACTCATAATAAGTACTAATTTTATTTATTTGTAATATTATTGAAATATCTTTTAAAAATGTGTATCTCATTCATTTTTTTTTGTGAGAACATTTGATTTTACAATTAATTATTTCACCATTATACCAAAAAATAAAACTACAGAATTATTAAAGTTCTGACTTAAAATTAAATATCTATTCTAAGCTAAATAAGAAGTTATTTTGATAATTATTATAGCGTCTAGACTTTATAATAATGGTAAATTTAATGGCTTACAAGATGACTCAGGAATTCATGTCATAGTCCATTTTAAGCAGTAGCATCTTGAAGCTTTCAAGATGTCTTGGAAATATTAATCAATTTTGAAATTCATCATCTCAACAATAGTATATCCAAAGAAAAGACTTAAATAACAAGTAGAAATTTTTTATATTAATTTGAAAAATAATGTAGCCTAAGGCATTGTAGTCTGAACCATGAAAGAAAGTTCTGACATTATCACATTGAAGTGAGATTAAAGAATATAAAAGTGATGATATCTTGATTAGAAGCGAAATCTTTAGATAATCCTCTTCGACTTGATTTTTTATTTCTTTTCTTGCCTACAAGAATAATTTATTCATGTTATTAGTAAGTGGAAATAGACCAGTTTTTTTTGTTCTCTTCGATATTATGAAATTACCATTTTTATTTTTTTCTATAAATATCTTTATCATGATATACTTGTATTGATATTTATTCTGATAAATATTAGATTATATGAGAAGCACTCAAGTGTTGGTCAAGATTTCTCCACCAACTATTTGGTAAGCTTATGATCCTGACATGGTTGGAAGGATTATCATCAAACACAGCTAAGAACCATCTCAAATAAACTAGTTTCCAAAGAAAAGAAATCGTTCCTCAATCGGTTTATTAGTTGGGAAGTTATGATATCGCAAAGGAACATTGATATAGATTTCAAATTTACAGTACTCTACATGGTGATTTTATTTTATGAATCTGAAAGAAAAAAATCATGCTCAGCTAATAAATTTTAGTGTTCTAAAAACTAAAAATCGATAATCAAATATTTTCCCTTAAAAATAATTCATGAAGATTATTGTCAATCATTAACTATTCACTTATTGACAAAGATCTTCACTGATTTATTTTGAAAGAGAATATGAAGTTATCCATTCATCATTCTAGTGTTAGTAGTATACGACTTTTAAATTCAATGATTGATATTGAACTGGAAAACATTGGACCATCATCGATTCACTTTGAGAGAATTCATGTGTAAAGATAAAATTGTTATAATATTTTTACTAATCAGAATAGTAACATTTATCAGAAGAAGATGATGAAACAACTTTGAAGTTCCAACTTCATACTTTTTACTTCTGTTGTGTCTTTTTGTGCCTAATTAAAACATTGCTTGAAAATACTTCAAAAAAATACCGGGAAAATGGTTAACTTTTCACAAACTGGACGTCGCAACATATTATTATTATTATATTACAATGAATGTAGATTCGTTTTGCATAATATCCGAAGCTCAAAGCGAGTACGTAGTGTTGGATCCTGAAAGCTGTAACTTTGATCTTATATAAAATATAAAACGAGTAAGGGAAGATGTGGAATAAGGTCTAGGGTAAAATGAAATTTGAATACAAAGACTATCTGTACGATAGTAATAAGCACAATACTATTTCAAGTCAATGTAATTTATTGTATACCTGTAGAGAATTCAGTGTAATTGGTATTATGCTTTTAGAGCAATGTTGAAAAAAAAATTTAGAACAAGAGAAAAGACCGTTGAAAATTCTTATTTGAATCGCAAAGAATTTTCTTACTCCACGTTCTATAAGGATACATTAAACTTTCACCCGCTTCTATGTAAATCAGATTTACCTCGCAAACAAAATCGCGAGAAGTAGAGATACTATTTCCTTTAATTGTTAATACGTATTCCAAACAGGATCGACAATACTCTTGTTTCATAATTTGTCATTTATTTAGTGTCTCACTACTTTTCACGCATTCAAACAATGAAAATATAAATGACAGTAATTGTTTTTATTCGACAAAAAAAACTAGATTTTAGTTAGTGAGACTTTTCATCACTTTTTATGGTAATTTTAAAATTCGAAGAGGTGTAAAATATAAAAAGTACATTTATTTCCATTTTACTTCTTTTTTATTGTGACACAGTAAATTACAATGCAATGTCGGTGGAATATTACAATATAGATATGGTAGAGTTTCAACTTGTATTAGGTGTTAGTTAAATGAGAATAATATGAAGAGTGCAATATTGTTCAATTTTGAGAGTATATTAATTGCAAATAATATATAAACTTAAAGCAGACTGACTAATGTTTCAACATTAGTTAGATTTGTTTCAATAAATTCATTATGTTATCTAGAGTTATAATTATACTTTCATGGCATACAAAATGGTTTAATAATATTTTCATTCATAACAATATTACATTACCTCTGTATATATATATATATTATTTTATTTTTATTATATGTATATATATTATTTCAAATTATTATGTACACTGAATTCATTTGTTAACATTTAAAATGTTAAATAGTAATAAAGAATGATAGGACATGAAAGTTTTATATTAGACAGGTTCAACAAACTTATCTAATTTTCAAATTTATTTAGTTATTATTTAAATAAATAGTTTAAACATTAATCAACTAAAAGTTGATAAAACAAGAAAAATTTAAATTAATATGTGACAAGTTTATTTTAAATTTATATTAGCTTTATTTTTGATTCAAAAGTTTTAAAAAAAATAATTCCCTGATTAATTTTAATAGAGAAAAATTTTTACTTAAAAAACTATAGTTTCGTGTCATTAAAAATAATGAAAATTAAATAATTAATTCGACACTCCTTGGTGAGAAGACAGAAATAATGAATTGCTTACAAAAAGTGAAAATATAAATTAATGAAAAAAATTAAATTTACATTTTTAATATGTTAAATAAATCACATGTCTATATTTGTTAAAAATTCTCTTCTATGAAACGTCATTACAGGAAATGAATGTAAAAAAAAAGATAACAATCATTCAGAACATGAAACTTTTAGCTTCTCACATTTGAAGGATGAATGACATAATAACAATGACAGTAATTATACATTTGTAACAGAGGTTAATTGGGAATCTGTGGCTCATGGAAAACGTGCTTCTGATGTGGTTTTCCGACGTGCGGTTTAATTACACGGAAGCTCAAGAGCGTCCGCCGGCTATATGCGACGCTAATGGAAATGATGCTCAATAGTAACAAACTCCCACGAGTATACTGACGGAATATTCTTTTTTTTAAATTTTCATTTCATTATACAAACATTCATCTTTGATCTTTTTTCCAATATTCTCTGGACCTTGCCGTGGGCATTTTGACAGGTGTGTTATAAAAAGTCGGACACGAAGAAAAAAAATTTATTTATTTTTAAAGTTATTAATAGAAATAAGAAATAGTAGAATAATTTATATTTCAAATGAAATACTTGTTCAGTTGGTAAATTTAATAAGATTTTTCCACTTTCTACTCTTTCGAGAATTATTAGAGCTTGTGACGCAATTGCAGTATGATCTAATATTGTATCTGCAAGTAGACGAAAGAAATCTTTTGAAGGGGAAAAGCAGTAGTGGTAGACTGGGAACGAACTCGTTAACCTTCTAACCCACAGACCACTCGAAATTCTTGCGGAAACGTGGAGAGTCGAGAAAGAAAATAAAAAAGTCAAGCTTGAAGGAAGTACGCGCTGAAGAACTCAATTCTCAAGTAGACGACTTTTATTTAATTATTGCGAAGTAATCTTCATTTTTTCCTTTTTCTTTTATTGAATTACGTCCAGCCGACCAGCAACTATTAATTGACTTGAGCTTATGCACTCTATTAGTTTGGAAATACTGGGAAAAAAATTTAATCAAACAGCTCAATGGTCAGCTCTCACAGTTAATGCAGAGGTTACATACAATCATATCGACACATTCTCGTGACCTCACACGGACATCGACTGATTGCTTCATCATGAATAATAAAATCTAAAGACTTACTAAATTATAGAGTACTTAAAGGACATAAGCTAAAAGATTTCATGTGAATGAAAAGAAATATTTTTTCAAGGCTCTCGACAATAATTTTTTACTTAGATTCTCCTAAATTTTTCCCATTTCAGACGCAATACTAGTGATCATAATACACTATTTTAAAGGAATACTTACTAGTCTAGTAGCTAGAATTTTAAGCTCTGTCGTATTATACATTATTTTTGCAGTGAATTTAATATTTTTGGCGACAGATTTTTATGTAGGCCAATGAAAAAAGTATTTCTGAAAATTGTTACTGTTCTGAAGTCATTTCTACATTTTTTGAGTATTGTTAAAGATTTGCAAAATGCTTTTTTTTACTTTTTATCCCTTCCATATACAACACAATAAAAAGAGAAAATCATGAAGGGATTTTTAATAGAGAATTTGATTTTTTACAAGAAGTCTTCAAAAGCACTTCTTCCATGTAAACGCCATTTCAATGTAAATCCTTCTTAGAAAGAAGTTTCATAATAAATATGATGAATAAAAAGAAAATGGTTAACAGGAAAAAATTTTTTAAAAAATAAAGGGAATGGAAAATTACAAAATTCTTAATGACATTATTGAAGAGAATACTTGAAGTTATTAAGAGATTGTAATTTAAAGAAATTCTCTATTTTTATTAACAATTTAAAATATAAATAAGGCCAATTTAAAAACAAATCCAGTACTAAAACATAATTTTTTATGCTAAAAATTATTTATGATGAATAAAGAATGTTTTGAATGCTCAGGGGAAAAGATAGGATTATCGTCTAGTCTGTAATATAGTTCAGTGGCTTACTTTGTGAACACGTTGTATCTTCCATCAGTGAATCCGAGAAATGATAATTGGTGAAAATTTGGCTGAGTAAAATACAATTCAGTAAAGACAATACGTGATCCATAATCCGATTTCCTCCTCCTCTAATAATTAACTACAATTTAGGCATCATTTAAGGAACAAATTACTATTTTACATTTACGCACCCAAACCTCATGAGAATTTAATGAAACAACTCAAATTCTATGGAACAAATCTTACTCAACAATACTCCCTTTATTCCGTGTAAGACCTCTATTATGATAGAGATTTGTAGCATTATGCTAAAATTAGGCTTTCCGCATTAGGTCTTTGTAGGATCTTAGGTAAACCCCGAACATAATTTTTGTTGTGTTAGTAGTGATTTTTTTGACACTTGACTTTCTGACATAAAAAAATTAGCAACACACATAGTGATTTAAACTATTTTTCCCTACACAGAAACAAATATTTGAATTTTATAGCTTACCTTTTAATCTGCTTTGAAGTCCGTGGTATAATAATGACACCTTTAATGATCCGAGCAAAATTTTTTTTCTCGTTTAAAGGGAACCATTTCAATTTTAGTTACGCATCATTAAGCAATATTTTTTTATTACTTTTTTATCAAAAAAGTCCGGAAAACTATGAGAAAAGTAAAAGAATAAAAAAGTGATCAAATGCTGGATAAAATTTAGCGGTAAACTTGTCTGATTTTTAATTCCACTTTGATTGCTTTGATTTTACTCAAGCTAAGATTATTGCACTTAATAATTTGCTTTGACTATAAGAAACTAAGAGTATCCTCGAAATAAATGAGAATTTATTATTTTTAACTGAGAATTTTCATCCGATTGCAAAGTCATGTAGAAGAAGATCTCATTTTAATTCTTTTTTTCTCAGTTTACTACCTTACTTCACTGCATCATACATAGTTCAGTGTATGACCTTTTTCACAACTACTTTATTCCTCAATTTGCCTACTAACATTGCTATAAGATGCCCAACAGAGCGCAACTGGGTAGCACGCTTGGATAACTTTTCTTCTACAGTTTCACGAAGGTACACAAACTCTTGCAGATTTATCTGAAAATTAATGGGCTGAAAACTTTTACACGACGAATTTGTAACTATGAACAGGATACGTTTGTTTTACTATTCTAGTCATTGACTTTAAATTGAAAATTTATTTTAAAATTAATCTTAACAAATATTGTATTCCTGCTTTTCTATTTTCATTCAGACGTAATCATTTTTCGTGCCAACCTAATATTTTTATCGGTTAAATCATTCCAATCTACCTTATCATGCAAGCAATACAATAGACTTTCATTTTCTTCAGTGACATGTGAACGTGTGTCTAAAGAAAATCGTAGATTAAATTCCGCCTTTGTCTAAGGAGATACAAAAGTCTGTTAGTCTTCACACCAAAACGTAGGTAATAATCACTCTTAACATTTTTCTCTCCTTCAAGAAATATTTCAGTTTTTAATGATTTCCAAGACGTAATTTCAAGAGCTGATTTAATTTCACACAATTTCAAAAATTATGTCGTCTCATTTTAATACTGAAAATAAATATTCTCATTCTTCAATTCTGTTCATATTTCTTTGATTATCTAATAAATTTAATCAACCGTTTCAGATTCGATGAATTATTAAAACTTTTCTAAGATAAGTTGCGAATAGAAAACTCGTTTATTACGAATAAAATTACGTTATCGATTATCGAATAAATTATGTTCTATTTTGTACCTCCTTCGAAGGAAAGAGATTTAAATATAAGTAGATATATTTTCTTTTAAGCAATTTATTGCTTCAATTGCTCGTTTTTTTATTTATCAAGTTGAACAGCCATTAAAATAAATAATAATTAAAAATTAATCAGTACTAACATTCTCATTATGCTGTTAATATGAAAAAAATTTCTTATTAAATAATAATTGGATCCAGAATTTAATTTATTAATTAAAATTATAATCATTTTCTCATTAATTATATTCATTCGATATTGTATCATTATTTTCCATTATCATAATCCTTCATAAAATATTCCATATTTAGAATAATTTTGGGATTTTATTAAAATAATCAGTAGAAAATAGTTCTCATAATTAATGAATCCTTTAATGGCATTGGAATGAATATTTTGCAACGAGAGAAAAATGGTTATAATTAGGACAGAGTCGTCAATGAGACCATCTATTTTTTTTCATCGTAAAAATATTGTGCAGATATGTCGTCTATAATTTTCACTTATAATGGCAGATTTAATCTTATATAGAATCTTCAAGTAATAGAGATGAAACTTATTGAAAAAGTAACTTGAGATGATATTTTTTTCAATTTTATTTTTTATCTTCTGCTCTTGGTAGCTGAATTGTTCCAGTGTCTTCGACTCGTGATGTCTAATTTAAGAATATATAAAAAAAAAAAAATCATCAGATACATTTAACAATAAAAATAAGATGAAGATTTTATAGCTGTACGTGCTCTCTTTTGATTTTCTCGCCTGGCTATTGTCAAAGAGTGATATAAAGGTGAGCAACATTTTTTCTTCTTTTCAAGTTCTTGCTTACTTTGCTTTTTTATCTTTTTTAACAACCTTCAAAAGAAAAAAGCAAGACGAGAGGAGACGTAATATCGCTTGCGAATTTCATTCAATGTTTCACAGACGTGCTCAATGACTTGTGAGAAGTTTTTCACACATCGTCTGATTGTAAAAATATTTTCACTACAACTCAAAAGTGTTTTCAAGAACACTCATTACACTGCTATGAAAAATAAACGTGCACTCTAAACGACAACGACATAAAATATGTTATTGAACACCGGAGAAATATAGGTTTTATCTAAATCAGCCTCTATTCTTGATGCTGCCATAACCTTTAATGGTTTCACTACATTAAATTCGACCTCTCTATCTATACTTATAAAGCCAAACGATAATTCAAACTCAAAGCTTCTTCAACTTCTCAATTTTCTCTTTCTTTGTCCTCATTGCGCTTTATCTACTTAAATACTTATAAAGAATGAATTTCCAGGCAGTAGATAAATCTTTAAATACTATTATATGCTAATCTGCTAGTACGATATTTCGTTATAAAATTAATTATTCTCTATTAAGTTTGATAAAATTTTTTTGTCATTAGTAAACCTCTCATGCAATTATGGTTGTCAGTGAACTTTATTGTTATTCAATAGTCCTCATTCGATTTCATCTACATTATTTGCTTACATCTTGAATATCGTTTCAGAAATACATTGTTTACAACGATGTATTGTATGAATTTGTTAAACACGTTTAAACATGGGGATTATTTGTAAGATCTCCTGGCTTACAGTTTAAGACTCTGAATGATTAAATCTTAGAGTTGTTACGTAAGAACAACTTCAGACATCCTTTATGGCGGGTTTTCAAATCTCTAAAGTTTAAAATGAATACGAATATTCAGTAAATAAATTGGTACTCGGGTAAGGATTCAATAGAGGTGACCAAATTAATTCCCTGTTCGAGCACCAATAATTCTGCAGCTAAAGAACTCTTGATGTATGCTTAACAGGTTTACAAACGTTGCGAGAGTGCTTTTGGCATGTGTCTCTTAGCGGTAGAAAGCGGAACTACTCTTCTTCAAGCTAAACATCATCAAATTTTTATGACAAATTAATAGCCGATTATGTCTTATATATAAGATTATATATATAAGGTTAAGATTTAGTTGTATTCCAACTAATAGGTGATTCAACTATATTAAATAAATATTCAAACTTACACCTTCTTTAGTATCTAAACATTTGCTTAATAAGAAATGTTTTGATCAAATTCTTTTTCATTATAAACAAAACGTGCCTAAATTAGTTTCTCCTTCTATATAACTTATTTAAATAACTATAAAACAAAAAATAAAGTAATATCTAAATTTCTCGACACAACTAGTTAACATTTCTAATCCTCTACTTTTCTATCCGATGAAGAAAGCGCTCTTCATTCATTAATTTGCACAGTAAAAAGAATTATCTGAGTTTGATCGCCACTGAATCTAATGCAACACTTAGTAAAGTTTGCTTTGACAGCTTTGAATACTTTTCGGGTAGGCTAAAGTTATCACGAAAGTGGTAAAGACCTGAACCTATGTCAAATTTTCGAGAAGTGACCTTTTTTGCTCCGAAAATATCAAAGTCTAGTTCTGATCTGAGATAACACTGAACGAACCTTGATCTGGCCGAGGTTAATCAAAGAGTACTCTATGAAAGTCAAAGAAAAAAACAATTAGTAATTAACAGCTTACGTTTAATTCTTTTATAAGTGTGTTTCATTTACTCCAAAAAATACATATTTGTTCATGTTTAATCTACAATTACTACACAAGAAAATAAACTTGTAAGTATTATTGTAAGAGTAATAGAATATCACTTTATACGTAAAATTATAAGATAGAAAAAATTATCATTAATTTTTTCTATCTTATAATATAAAAATGAATCAATAAAAATCATTGCAAATAGTGAATATTCACTGATTCTTTTTTAGAGAGTAAAGTTTTTCTTACAAATTACTTTGCTACTTAATCAACTGAAATAATTACTACACTCTTTTTTTTGTGTATAAATAGAACTCATTCCTTTCCAATTTACTGTATTTGTCGATATTTTTTTATTATAAACAGACTAATTGAATCGAATTCAACTTTCTGAAGCGACCCTGAAGTTCTTTGAACGATACCAATTATTTGAGATGAAAAAAAAAATTATTTAATAACAACAGAATTTAAAAATATATTTATGTACGTACGTACAATTGTCCGTACGTATAATTGTACGTACGTATGACAGGTTTTTTTTCGTTTTCGATATCTCGAAAACCACTGAGGATATCGACTCCGGACTAATTTCATTTTATAGAAAATGGGTCTGAACACACTGTGCCCACACGACGAACTTCCCATTAAAGTTCTCTTCATTTGAAAATACCGTTTATTTGCATCTTTATCAGGTTAAGCATTCCATGGGGTATGCGCATAACACTCAGCTACTACGGCAGTGTATAATACTAATATTTGATATATTTCCAAATATAAGTTTTATATACGGCTGTATATGCGCTCATAGTCATCGACTGTTATGCGCATACTTCACGAATGTTTAACCTGAAAAAAACGCTAAAAAGGACGCTTAAAGGACGTTGAGAAATATGGACATAGAAAGTATAAATGTTAATAATAATCGTATATATATCATAAAAATATTCTTGAATACATTAATATTACAACTAATGAGTAATATTGATAAATTAAGGATATTTTTATGATGTATAATATGATTATTTTCAGAAACTAAAGCACTGATGACGGAGCATTTGAATGATCTCCTTCCCCCCAAGGTAATAATAAAATTCATCAATAATATCTCTGAAAAATTGACAATGGCAGAAATGCCATGTAAAATGCAAAACATAAAAATTAATCCAGACGCTGGCCGTTCAAACCACCCAGATGATCTGGATCAAAATAATATCGTAGGAAAAAAAAATGAAAAAAAGCAGGAAGAAAATCCAAATGCTTATATAAAACGAGGTACCATTTTTTTTTTTTAATTTAAAAAAATAATTTATATTTTAATTTTATGTATTATAATGGAATTTTTCAATAGTACATTGTGCATCAAGGGCGCAAAATTGCTGATTCCCGACTTGTGTGAATTTAGCTCCCTCGCTTCGCTCGGGGCTAAAACTCACACTCGTCGGGAATCAGCAATTGCTGCCCGAGATGCACATACTATTTTTTAATGCTAAGGGCGTTAAATCTAGATTAAAATTATAAAGATAAATTATTAAAGTAATACTATATTTTTAATGCTAAGGGTGCTAAATCTATATTGGAATTATTATCAAAGTAGATTATACAAGTCATTTTTGTTAATGATTTTGTTTATTTTCATTAGTTAAATTAAATGTTACATTGCAATTTTCAAAGTGAAATGCAGCCCTCTTTACAGTTGTTGCTCGTAACATTGAGTATCGTGACCAACATGTTGCTGACGATAATGTTTTTAATAACTCCTCGAAGTATACGAGTAAAACGTCTTCAGCAAAAGAATTCGTTTTTTTAGTTTTACACCAAGCTTTAAAATCATTATAAACTTTAGTGTACTTTATTATTGATTTTTTAGGCAACAAATTGAGGGAAATAGCTCTTGCTTCTTCGACCAATTCCGAGGGTACTTCTATACCGTTACTCGAGTCCGAATCACTGTTATCGTCCATTTTTCACCACTGATTAGACTTTTATTTTATTCAAAAAACTGGTCACGATCTGTTCACTGTAAAAGTTGTCTTTCGACTGACTGAAAATTGTAGCAAGTTTTCTTTCCCTACTATTTTCTCTACAATAAATAAAAGATGGTTTGTAATATGCAGGCCTTATGTTCTGATGACGAATTTTTATGATAAACAAAATTCTCTAAGGACTCGAAAGTAATAAAAAATTATCATCTGTTTAGGATTAAGGTAGGATTACTTCAGTTTTATGACCACTTCAAGACTAAGTGCTGAGTTTTGAATATAAAATGAACAATAGGTCAAGCCACACATAATAAAATTTAAAGAATCCATTGAGATTGAGTGTTTAGTTTAGTACAAGCATTTAGTTTCTGTATGTAAAGAGATAAGCAGCCTAGGTCAAGAAAGAACCATTTTGCGCCCAGTATGCTGGCACGGAAAATAGTCATTTTGCGCCCTGTGCATTGAAAAAAATTAGAAAGGGTGTTGAATTCTCTGAACAAAAATGAATCTTATTTAGTTAATATTTTGTTTATTTTATTTCATAGTTTTTTTAAATATTCAACTTATGGTTAAACTCAACACTTAGTTATAAACATATTTTTAAAGAAAAGAACCAAGGCCCAACCCTGTTTTATGACTTCAGACACTTGGGTCATACAAAGGACTCTTTCTTTATTAAGTTTTATTTGGTACTCTATCTTCAGAGTATTGCATGTGTTTTATTTATTATAACCATCTGTAATGTTTAAACAAATAGAGAAGAGGCTTAGATCTCTTTGTCTAAATAATACTTCAGTTTAAAGTCTTTAGTTAGTTCTGTACGACTATCTGTAATGTAAAGACGTTTTCTCTAAATGCAATCCGTGATAATAATAAAGAATTAAGTTATAATTTTTGAAAATAGAAAATCAACTTGTACTTGATTATTTCACAAATACCTATCCGAACTTCCAATAAAGGGGTACACAAGCCGAAAAAAAAATTCAATCGAGAAAATAGATATAATAGTGGAAAAGAGAACTTAAGAAATTGGAAAAACAAAAACTATGGGCGAAGATGTGGTGTGAAGAAAAACTTAGGAGCACGAAAAAAAGAGAAGAGAAACGAAAAATTAGAAATAGACGGAGGAGGAAGTAAAAAAATTTACATAACGTTAAATTATAAAAATTAAAATTAAATTAAAAAAAGGTATATTTATAAAAAGATAAATGATAATGATAATAATATAATAAAATTAACAATTTATCACATATTATAACAATGATAATAATATAATAAGAATAATTTATAACAGATTATGACAAGAAATAATAACATAATTAAAAAAAAATAGACCAACGTTAAGTAGTAGGTAATAAATTTTCAATAGTTTATAACAAATTCATATTTTTATAAACAATTCGTAATTGTTAAGAGTCATATCTCATCGTTGATCATATTATTTTGTTGAAAGCATGTGATATACGCATCAGTTAATCGATAAGTACTATTTTCAATTGTTTGTAACAAATTCATATTGTTATAAACAATGCGTAATGTCATATGTGGTTGTGAACAATAATGTCTAGTCAATATCGACTCAATTTTCAAATGAAATTGTTATTGTTTGGCTTAAAAGTATTTTAAATAGCTAATCTTTTCATTTTTTTTATTAGTTATTTTTTTATAAAAAAACAAACGGCTCGATCGAATTCGTTCAAATTCCTTTCAGATCTTCTTTATAATAATATCTTTCGAATCAATTTTAGTTGAAGTTGATGTCTTGATCCGTACTTAAGATATCGAAAACGAAAAAAATGCTGACGTCCGTACATACATACATACATACATACATACGTACGTACGTATACATCCACATCATTCTAAAAATATGTCAGTATGCTTGCAAATATCTTGAAACGTGGAGATTTAATGAAAATTCAAATTTCACCAATCGACCCAATTACAATAACTTCCCAATGGGAAGTCAAAAATGATAAACAATAAAATAGTAATAGTTTTATGTTATTTATAAATGCTTAGTAACACAATAGAAGACAACTTTTCAGTTTTCAACTGATAACAAACTCATTATGCATGATAATGGATAATATTAATTTTCTATTGTAGAAATTTCCTCGATTTTATTTCTCTAACACCTGGGTTAATTTAAGGTTTAATTCCGAAGTGCACTCGAAACTTGTCCTCATGAAAACTGTAAACGACAGTTACAGTGTAAGAGAGAGTTTCCATTTATATCTCTGCACACGAATGGACCATTTATATGACCGTAGAGTAAACGTTTAAATCTTATATTAACTCGAAGCTGTAAATTAAATGGGGCAGTTATTTGTCATTTCAATGCTGAGTAATAAATCTAACTGCACATTAATTGGTCCTATTTTTAAAAAATTAAACTTAAATTAAAATGACATTAATCCATTTGATTGATTTGATGTCAATAAAAGATAAATAATTAACACAAGTAATTTGCTTTTATTATAAGCTCTTGTGAAGCCTTTTAAAGCCATGAATATTGAAAAAAAAATTTAATCCAATACGTAATAAATAAACAATCATTTCTCATTATAATTCTGATACAAATCTCGATATGGAATTTAATTTTTATTGAACCACTTTTGTCACAGTTTATCCTGCAAATGAAATAATTTAATCAACATTGGTAAAGTTTTAATTCATCATTCAAAATTTCACTCCGACTACATATGATACATAATACATGTTTAAATATTAAAGCCAACTCAAAGAGCTTCTATCATTTGTATAATAAATAAATTACTAAAAAAAGCTTTTAAAATATTTTCTATTAAGAACAGAATTTCAAATTTAAAATGATCTCTGACAGCTGACCAAATTTATGTCTATATGTACAAAGTAATATAAAACTAAATTAATGGATAAATTATTCACTTGCTTGCTTAAAAGACTGAACAGTTTCATCCAGCTACTTTATTATTGTTAGAAAGAATAAATTTGTCTATACATTAATGATTCTAATACATTTTCCTCTACATACTTCAAAATCAGTATATAAAAGTACTCTGTGCCAAGCATTATTGCATTACGGTTCTATGGTCAATTTCAAGCTCTAGTAAAATATTTCAATCAAATATTTATAGTCGTTGCTTGTTACTATTATTATTATAAACTATCTATTATTCATTATGAATGTTGATAAACATAATGGTGCAACTAAGTCAACTTTCAACATAACATTTATGAAATAGTTGCATATATTCCGAAGCTATGAGAATAAGTTTATTCCTTATAAGTTTGGTTAAATATCACATGATTTGATGAAACATAAAATTTAATAAGCTGTGGATAGTGCATATTTTATTGGTTCTCAAGCTGTAAAAATATGCATGAAAATATTTTATGGTTTCATTCACACCCTTGCGTGACAAATAGTTTCTATATTAAACATTGAACTCACTTCACTGTAAATCTCAGTTTTCCAAAATGCATTATTTTAATGCGGATAAATGTGTTAAATATGACGTCACCTATTTGATTAACATTGTAGTCACTTTTTACACACTTAGATATGCGTTAAAAGTGACTACAATGTTAATCAAATGGGTAACGTCATATTTAACACACTTATTCGCATTAAAATAATGCATTTTGGAAAACTGAGATTTACAGTGAAGTGAGTTACTTCAATATACTTTGAAAATTTTAGATTTGCAGTGTAATTAGTACTCTGCAAATCCAAGTGTGTTATTCTTGCAGACACTTTTAACATGCTAAGCCTCTTCAATATTAAATGTTATAAACAAACTATAGATTTTTCACACACTACAAAATGTGTAAAAAGTATCTACAAATCATGTATAGTTTGTTTATGGACATTTGACATTGAACACACTTTATGCGTGTTATTTTAACACGTCTGTGAAATCTTGGGATTTTCAATGTACAGCAATAGACAGAGATCTCAATTTTCAGCTTTTCTTTTTTAATTTAATTGACTATACATTCTGGAGCATTGCATTTATATTAAAATAATTCATGATGTTATTCAATAGGACACAACCATAATAAAGTATACACGCTAATCAGGGTAAGATGACCATACCAAGTATGATGCTGAATATTATAATGATTCTTGTCTTATTATTGTAGAGTTAAAAATTTTAATCTACAGTATGATAATTTATTTTTCATAAATTTGTAGTATTAATAAGTCAAGATTTTAACTAGTTAATTTATGATATTGTAACATTAGCTAATGATGGATTCTGAATACTCTAAAGGTAAGAACATGAAGTAGATTGTACGTTTTTGAAATTGAAAATCTATCTACTTTGTGTTACAATACCTTGTAACGATCTTTTTCATTTCCTCGTCCTTACCTAATCCGGAAATAGTCAGTGTGGAAGTCTTTACACTCGTTATTCTTTCTCTTTCTCTTTATTTCAAAAATTACTATCCTTTTTTTCTACAAGTGTTGAAATTAGATGATCTTATTCTTTAAAATAATTTGATCATTATCTTAAAAAGGACAAATTGATATTTTTACCAGTGCATTAAAAGTGTTATCATTAATTAAAAAGTATAATCACACTGTGAATCCAAGTGCATTCTTGTTGCACATCCAAACGTGTTTAACGTAAACCTTTTGATTAACATTGTAGTAACTTTTAACACACTTAAAAACTTTTTCAAAGTGACTACAATGTTAACGAATGACGTCATATAAAACACGTTTAGATGTGTAACAAGAATGCACTTGGATTTGCGTTGCAGGCCACTCAAATCAGTTCAAGTCCGAAAAATACAGAACGTATGATGTTAGACGTCAGACATAAAAATTGCTACGACTGAGGTTTTACGTCCTTACATAAATGAACAACAAGCTCTTGAACGAATAACTACAGCAAGCTCAAAATCGTGTGCATGAGTGGATTTGTTTTAGTATAAAAAATCATGTAATTGAGCCACAAAATCGGGTGATTTTTTTCAAGTTGAATCTGACTTTTCTCCTTGATTGTCCTCTGCTAATATTTAGATTCATTTGAAATTCCTCATAGAATCATGCTGCAGAAAATGGTTACTATAGTCAACTTGAAAAAAACAGGTTGATTTTGTGGATCACTTGAATTTCTTTTTATATTGAAAGGAATCCATTGAAGCATACAATTTTAAGTTTTCTGATATAGCTATAGCTTCGCAATACTTCTTCATCTATGGATAAAATATAAATTTTATCATTCTCCGAACAGGATTAATCTGATTTTCCAGGATCATACTTCTTGGTCTGATAATCAAGATAGTCAGTATTTAATTATTCTGTGGTTCTCAATTACCTTAATTTCAATCTTTTCTAGTATTACTCTAAAAATATCTTCCTTAGAAAATAAATAGTAACGTAGTAAGTAACATTTCTATTATATATTATATTTCTTTTCTTCTTCAAACAATAAACATTACAAAAATTATTTTCTTTGCTACTCATTCAAATACCTAAACGACAGAGAGTATCCAAGTTTTTCAAGACTTGATACATCCAAATCCTTGCTTTCTTACCTGTCGAAGAAAGCGCTGTATTTTCTTTGCTTGTACAACAAAAGAAGACTACTTGCATTGACTGTGACTACATAGAACCACGAAAGAAATAGTATTAAAAGGAGACTTGTTAACGTTAGTAAATAATCCTCTCTTCTGTTCAGTTTCTTTTATTTTTTCACAATATTCAGGAGTGAAACCACTAGTTAAATAAATTCTTGGCAAAGATGTTCTTCGAATGTCATACTTTTATAAATAATTGTTTCATAAATTGATGAAATAAAATTTTTTTTTCTTTACTAAAACTGAGACAAAAAATTTCTTCTGGCATCAATGACTTTAGAACATTTTTCTGTAATCAAAAGTCTGTGTTCATGATCTTTCTGAGCAGATTTTTTCAACCAATCTTTTAAAATAATTCTCTTAGCAAATTCAAGATTGGAAAAAATGGTAATTCAATAAAATCTATCCGATGAATAATCGGAAACAACTTTCAATCAAAATATAAAAGTAAATTTATGATACCTTGCTTTTAGATGAATTTTTTTAATTTACGCTTGATTCAAATTGGACCACAAAAATGTAATATCCGTTGCATAGTAATTCATCTGTTGACGAAACAAGGGAACTGGTGAAATTCACCTGCTATGCCAGTCCATAGAACACACATAGGGAGGATGCAGCATGATACATGCTCCTACTCTGGGGGAATAACGGAAATGCATCGAGTGTCCTGCTGAATATAATGGCTTCCAGCTTACAGAACGATAAGCATGAACAGGAGTGTATATCGTCCGTACATCCTATTCGGTACTTGGACTCATCCCTATTTCTGTAGCATCTCTTCATTTCGTCAATACATTTGGGTCTTCTGATAAACACACGTGCCCTTGTATGTGCTTAGTTGGTATAACGTGTGCTTGTTGAATGGCAATTCAAGACCGGAAACTACTCAGCTTTATTGGATATTTCAAAATTGCCAGCAACTGGCAAGACTTCACATACGTCTATATATGAGGAAAATAAATGTATTCTATATTTTTCAATTTTATTTTGAACCTTTTCATTGATTTCAACCCTCAACGTGGTATTTTTATGATATATTACACGAAAGGATATCGAGGCCACATTTTCATCGATAAAGTTTTCACTTCCTGATCAGTTTTTGTTATGAAACAAACTTTTTTCAAAAATTATTTTATGAGAATTATTTTTATTAAAAAACTTGAATATGAAATTAAATTTTGTTTTCATATTTAAGCATAAATATCATAAACACTTCGTAATATTCTATTTCATCGTATTATAAATACTAAGCTCTTAATCCTATATGTCTCATTATGCAAGATATCTAAAGCTTCTTATAAAAATAAATATTTTTATAGAATACAATGAATCTAAACTTTTGCTTGATCCAATAATAGAAATTTAGCTATGATTGATGTTTTATAACATTCCAGATGAGATATATTTATAAGGTAGAAGAAGTTAATTCAATAATTAAATTTTATCTGGACGCTGAAAATACATGCTCTAGTAACGTTTTTATTTAAAATACATTACCCTTTTCCTTTATTAATGTTCATACCATCATATTAATTTCAACGATCTATTCATATGTTTTAAAAATTAAAATGAACTGAATAGTTGAACTTGTAAAATTGCCTTCTCCATTTATATCCACGAGATTTTTTTATTCATCATCAAATGAATCCTCTCTTCATTTTTTATAACGTAGATATTCCTTTTACTGGAAAATTTAAAACTCACTAACACATGATTGAGATTTATATAAAAAAAAAAAATAGGATAGCTGTATCTTTCAAAAAGCTTGTTGGAATAATTTTCGTTAATACCCATTGATGTGAATTAATAAATAAAATAAATATCTCACTCGAATTATCTATTGACAATTATTCCATAATATTTCTAATTGATTTTGGACATTAACTTTAAAGTTAAATATTCACTAAACAAATATAAATAGGAATAATTATTGTTAATTAAACTTTTCATTAAATGGAAAACGTGAAAAAAAAAAATTACAGCTGGATTTTTTCCCAAAGAGAATTTCGTTCTGTGGAATTTTTCCTGAATACTAACACAAATATTCTGATCAAAGATTATTCTATTTCAGCAGCCATAAAAAAGCCAATATAAAAAAAGTGAAAATTGCATTGTTTTTATAATCTACTATTTTTAATTTTCTATTAAGAATGAAATTACTGATAGTGACAATAAACAAGATTGAATAATGAGCAGATCAAATTAAAATTCATGACACCTATGGCCATATTTGTCAGGAATATTTTTTCCAATATCAACTAATGGAGTGGTTGAAAACTGTGAGCAAAAAGAAATATTTATTAGGATGATAAAAATGATAGAGCTTATTGAACCGGTAGTAGAAGTAATATTTGCACCAATGATGCGAGCGTTTGAAGCTGCTTTCCGGTTTATTAGTTGTAGCTTTCCGGAAGCCTGAAATGGCCAGAGGGTATAGCGCGTGGATGTTGCGGTATGAAAACTGAGTGCTATATAGTGTTGTGTGGAGCAGTTGGGTGCAAAGAGAGTCAAGTTAGGTAAAGGCTTGTCCAACCACTGCTGAATGAAATATTGGAAAACTGCAGCGTCGATGCATTACGTCCAATATTCGGCTCGATATAAGTCCTCGCGTCTACTCCATCCTCTCTGACAGTGGGTATTTGATATATATTTTTCGTACACCGATCACGTTCAGTGTAAACGTACTTTCCGGAACGTCTGGTCATTTCGTGTTGGAAAAAGGAAGAAATAGAACAATGTAAATGATGAAGAAAAAAAGATCCCGCTGTTACGCCTTTTAGATTTTTTCATACATTTTTTTTTCAACCTACCACTTCATTTGAGAGAACAACTGTATGTTTTTCAATATTTTCATATCATTCTCTTACCTAAATACGACGATGCTTATGGCTATGTATAAAATTAAGAGACTTTAGAGTAATTGAGTGGAGCTAGAGATAAAAATGTAGAAAGAAAAGAGTTTTTTGTGATACATTTAATTATTAGATTGATAAATATGAGCTTTTACAATAAAATATACTTACACCGTAAATCATACAAACAACGACAAACTTACTTAAGGAATATAAAATGAAAGAAAGAGGAAAATATTTTTTAGCTCAAACAAAACTTAGTCTTTGTCATGATAAAATTTTCCGAAATTTTTTTTTTCTTATTCGAACAATATATAAACTTAAAATACTAAAATATTTACTCATTCTCTGTAAAAGGTTTTTATTGTTTGAATACTATTTTCAAAAAAACAAACCAAATAAAGTTCTATCGAATAATTTTTTTCTCAGCATTCTTTTATATTTTACTCATCTTTTATTTATTTTGAATGCCAAATACACACACACACACACAAATCAATAAAAATGGCTTAACAAATTTTTATTCATATCTTTTTGTTTACCGAATAGATTATCAGTGAATAAATATTAAATGAATTAATTATCATTTTAAAATGTTTATTTTATGCCAAGTTTTACCATTTTAAAATCCACTACTGTTTGTTGGATTTTTACATGAAGAAAAAATTGAAAGCTTTTGTATCTTAATTTCATTCATTTTGTCTTTCTTTTTTTTTTTTCTTTAAAATTCTTATTCCAAGTAGAATTATAGCGGTCAATTAAAAAACTTAGTCTACAGTGGTTGCAGGAATATTCATCGGATGCATCTGTTACCTGGCTTGGTGAATAAAAAAAAGATTGAAGCGTTTCTCAGTAACTTTTGGTATTATGAAAAAAAATATAAATCTAGAGCATAAAAAGTTTTATGTAGTTAGAAGACGGTATTTTGAATAAGCTGTTGTATTAAAAAAATTAACATAAAATAAGATACAGTATATGACTTGTCTGACTATTCATGATTTTCACTACTTAACGTCTGTATTTACTGAGTTTTTTTTATTAGTTGCAGATGGTGACAATGATAAACAAGGAGAGGTGCAACAGCAGAAGATTATCACGGTAAATATTCCGGTAGTTTTTTTTTTTCTTAATATTTCTTCATGAAAAATAATTATGATGAAATAAGATAAGTAAATGTGATTCAGAGCAACGAATAATTAATAAAGATTTTCTGAAATAATAACATGAGCTCGAGCTTGTGAATATAATGATGACAAAATTGTGATTATATTTTAAAAATGTTCAAGAATTTTTTTTAACCTTTATTAATTAGATAAATTAGTCTTAAAAGAAATATAATTAACTTGATTGAAAAAAAGAAGAAAATAAAAATGTCTAAAAAAGAATGTTTCAATTGTAAACTCTTCAATTAAAATATTTCATACTTTTCGTATATGTAGACGAAAAATATTGCCAAAACAGATATAACAAGAAAAAAATTTATGACGGTTTTTTCATCTATTAGAATTCGAAATAAATTCATGGCAAAAAAGTCGATAACAATAAAAAAAAAGAAGTATTCTCACTGCATAGAAATAAAAAAATTTGTTACTCCAAACATGTTGATCAAAACCAATTTCATTTATAAAAACGAATGGACATTTTATAAAAATCTCAAAAGCTCCCTTCTATACTGTTCTTAATAACAAGATAAAAAATAATTATCATTTAAAAAAATATTCAAACCCAAAGATCACACGAAATATCTCCTAAAAAAAATTTCTTAGAACTCCATTATTTCGTCATCATTATTAAAAAAAAATATTTAGAAACATTTCCCCTTCATTAATATCAGCTTGCAATTTAATAAAAAAAAAAATATCAGCTTGCAAAACTGAAGTGATGTGTAAACATACTTAAAAACTCTAGACGCCTGCAACAACGGAGCAAAGATTGAAAGACGCTGATCGAGAGTCTGGCGTAAATTATGAAGATGAGGATGACGATGATAATGATGATGAAGATGATGAGAATGATAGCGACAATAAAGACGAGGACGAATATGAAGACGAACTGCGAGACATTGCTGAGTCCCACGAAGCAATGTCCAGGGATGAAAAGACCAATTCAACAGATAACTTAGGTCATTCAAATGCAAATGTTTCTCCAGGTTCAGTTTTAAGCGCAAAAAACTTTGATTCACGTGAGAAGAGCGTTGAAGAGAGTTCTGATGAAAGCATGACTTCTAACGAAGCAATTAGTGCTGAAACAAAACTCAGTACAGAGGCAAGTATATTTTATTTCATAAATATATATCTATCATACTAACATGTTCACATGATTACTTGTTTTTGTTTTCTCATTGCTTTATAAAATTTTCTTTGTACTTTATGTACATAGGTAGAGGAGCTTATAAACTTCAAACGTCAAACGAGATCGATGATGAAACGTGTTCCAACGGTAAAAAAAGAACTTAATACACAAAAAGAAATACAAGGGAACGAAACTATGTTTGATATACTGGCAGAGACTTTGGGATCACTTGAGGGGAAAAATGTTGTAAAAACTCGAGGATTGATCGACAATAATTCGGTAATTTTTCTCTATTAGCTTGAAGATCAAACCGTTTGATAGAATAAAGATGATATTTCATGGAGAAAAAGGTCTAAAAATCAATAGAGGTAAAACTGGAGTTAAAATTGATGACAGGGTAAATAAATATTCAATTGAAAGCTTTTTATCACTATTCCAAAAGGTAACATAAATAAAATTATTGAAAAAATTAATCTTCCATGGATTCTTTTGATTAAAAAACTATTAATTGTTTGAAAGTTTAAATTCTAATTAAAATTCCAATTTCTGAATTCATTTTTATACATTTAAAAAAAATATTCAGCATTTTTTAGATAAAAATTGAATAGTAGATTCTTTTGAATTACCTCATTATATCATGAATTATTTTCTAAATGAAGATATTAAATGAAAAAACTAGTGTAATGCTGAGTCATCCATGAATAAAAATCACAGAGAAAATGATAATAATGAGATTAAATTTGTAGTTGGAAAATGAGAGGATTAATGAAGGATCCTTTGTTGAGAGGAGACCAAGTGGAGATGGAACGTATGGGAGAGAAGAAGGTGGTGGAGAGTATGTTGATTCAGATGTCCCTACGCAAAGCCTTGGAAAGCTCAACAAGAGATGGCAATCTGATCTCAAGGGTTTTGGAACTCATTTACCTTCTACACATCCATTGGAGCTCGAGAAATTGCAAAAACTAAAACTTAGGGTAAAAATTGCACTTTTAAGTCAAGAATTTAGATATAAAGCTATATAGAAAGTACTTAATTTTCGTGAAATTCTCGACAAAACAATATTATCAAGAAGATAAGAAATTTTAAGTAGATAGAAATGAGTACTCCCAACATTATTCTATTTGCTACTGAATCTAAAGTTTTCCTTTCAATTTTTATGATCCTTTGACATCCCTTTGGGTTCGAATCTCAGCGGTGTGAAAGAGGAACCAATTTCGTCTGCAACCTGAAATCCCCAGGGAAATGGATAAGAGAGAAAAGTAATGCGAAAACGGAAATGATAAGAAGAGAGATGAAAAGACAGAAATAGCAAAGAAGAACAAACGCCCTCGGTCATATGACAAAGTGCTACATTTCTTGTTACTTCGATTCTCGAGTCAATTTCCTGGCGAAATGCCGGCTACACATACATTTTTTTCTCTCTTATTGGCCTTTCTCTTTTTCCCTTTTCTATATACATATCCCCATCCATCCTTGTGCACTTTTGGTTCACGATACTTTCAATCAAACCTGAACTGCATTCAACCGCTATTTAACCATATGAGATTAAATTTCTATTCAGAGAATCTCGCGGGAAATTAAGGAAAAAGTTCTGGGATATCAATCCCTCATGTGTCGAAGATGTCACCTAGGATGAATCCGGATAGAAAACTCGTTTATCAAACTCAATGTTTGTAAATTGATCGTTTATAAATATTAATTACTTTCGAGTTATTGAATACAGGCTTCGGTTTAATGAATAAATATTAATAAAATAAGCTTTTCAATTATAAATCTTTCATTTATCTTTCAGAATAAAGTTATATTTACCAATTCTATTTGCTTACATAAACTATGCTTGATCAAATTTATTTTGGATAAGCAATCATTGTAATATGTTGCAAATTACAATTACCGTCTCTACACCACCTGTCATTATCTTTTATGTATGCTTCAAACGACATTAGATTAATGGATTGGGTATTGAATCGACTTTTTCCCTCTATGATTATGATAATAAGAAGTTCAAAGTCGATTGTTGAATAATTGGAACACTTTTTGTTTTCGGTTACATCATGAAAAAATTGTTGTATAGGTGTTTAACCATAATTGCTTACAATTCATTTTGAAGGATAACTTGTAGTCAAAATGTTTCATTAAGACAAATGAGGTATTGTTATAATTAATGGGAAAGTTAGAGAACTTTAGTCAGGGTTAGTTACTCCATCAGTATTTAGTGGAACTTCATAGACTTGATGAATATCAGCCAATAAGTTAACGGCCTACATATACATATGGGCCAAGGTTAAGGAAATAGAGAGAACTGGAAAAAGACGAAGATAACTCAGATAACATACATATACACTTGTGAAGTAAAAGCATGAGAGAGAATTGACACATGTTTTATAGCACTCATAATATGTGAATTTTTAACTGACAGATATCTATTTCCTATAAAACCTATCAACATCAATCCATGTGGAGTTGTTATCGAATAAGTATCATTTATATATTATGATGAAATATTACTCATATTGATTGAATACAATTTATGCATGTCAATTTAATCATTTATAATTCTACATTATTCTAAATTCTATTTAGTTTCCATTATCATTAATTGTTTTCTGAATATATAGAAGTTTGTTGAAACTGTAAGCATCTCAATCATCTATCTCTTTGTTAAAATATGTTTTCTCATTCTGTTGATCAGACTGAAGAGTATGCCCTAGTCGAAAACTTGATGGAGTTATTGGTGAAGCTTGCAGAGAATCCAAAACGATGGGAACGGGCTCACGAATTGCTAAGTGAGTATTTGATAGAATAAAAGCGTAGAAGGTAGAGAGAGAAGAAGAACAAATTTCAGAAGTGTTATGTATTGAATTTGATCGTAACTATTCAAGAATAATTTATTGGTCCGTTAATACTAAATCACTTAAATAATTTCACAAACGTTTTAAGTGAAAGTTAAAAGAAAATATCTTCAAATAACTACAATATAGATAGACAATTGAAATATCCAGAATGGTACAATCGACTAAACGGATTATTAGCTGAACAATCATTCCACCAATTTCACCACAAAACGTTCCAGCTCTTTTATTGCACAATTCTACCGAACCATTTCACCTCTTAATTACCTTCCGGTATATGCCAGCTCATTCTGATTAGATATTATGACATCCTAGAAAAGTGTTGCATTACTTTTTTTACATTTTTCTCAGGTTCCTCTTAAATTTCAATTACATTAATACATTTTAGCTGAAACAAAAAATGAACAGTCTGTATGAGTTAAATTACTTGTTATAAAGGAACGAACCATGTAAAAATATTTTAAAGCTAAATTGAAAACGTGGAATTAAATATTTTTAATTCAAATATTTTCATCTATATTCATAGAATATTGTACGTTTCACTTACTAGAGGAAGAGTAAAATCACAAAGATATAGTATTTATCTTCTACTCAACAATTTAATAAAGAATGAATAAGAGTTAGTTAAATTACAAGCATAATTGACACACAAATATTAAAAGTAAAAAATTAATCATTCAAAAACTTTTTTAAACTTAGTAACTCAGTAAAATAAAATTGCAGAGTGGCTTAAAATAAAAGGAATTAAAACTTTGGATGTATAATCGGATGTTATTAATCAGGTCTAGAAAAAATATTATTACAGAATTTTTATCACTGTGTTAAATAATGATGTCTATTTACTCATTGGCACAAAGAAAATAGAATAAAGATAATTGCAATCATTTTATTTTAGAGTTTATTATGTACTTGATTTTTATAAAGTGAAAATTTTCAGAGGACATGGAGGACGATCTAATTTATACGAGGGCACTGGATTCTGAGAAACGTGATAATAACAATTTCCTCGAGCAACCTTCGAACTCTAACACTTTGTCGGTATTGGAAAAGTTGAAATCAACGGCAGAGAAACCCAAGAAAAAAAAGAAGAAAAAGAAGAAGGTGCGAAATCAATTGGCTATGACCACAGAGATATCATCAACACCTACTATTCCCACGACTTCACTTACAGAAACAACGACATTTCCTTGGAAAATATATCCTGACAGGTTCCTAGGGTCTTTGTGGTTAGATTCTGATCAACGAAAGCCCTCAAATTTAGCAAAGATCCATTACGCAGTTTCAGCGAAACAACAGAAGTCAATGACTCCTAATCACCGTGACGAGAATTCTGGGTACCTTAACGATCAAGTTCCAGCCGCACGCGATTCTCTAAGGAAATATCCCCTATCAAGAAAGTTTCACTTTGGGAAGATAAATACTCACGAGAAGGGTTCGCCACTGGATCAACACGATTCGAAAACGTCTGTTTATGGAGTTGATACGACTGGGTCTTCCCCTAACTCTCGACTTCTGTATTATCAATTGCCTAAGCCAACATATCTTAGATCGAGAAGCCGTGATGATAGATACGATCAATACAACCAATACTCTGGAGAAGTTCGGGATGATGGTTTAAATGATTATCAAGACTCTTTGAACTATCCTCGAAATAAGTTTCTGAACCATTGGGGATTCTTTAATAAGCCTCACAAATATTCGAGATATAACTTAAGTCCTCCAATGAGTTCTGACTATGAAGATGACAGAAGTAACTGGGGCACAAGATATCGACCATGGCAGAGTTTCTGGAGACCAATATTTGAACTCGAAGATGAGAATGACACTGAAGGGAGAATGTACGGGAAGTTTAATTCCTGGTCGGCTGAGAAAAACATGGAAATGCCGCCATGGAATTTAGTTGATGAATCTTCAAGATCAAAGGGTTACGGTAGAGATGTAGTTGTGGCTGACAAGAATAGAAATCACTCAGAACTTAGCGAGGTGTTAAAGTCCAAACAGATAGAAGAGAACGTCGTTCTCCCCAAGATCACAATGAAGACGTGGAATAGTTTAACTTCAGATCCAGCGACTTGGCCTTTTAAACTTTCCAGTGCAAAGCCCTGGCCAAAAGATAAAAATGGAAAGTCTTACAATCCCAATGCTGACCTAGTTAGGAAGCTTGGGCTTGATAAACAAGAACAATTAATTGATAAAGATGACAATAAGGGTGAAATGAAAACGGGAAATGAGATTGAACCTGTGAAAGAAGACAATCATCATTGGAGTAATGATAGAAAAGTGTGGCCTGTCGAAATGTCTCCAAAGATTCAGTCGGTTGGTGGTTGGGTTATGCCTGCAGATCAATCGACTTGGACACCCTACGAAACTAAACAACGTCAGTCATTCCAGCATGCTGGAACGTCTAGGTGGCAAGAGAGACCTGATAATGCTTGGCAGGGAAAATTAACCGACTGGAACAGTGAGTTTAGCAAACAACCAAGTCACTCAGCTACGTGGCCACCCAAATGGAAGCAATTTTCGTACCACAAGGTTAATGCCGGGCCAATCTCTAAGCCAGGTTCATTGGAAGGAACTGCTCGAACGAGAAATGCATTTATCGCTGTATCTGCTGTTTCACCATCTAAATATCCAAGTAATAAATGGAAGAATGATGTTGAAGATACTTCAGCTGATGATAGCACAAGACATATTGACCAGGATGATCCTACAAGTCAACTACTTCATGGCAACTCGAAATCTTTGATAAATCAGTGGAATGAATATAAAACCAACTCTGACAGAAGGAATGAAACTGATCCGCTTGAGTACCAACTTGAAGAGCTCCGAGAAAATAATTTAGAAGTAAGTATTTCATCAACAGTCCAATAAAGCAAACTACACGATAGTAGATGTACAAAATGGCTAACTCTCTTCTCTTAAAATATCGTGAAACAAAATTACTGCTCCAAACACGAAATCCTCTGAACGCGCAATAGTGCTTCCGGTGAGAAGACACTCGGGGGAAATTTTACGAAACTCCAGACGAACTCTCAAGTCTAAGAAAACGACCAGTCTCTTGCCAAAGTGGACGAGCAAGTTAACGACAAATAGTTTTAGAGCTTAAGTTCTCTCTTTCTCTTTATTTCTTCGTGTCCCGCTTCGATCGTACGTTTCGCATTGGAAAAATAAATCCCGTAAAATTTACAAAGACTTGTACAACAAAATTTATCATTTATGAAACCTTATAAGTAAAAGTTTTGAAAATTAAATACGATTACGATGTAATTTACATCTAGATAGAATAAGTTTTACTTAACTGTTGGTTTGACAGCTTTAATATGTTCATGAAGACAGTCACCTTTTTAATTAAATGTCAAAGATTGTCTGAAATGAAGATAAGAACGAGAGAAGTTACTCTCATTCTTCTTCAAAGTGCAAAAGTATAAATGGTACTTTGAAGCTTCTCTCAATAGTGAAAGATGTCCGGTGCAGATTCAACTCTTATTTAAGTTAAAAAAGAAAATAAGAGAAATCGTAATTTCCCAACGAACGACCGGTATTTGCCAGAATAACGAAAAACTTACAGAGTTTCAAACTGGAAACGCAATTAGGAACGGGCCGCAATTCCGGAGCAACGGGTGGTCGATCAAGCTTTTTTATTATGATTTTTTTTAGCTTAGCCTCTACTTACTCCGACAGACCCATGTAATTGCCAAAAAAACATTGTAAAACGTTTCAACACATGAAAAATCAGCTAAAGTTTTCAAAGAATCTTCGGTTAGCCGAGAACGCGTGAAAATATCCGCTTGAATGGAAGCTGTGTTCAATAACTCTTGAAAAATACGCGCACAATGATACTAAAGAATGTTCTTTCGCTAAGGTTAAGGAAATGGGAAATAAAAAGAAAATAAAGATAAAGGGAGAAAGAGCGAAGAAAGTTGAGAGTTCCGATTGCAAAAGTTGCACCAGAACAACCATCCTCTAACTTGCTCAACGCTTCGATGAGTCTCAGTGACTCACCCTGCTACTTTTCACTTGGTCCTCTTCTTCTTCACCTGAGAAATTTTATTCGATGTACGCGCGCTCTAACGCCTACGAAAAACTTTACGAGATCAGTTTCACCAGATGGTCTGTTGCCTCGTGATTTAATAGAAAAAATTTACCAACTTTTCAAGTATTTTTTTTTTCTTTACAGAAACGAAGTCCTCCAACAGAAGCCACATACTTGGTTTCTGCAACTTTAAACACGACAGCGAGCACAAGAGCGAGTGGAGATGAAGAAAATCAATTGCCACAGAAGAAAATAGAAAAAGAAAACACATTGAAAAAATATGTGAAACAGTAGATTATTTATTACATCATTTTTATTATTTATAACGACCAATAATACGGAAATCGTTTCCTTTTTCTGTATCACCTCCACTATCTCTCTAGTACATAACATGATGGCATCTGAGAATAAAACTATTGACCTCAAGTAATTCGACCCTATCGAGAGAAGATTAAATCATTTTTGTTTAAAAAATATCTCCTAAGGTGCAATCATTATAGAACAAAACTATCTGATCCCACTAGTTAAGGAATTTTTTTTGTATCCTAGAATATTTAATTGATAAATAACTGTAACAATACTGATAATTTGTACATATATTATGTTCATCAATACATAAGCAGTCCAGCGAAACTAACAAAGAAACATATTACAAGATAATTACACGTAAGAGATACATATTCAATTACTCACGCACTCGATCTAAGCGTAACAAAAAGTCATTAATCATAAGAACCAGACTTCTAATGGAAGATCTGTGTTTCTCCCTTTCACTCAAAAAGTGTTATACATTATTGTTGGATACGTCCCATACGATAGAGACTATATCGTTTCTTTACAAATGTTCGGCACATACTGTCTAGAATTAAATGGTATTCAAAGAACTCTAATTAAGGATAAATAAATGGCATATATTATGTATTTATTTATTTGATTTATTACTTTCATATTTTACCTTTGATATTGAATCTATTGTCCAATCCCTCTCATCATCTTTTTTTCAATCTACTTGAATAATAATTTCGTTTTATTAAAATAAGCTATTTAATAAAATATAATAAAGTTCTAAATTTGAATATGTTGTCGATCGACAATTGGAATACATACCTTTAATAGAAAAAAAATCGAAGTGTGATATTTGACTGACAAGTGAGTTATCTACCAATATGGCAGTTAGTTAGAAAAGTCTGCGACGAGCGATGATGAAAGCCCGGAGATGTGGAATCAGCTACCGGAGCTGATATTGAGCTTAATTTTTGATTATCTCAATTGTCAAGATCGTGCTAGTGTCGATCAAACATGTCAAGCATGGAGTCATGCTTTAGCATCGCCATCACTTTGGAAATCCATTAGAATTATTATTGATAGAGATTTGAGAATTTATTATCCATCAACAAGAAATTTATTGGTTAGTTTTTAGTAAAATAAAAAGTTTTTCAATGACCACGAAAGTTAAAAATAATTTCCTTGTAGGCTAAGTATGTTCAACATATGAGACATTTGGAATTAGCTTGGTCACTACCTTATACTCTACCGCGAGAAGCTCGAGTTTCATTGAATATTCGAGCGAATGATAGCATTGACTTTTTGGAAGTTATTAAGAATAAAAATGTTCAACTGGAAAAACTTATTCTTACCGACTGGTATTTCGGAACCAACTGGAATCATCGAAGCAAGCTTGTGAATGCCCTAGCGCGGTTTTTGAGGTTAAAATTGACATAATATGACTGAGAAGGAATAATCGTCTATTTTTAATCTCACTTCTGAGAGAATTTTTTTTAGAACTCAACGCAAATTAAAGCTGTTAAGTTTATTAAATGCAAACTTGGGTGTTGCTGACGTTTTAAAGGTATGTCGAGCTATTTCTTGGTCCTGTGGAAACGTACTTGAGTATTTAGATATCCGAGGTGCTTTTCGAGATTGGCAGGCGCCGCATAGCAACTCCAGGTTAGAATTGTTTTGTTGTATTTCCATCGAGATAATTTAATTAATTATGAATTTCACAGATACATACGGTATCTTAGTCGACTTCATGTGCTAACAACATTCCAGCTCGACTATCCTGCATTATCTGATGAAGTGCTTAATTCATTAGCTAGCGCTGCATCTAACGTACTTAAGAATTTACATATCTCGATCCGTGATTCACATTCTCGTCAACACACTGTTGGAGATGCAGCTTGGAATAATCTAGTCGTTGCTTGTCCTCAGCTCACGGTTTCCTATACAATAGGTTTTTGTTCCCTTTGTTTATTAATTTTATGGATAATTGCATCACTTTAAAAGAAAACACCTACATTGTATTAATAGCTTTTTACAGTTTTTTTTTGTAGAAAAAAAATTAATCAGGCTATTCATCGGTTAAATAGCCAAGAATTGCTTTGAAAAAAATCTATTCAATTAAGCTTTCTTTTTAAATTGATAAAGAGAAGTAATTTTTTTAAACAAAAAATGATAAATAGGATTTATTTTTCTTTTATCAATTAACAAGTGTTCCAATTAGTAACTCAATGAAGTTTTTAATTAAAGATTTTATAATTTAAGATTGCTATAAATTTTTTCTTACAAAAATAACATCACTAATTGGCACACTTTCTTGATATTGATGATCTACTAAAATTAATAACTAGCTTTTCTTTAGTAAATATCTCCCATTATGAAGATATATCTTACCTTCTTCTGCCAAGCATCCCTCTTGCTTGCTTTTATATGTATGGAGGCCACGTTTGGGATCAAAATCGATCTCGAAACTTTAGAAGTACAGTCGGACTTCTTATAACTTATTATCCAAACACATTGGGTAAGAATTAAACATCCAAGCGCTTAAAGTATTAATGTACTCAGCATTAACTACTCCTCAACTTTATGATTAGTCGAAGTTATGCTGCAAATCAGAAATAACCGTGAACTCCTTGACGATCTACTAGTCTTTATGATTCAACGATGTAAACGATTAACAAAACTTCAGTATGATGGAATAATCAGAAGTTTAGAAACTCTTCGGTATATCTTTCAACTCCAAGCTGAGAGGAAAACCAAATTCAAAACCATTCACATAAAACCTAAAAATATCAACACACAAAATCGAGCTATCCTGGATGATATCAATTACCAGTATCATTATAAAATGCTTGACCAAGGTATTGACTTTCGGATTGAAGACCCAACATCAGCTTACAATTTTTTTTGAATCACACTCGCCGCAGGCTACATGAAATTTTTGTAATATTTTATAATAAAAGTGAAAAAAAAATATATCAATTCAAAAAAAAAAAGTCTTTTAATTATTGTAATATTTTATTTATAAATTTCTTTTTTTCAATTACAATAGATTATCATTAGCTTTAAATTGAAAAAGGTAAATTAGTTTAATTTTTGATTCTGTTCAATTCTCTATACAGTTATCTTATCTTTTTTGCATTGATTCAATTAAATTAAGTACAAATGTGTGCACCATTTTACCACTCACCTGTATAATCTCTCCAAAGAACAAGTGTAATTCAATAAAAGTATATAAAAAGTTTTGTTGCATTGATTGCTTTAGAACTTACGTAAATGTTGTCACCATCATCAAGTGACATTATGAAACCCTAAAAAAGTCTCACTGGCAAATCATTTTCCGCGTATTTGTAAGTGTAAGGTTTCACCTTTAAGTAATGTGTATTGTGAATTTAAAAACTCGAGAATGTTTAGATCCTGGGTAGTTTCAAGTTCTTTGTTACAAAGTATATACATATTTTTATACACTTCTACTATAAAAAGACGTTTTTTATATAAATATACATTAGTTTTTGCTTCTTTACAATCGTATGACACTTTAAAAATTTTTCTTCACTTTTTATTAAAGAAAAATGCTATTGCTCTGGTCTGATATTGTTGAGACTTGGTCATGCAAAAAATTTTCAATTTTACCGTACCAAGATCCAGGTTGATCTTTAGAACATCGGCTTTATGTCCAACCTCTGTATCGGAAGTTTAAAGATATGCTAGCTTATATTTATTTGACACTTATCTCTAGATTTTGAGATAGACGAAATTTTCATAAATAATACATTTTGTTGCCAATATTATTTCGGAAGAAGTTATAAAGACATCACTTTAAATTCTAAATATTAAAATAAAATGATTAAAAGAAAGTAAAGAAAAAACTATACAAATAATTATATGAAAACCAATTCAAGTATTGATGGATTTTAAAAAAAGTCAGCAATTTCACTATTTCAATTATTCTAGAAATGATTTGAAAAATGTATGGACTTTTTAACTTCATTAAATTTTTTATCCAAGTTTTATTAAATTCAAGATTTGATTAAAAATCATTTACTTCATAAAGTTTTTTCTGCTTTTTACAAATTTTTTTTATACTCAAAGCGCTTAAATTAAATTCTAAAATTACAAGGGCACTTTGTCCACTTTAAAGTCCAATATCTCGATCTTGATTATAAATAAATTTAGGAGTTCGTACGTCAAACGTATTTAAGAATATTGAATGCCTTCGACAATTTAACTCTACATAATCAATACTGTGTAGTTATTAAAACCATAAAAAGGCAAAACAAGGTGGTAGCAAATCCTTTGATGGAAGAAGCGTCCAAACTTTTAATAATGCTTTACATAATTTACATCAAAGTATTTTCCATCAAATTAATCATACTTCATTAAATATAATTTATTAATTAATCTTTGGGACGATATTGCCTTTTTATAAATTTTGATGTAACATATATATGAGGTACGTAGGTTTATGCGAATTTAAAGTGATTCATATTACCTTATCACTAAAGCTTTCATTACGAATCTTACATATGTTCTTGATTCTTGATCTTCTCCAGAGTCTTCTTGCAATATCGTCACATGTTCATAGCTGCCACACCGATGAAATTACATTCCATACACGTGATCGTTCTTAGTGTATGACTCTTCTTAACGTGAACGTTCAACATGAATTGCTAGGAATAAGAATTGTTGCTATATGAGCACTTCAATGGATTATACTGTGCAATATACCATAGGCTATTCTCAGACATTACGGTTGAGATATTATTTACTACGGATTTCTTATATTTTATCTGCTACTTTAAACCTGAAAATGATGTAGGAAGTTGTTGCTATATAATATATAATAATAATAAAATTTCTACTTTTTTAAAGCTTTCTAAATAATTGCAACCTTTAGATGTATGGACCTGGGGTGATATTTAATGCTTGTTTAGACAAATTGCTTACAAAACTCATTAAATCTTTACTGCTTCTTATAGAATTAGTACCATAAACTGAAAATACTCCAACATCTATTCGATAATAAATAATCCTTTATAGCTTGCTTCGACGGATTTATCAGTTAAGAGCTGAGTTCTCTTAAAACTTACAGTAGATTTTATGTCATCTTGAATCATAGTTCGAATTAGTTGTCTATTTTCAAAGTAATGTTCAACAAATGGAAAATAATAATTGATCTCTGACTTCTGGAATTGCAAGAGAACTGATTAAAAATTAAACAATATAAATTAATGAAATATAAGTTGTGACAATTCAGATTACTTATCAAAAATATCAGCTTTATTAAATTTTATAATGTTCAAAAATACAAATGGTAAAAATTTAATATTTATTTATTCTAATACATTTATACAGTATCAAAAACACTAAAGCTAAAATTTTAATCATGAATTTGTTGATGTTTTGTAAGAATATTCTTTGCAACAAAACCTCTAGCACATATCGTACACCAGTAAGGTCTTTCACCAGTGTGATAACGTAGATGAATGATCAATGATGTTCTTTGAGTAAAATCTTTACCACATTCGTTACATGTATAAGGTTTCTCTCCTGTATGTACCCTCTGATGAATTTTTAAATTGGCCTTACAACTGAATCCTTTTTTGCAAATATTACAACTAACAATTTTTTCTCCTGTATGCCGTCTTTCATGAATTTCTAGAGCTTTTTTGCTCGAAACTCTTGTTCCACATAATTCACATAAGAACTCTAAAGTTCTTTTATTTTTATGTTTTTTCTTATGGTTTTGTAGAAGAAGTGAAGAGATGAATTTTTCGGGACATAAATGACATTGGTAATTTTCCTTCAAAGTTGATGGATGATAAGTATTCATGTGAGCTGTTAAATTTCTTTTATACGAATACTTCTTATTACATATTTTACATTTAAATTTTTGGTTTACATGAATATTTTCGTGCTCAGCCAACTCTGCTTTTACGACGAAACCTTTTTCACATATCTTACATTTGAAACCAAACTCTTTGAAGTGTCTCTTCTTATGTTGATCTACATTTGATTTTTGATTACTCGCATAAGAGCATATATCACAAGAAAATTGTTTATTACCAGTATGTATGAGCTTGTGTCGTCTAATGTTCATCGGAGTTTTAAATGTTTTACCACATTCGTCGCATTTAAAAGCGTTCTCAATCCTATGCTCATTCTTCAAGTGTACCACGAGTTTTGTCATATGAGAAAAATGAGCATTACACTTTATACACTTGTGACCCTTCTTTAGCCTTTTCCCGTTCACACTCCGTCGACATCTGCAATAAATTTAAAAGTTTCTGAAGATTAAGATAAGGTTTGTCTGAATTAATTTTTTTAGACTTATAAATAAGTAAAACAACATAAAAAACTTTTTTACTTCATTCTATGTATGTTCACAGATTGTATGGTTTCAATATTTCAGTTGATGTGTTATTGATCTTTTAAGTTCTTGCTTAGAGTAATTCACTTAAATTATAGTCACATAATAACATTTATTGATGTGAAAGTACTTAACTTAACTCAGACATTTTTTTATTTTTTAATGAAATACATATTTAGAGTGAGAAATTAATTTTAAAAAATACACCAATATTCTTATTAATTAGAACATATAAACCTAATATATAATAAAATGTAAATAATATAAAAACTGAATATTGAACACAAACATGAATTAATTTAATTTGAAAAAATGACTGATTTAAATAATTGATTGGCACTTGGGTTTAAAATTAAATACTTCACTTAGAACTAAAGTCTAGAAAAGTTTTTGACTCAATTTTAAGCTCAGGCACAGGTACAGTAAAATCGTGAACCATAGATGGATCGACTTCTTTAATGTAAGAATCTATGTAAACTTTTGGTAAAGGTGGATGATCTCCTGGATGAGATTTTCGATGGCACGTCAGAGCTGGTTTTTGAACAAACCTTTTACCACAAATATCACAACTATATGGTCTCTTTCCTGTATGAGTTAAGAGATGTTGCCGCAATGTCTCCCGTTTAGCAAATCTAGTACCGCATACTGAACACTTTAAAGGTTTTTCACCAGTATGAGTAACCATATGCATTTTAAGAGTACTTTTCTCTTTGAAATCTTTTCCACAAACATCGCATATATATCCGCTGATTTTTGGCCGCGGATTTTCATGATGATGCATGTGCAGAGTTAAGCCAACTTGGGTTGCCATACTTTTATTGCAAATTGAACACACAAAGTTACGTTCCGTATGATATGTTCGTACATGCCAACGTAGAGAATTTAAATTTTTGCTTTTGTATCCACAATATTGACAAAGTCCAGTTTGATCATTTGTACAGACATGTCTCTTAAGTTCACTAAGATTTTGATGTTGTTTATAACAACCCTTGCACATAAATCTCTTTTTTTCAGTATGCTTTAAAGCTAAATGTTCAATCATTTCAGACTTAATTAATGTAATAAAGCGACAATGATCGCAATTATATTGTTTATGGTAAATTCTAATATGATTTAAAAGTTTACTGACTTCAATAAATGTCTTAGAACATTGTGGGCATTTATTTAGGTGTTTTTTGGAGTGAGTATCTAAAAATTTCTGTGCTTGGTCTTCAGAGTAACCTTCATAACAAGTTCCACAATTTTTACACGAATGTTTAATAATACAGTCTTCAACAGAATCATTTGACACACTTCCTTGTACCAATTTAGTTACTGTATCAGAGACTGGTTTCGTTATTTGTACTTTAGTTGCATTTATAATCTTGCTGTGGTTCCTAAAACAAGTAAAAGAATAACTTTTATTACAATCACATCTATTAAGTCAAGGACGTACAAGTCCTTCATACTTACGTGAACAATATAAATACGTTAAAAATAAAACAAACTATTTTAAAGAATATTTATCTTCTTAAAACCACTTAACTGATAATTTTCAATATAAATTACACTAATATAGAGCGTGTGAAATTTTTATTTTAATTTCAACTATACATTATTCAGACTTATTAATAAATTTATTGATCATTTATTATCTATGTTTTATCTTAAAAAAATATCCGTTATAAATATACCTAAGTCGTCTTAATAATATGAATTAACATTAACAAATCAGTTATATCTAAAATCAGAATCGTGATCTGATTGGACAGATAACTGAATAAAATAAGTTCTAATTGTTGAGATGAAATTTAATTTTAGTTTATTCACTTTTCATGTCTATTTCCTCATTTATTTGTCCATTCTCTTGAAGATACTCTGCAGTAAATTCTTTAACAAGATCAGCTATAGGCATGACAGGTAGAGGAGGATGAGGTCCTGGATGAGTTTTTCTGTGACAAATTAGACCAGGTTTTTGTGTAAATGCTTTACCACATATGTCACATACAAATGGCCTTTTTCCCGTATGGATAAGGACGTGTTGTCGAAGCTGTGATTGTCTGGCAAAAGGTTTATTGCAAATGGGACAATGATGTGGCTTACTTCCTGTGTGAACAGCCATGTGACGTTTAAATGAATCTTTCTTTGTGAATGTTTTTCCACATTCCGCGCAGACTATTTTTTCTCGCTTCTCGTGCTGTGTCACCATATGTTGATCAAGATTTTCCTGAGTGACCATTCGACGTTTGCAAATAGTGCATTCAAACTTTGGTTTATAATGTGCCCACTTTTGATGGACATAAAGAGATCCTGAATTTTGACAAAGTTTACCACAAACATCACAATTAATAGGTTTCTCTTTATGATGAAATCTTACATGATTAGTTAAGTCTCCTTTGACTTTGAATTTTTTTGGACAAAATTTACACTGGTGTTCGTAATTGTCTGTATGCTTTCTGATGAAATGTGATTGCAGTGAGTGTTTTGATCGACAAACAAAACCACAAACAGCACAAGGGAATACAAGATTATTTTGACCTTTTCTTGGCCAAGTTTCATGCTTCCTTTCCAAATGTGCTGCAAAAAGACTCTTTTTCAAGGTTCTATAATCACACACCGCACATATATAAACACCGTCTTCTTGGATACAGACTTTTTTCTTATGTGTCCAAGCTACGTGCTTCCGGAAAGCAATTTTAGTACTGAAAATTTCTGAACAAACTCTACACTTTAGAGCTGCAGTTGTTTTCGGAAGAATACTTCGGTATTTAGTTGATCTTTGGGTTTTTGGTGGAGAGATAGGTTCAGGGTCAGGTACTATTTCTTCTATTGTTTCAACATCATCAACATCCTCCTCATTTTCAGTGATGTATTCTATTGCTTGTGAATCCATACTATCTGCTTCAATAAATTGTGGCACTTCTTGAGCTTGTTCATCTTCTCCAATAGGATTATTAACTAAAACTTCTTCCTCTTCTTCATCTTCAGAAATCGCATCGCCGTTGTCATCTGTCTTTACATTCACGACATTTTCAGCAAGTTTCTCTATAGTTACTAAACTTCCTTCAACTTTAACTTGATACAAATCACCTCGAGAGTCTTTAGATTCACTTGTGACACCATTTATTAAAATCGGCTTTATTTCAGTAGCCTCTGTGTGTTCTTCATTCATTTCACAACTATCATCGTACTGATAATCATAAAAACTAGCATCATTACCCATTGATTCATCCTCTGGCTCTGTATTTGAAGTTCGTTCTACTTTGCATGCGACAATTTTTTCCAATTGAGAGTGAAAACTGTCTTCTTCTCTTTCCCCGACATCTTCCTCCTCTACCTCTAACACTTCTTCAATTACTTCGTCCTGCTCTTCTTCTTCTTCTTCTTCTTCTTCAATATTAGGAATACTAGTCGTATCAATAGGCTCCTCATTTTCAGGTACAAAAGCGTAATATGGTTTTCCATCGAACTCCAGAATTTGCCACTTCCTCATCACCACTGATTCTCGCTCGAACAAAAATAATCCTCGTGAATGAGCAGTCTCCTCTTTGGTATTCTTGACGCATCTGAAACATCAGCGGATCAATTTGTTAGTCAAAAATAATCCTGGAAAAAATACATTATAAGACATAAAATTGTGCATGTTTTTTATTATTAATATTATTATTAAATAGTTTACTTCCTTTTGTAATACTAAACAGCTGAAATAAAATCACCAAAAACAAAAAAAAAAGAAATGTTCAATTTGTATTAATTAGTTTTTTTTAGTAACATATTAAATAATCATAGAAATGTTATCGAAAATAAATTTCCACCGTTTTTAGTATTATTTTTCTTTTATTAACAATTTTTAATAATTTTAAACTTGTATAAAGATAAAATCATTATTGGATCATATCATTATTTTCTTTATTCGTTTTTTGTTCTAAATATCACAACTTTATTTATACAAACTGAGATCATACTTTTCGTCGACTCAGGATAGTAGTCTATGCTACAACATAAAACAAATGATTAGTGATACTGAAATGACATTAAATAACAATCTTTATTATATAATATATAAAATTATTCAAAACAATTTTCTTTAAAACAAATATGAAAAATGTTATTTTTTAGTATTCAACAATGAAAGTAAAGCTAAATCAAGTTTAAAGCACAGTTTGAGATTCCTTAAACGGTTTAATGATATCTTGAACATAAACTACAGGCAAGGGTGGTAAATTGCCACTATGTTTCTTCCTGTGACTGATAAGTCCTGATTTCTGTGTAAATGACCTGTTGCATACATCACACGAATATACCCTCACACCTGTATGAATAAGGAGATGTTGATTGAGGATAGCGAGACGAGAAAATCTTCGATTACAAACTGAACACGGAAATGGTTTTTCACCCGTATGAACTCTCTGATGTTTTCGAAGGTCCCACATTTCATTAAATGTTTTTCCACATTCTTCACACATTGCTCTATCTTTTTTCTCATGTCTTAATCGAATATGCTGATTTAGGTTTTCCTGAGTAACCAAACACTTGGGACAATAAGGACATTGAAAATCAGGTTTAAAGTGATAAGCTTTTTGATGAGTGTAAAGAGCATGCTGGCTTCGATAAAAGTTGCCACACACTTCACATTTCCAGGAAACATCTGAATGCATTCTTCTCAAATGAGTCGTTAATTCTCCTTTGATTTTAAACTTTTTTCCACACTTTGGACAGAAAAAATTGAATTTTTCTGTATGCTTACGAATCCAATGTGTTTGTAATGATGGCTTACATCGAAAAGTAATATCACATAATCTACATATATGTTCAACTTCCTTTTTTTCTGCATTATGAATATGTTTTCTTGCTACATGCACTGCCAGAGCTGCTTTTCTCTTGTTTTTATAATTACACAAATCACAAAAATATTCTTCATAATAAGTTTTTAAAAAAGGAATCTTCTTATGTGTTTTATTATTTGCTAATGATACTGAAGTGTCTTTTGAAAGTGTTGACAGGTTATTTAGTTTTGGATTTTTAATAATAACTGGAGATTTTGAAGACGGCAATTTTAAAATATTTCTCGTCTGATAGTTTTTACTTTTCATAAGATATTTTTGACGAATAAGTAAAATTCTTGATGATAAATCTTTAGGTGGTTTTATCAATCTGGGTTTCACTTTTATATATAATAACGGCAATCTCCTAAAACAAACAAAAAATTACATAAAATATTATTTAGAATTATGAATTGTTTTAATTTATTTATTTAAAAATTACTCACATTCCGACATGATGACGTTTTTCTTGAAATTTTTAAATTAATTTTTTATGAGACATATGATAGAACTTTATTATCCAATATTATAATACATATTTTTAAAAGAAAAAGCTTATTCTTCATAATAACTCCAAAAATTCATGTAATGCTTTTGATGAAAGCAAGAAATGAATGGATAATATGATTATAGAATTTCTTTCTCTTTTCGATATTCTTAATTTATAAAAATAAAATTTTTAGTAAACTTTCATTATTAATTGATTGTTAGGCAAATAAAATGAATTAAAAAAATATATTTTACGAAAACTTTTAAATAGAATAATTTCTTTATTAAATCATTGTTCTCTCTCCTATTATATGTTTTTGTTTTTCTTCACAAAGATACCTTGTGATAAATTTTATTTAATTATTCATAACATCGTTCAGTATTGGATCGATGATAACCCGAGGCAGTGGTGGATGATTCCCAGGATGGCACTTTCGATGAGTGATTAATCCGGGCTTTTGAGCGAAAGCTTTTCCACATATATCACAGACATATGGCCTGATTCCAGTATGAATCAGAAGATGCTGCTTCAAGCTAGCGTTTCTTGCAAAAGACTTATTGCAAATTGTACACGTATAAGGTTTATCACCAGTATGAATTCTCATATGCATCGTCAGCCTGTTATTCCGAGAAAATGTTTTGCCACATTCGTCACATATGAAATTTTGTCGTTTCTCATGCTGACGTAACATGTGCTCATTCAGATTTTCTTGACTTACCATACGTCTCTTGCAAATTTTACACTCAAACTTGGCTTTGTAGTGAGCGAATTTCTGATGGACATAAAGGGAATTACTGTTGAGACATGTTTTCCCACAAACATCACACAAGAGTGGATGCTCTCGATGACTAAATCTAATATGATTTGTTAAATCTGATTTAATTTTAAATTTTTTATTACAGGTATCACATGAATAATTATAGTCCTCTGTATGTTTTCTCATTATGTGAACCCTTAAATCATATTTATTTTTATTTTTATAGCCACACTGACTGCAGGTGTACATTAGTAGATTTTCTTGTAGGAATTTGTGCTTTTTCCGAATGTGAGAGTAAAGAGACGTTTTTTTATTGAACTTGAAATTGCACTCATTACATACAAAGAGTTCTTTTTGATATTCTTTCAACTGATGGCTTCGCTTATGGGAGTTCAAAGTACTTTCTTTCCGACATTTATAGCCACATGTGTCACATTTACAAATTTTTTTCGTCTCAAAGGTCTTTTTTATCTCACTTGATTCAATCCAGCAATCAACTTCTTTCGAAGAATGATTTATGTTCCTAGAACAGAAAGATGATAATTATTACTGACTTAAACTGATTAAGTCATGGAAGAAGATTACTTACTCCAGAATTATATATATATTTTGAACACATAATTATTTCAGCTATCACATCACTAACATCACTTCTATGCTAACAAATCTAATGAACTAGTAGACCATGTCGTTAATATTATTTTTTATTTCATTTTTATTACATTATAATTGAAATAATAAATAATTGATTTATGATTATTTTCTAATATCACAGCTTTCAAAAGTGTATTGAACTGAAAGAAAAAAATATCAAATACAAACAATGACAGTCTTGAGTAATAATACTTAGTTTCAAAAAACCGTTGGATTTATTCCTTTGTTTTTTTGCTTGTTGTAATTTTCTCTTGCACTCCGTGTAGAAGACTAGTAATTTTAATGGGTGGAGGTGGTGGATGAACTCCTGGATGTTTTTTTCGATGTAACATCATAGGGGAACGTTGGGTGAAGCTCTGACCACAAATATCACAGACGTATGGCCTTTCTCCAGCATGTTTAAGTAGATGGATCTTTTGGGAGCTCAAACAGCTGAATGTTTTCCCACAAATTGCACACAAATATAATTTCTCACCCGAGTGTGTTCTCAAATGCTTTGTCAGTCCATATTTAAAGCTGAATTCCATTCCACATTGCTCGCAGACATACTTCATATTATGAAGTTCTATGTGACTATTTAAATTTTTTTGATTTTTAAATCGCTTCTTGCAAGTTGAGCACTCAAATTCTTTTATCGTTGATACATGCTTATAGTGTTTGTGAAAATAGAGAGAACTTTTGTTAGAATAAGAGCCACCACAAATATCACACACGCAAGACTCCATATCATGATCTTTCATGTGAGTTGTGTAGTCTGACTGGACTTTGAACATTTTTCCACACTGCACACAGTTAAATTTATACTCTTGCGTGTGTTTTCTAATATAATGGACTTTTAGATAAGACTTAGATCGTGCTTGAAAGTCACAAACACTACAAGAGTAATATTGGCTTGATTCATCGTGAATTTCCATATGCTTCGATAAATATGTATTCGTTTTAAATACTTTTAAACATATATTACATTTATAGGGTTTTAAATTGCTGTGCTTAAACATGTGACTTATTAGTTTGCTTTTTCGGTCGAAATTCATTCCACAAATTTCACATTTATGTACATCTTTTTCTTTATCCAGTTTGTTTCTTTCAATTAATCTTGAAGTTAATTTTTTCTTTTTTTCCACACTTGAATGTTTTTCAACGTCATTTTTTGATGGTTTATAAGTGTTTTTGAACTTTTTGATAGAGCATTCTAGCGATTTTTTGTAGAGAGATGAACCAAGACAGTCTAGATTAGACCTAAAAAAAATTACAACGTTATCAGTAAGAAAAATCGAACATTCCTACGGATTCGTCGACTAATAAATTTGTATAGTTACTTTCAAAATACAGTTCTAGATACATGCATCGGATATACACATGAAAAAATATCTGAACAAAGACAAAAGCTTTGAAAACTTCAGAAGTGTATAAAAAAAAAATCATAGAATCCTTAAATATCATTTTTACGATTATAAGATGTAAATTTAAAAGCCGCAAGAAGTCATAAAATGTCAGACATAATATTCAAAACTGTATTAAACAAGAAATATGATGATCCATCATTGCTTTCAGTAGGCCTTGTCGTTGAAAAGTTGTGAAAGGTCTTTCTCAAATAATTTAATCGAATAATAAAACTTCTGAAACATAAATAAATTATTAATATAATTAAGTTGACTTTTTTCTTATAAAATAAGTTAAACTTACCTTGTTTATATCAATCAATAAAAATAACACTTTAAAATTCCATTTAAATGCTAAGTAGACTTTAAATAGATAATATGATAGAAAATTATGAAGTTTAAATTAGAAAAACAAAAATTAATATTGATAAGATTTAAATTATTTCATCAAAAGACTAAATCATGAAATATATAAAATCTATTTATTTACTTAATCAGCGGATTAATACATATCAATTTTAACCATGTTATTATTTTATCGTCAACGATTATCAATTAACGTTAATGTCATTTCAATAAATGATACTTTTCACAAATTTACCCCATATTATTATTAATATATTTTCACTTTACTTATATTTATTGAATTTGAGCTAAAATAATAATACGTGAAAAATAAACTAAAAAATGTATTATAAAATTAACAATTTGTCATTTTTAAGTTTATCTAGGTAAAAATGTTCTTTAAACACAGGTTGATTTCTGATGAGCTGTAAGATTACCCTGACATGAAAATCCTCGATGACAAATTTGACAAACATACGGCCGTTCTCCAGTATGTCCACGTCGATGAATTGTTAGAGTTGATCGCTGAGAAAATGCTTTTGGACACTGATCACATTTGTATGGCTTTTCTCCAGTGTGAACTCTCCTATGCATCCGCAAGTTTTCAGAATCCGTGAAACCTTTACCACATATATCACAAACATAAGGTTTTTCGCCGGTGTGTATGCGTCTATGTTTCTTCAAATGTTCTGCACTACTCAAACTTTTACCGCAAAAGTCACATAGATATAGTTTAGTTGGATTGTGGCTTTCCTTGTGACGAAATAACGATCGTTTAGTCGCCAAAACTCGACCACAAATATCACACGTTGTACTTGTCACTTTATTAGCTTTCATTTCCGGATGCAATCGTCTGCAATGAGCTGAAAGCTGTCTTCTTAAAAAAAATGCATCATCACAAAGTTCACAGACAAATGGTTTATCACCAGAGTGAATATTATAATGTTCTTGGAGATCAGTCACTTTTCGAAAGTTTTTATCACACTCATGACATTTGTAGGGAAGACCTGCATTGTCTGAATGTTTTAACATGTGGACACTTAAAGCAGCCAGCACGGTGGTTTCATAGTCACATTCTTTGCACATGTAGCTTGGCATAAAGTGAGTTTTTTCGTGTCTAGTGAGGTCACGAAAGAGACGGAATTTTTTTGAACAGTGTTTGCAGGTAAGGTCTCCAACGGTATGCCGCATCAGGTGTTTCTGATAGTTGCTTTTGTGACGAAAAACTTTGTTACATGTTGTACAAACCAACTCTCTCCCTGTTTTCTCTTTATCCTCTTTCACCTCTGATTGATCTACGGATGAATTAGCATCAGTTTTAGTTTTTTTGCCCAAATGTTTTTTCATGTGCTTGCGTAAGTTGATGTACGCTCGAAAAAATCGACCACAATGTTCACATGTATTTTTTCGCTTACCCTTATGTTCAACTTCATGATTGTCCAACTGCTCTTGTGAAGTGAAAAGCCTCTTACAAACTTTACAGCAAAATTCCAATGGTAAATCTTCCTCTTTCACTTTACCTCCTGAGATTTTTTTAATTATAACTTTCTCTGGAAAGTTTGCTTCCTTCTGCATTGATACATCTTTGTTTTTTGAATTCGATTTCGATTTATCTGTAGTCTTTTTCTTCGCCAGTTCTTCCGTTGTAGAATTTGCTTCATCGGAACACGAAACTTGGTTGAATCTGAAAGTAAAATTCAATCCATAAGTCAGCGATCTTCATACTGTGATGATAATTCAATATTTTTTTCTCATCATATACTTATTTATCTGTTTGTTTGCTTTAACCATCTTCAAAACATCATTTGTAGAATATTACATCGCCTGTGGAGAAAATTTACCAATATATCTAATAAAAGAGGTAATTTTCATTAGTCGAGATCCATAAACGTATATAAATACAGAAGAAAATTATCCTTAAAATTCTTTGAATTAGTTTTATTGATCTTACATGATTTAACATGTTCAATTACAAGTCTCAACTCTCGTAATACTTATTTCTTCTATTTATCACGAAATATTTGTTCGGTCATTTAATAATAAATTCCATATTACTTGTAATACAACTTAGATTGTCTAATGCTATTCTATATAATTATAAAAAATAATTTCATAACGTTTTAACATAATTACATTCAAACTTTTACCACTATAATTTGTTTTATCTGTTCAAGGCACTGTTAAAGCACTGAAGTAATGATCAAACTTGAATAATTAGTAGTATTTTATTTTAAACAGGTGCATGGATTTTACTGTGAGTATTGAGAAGGGCTCGAGACACAAAGGACTTGGGGCACAGAGTACACTGATATGGCCGTTGACCTGTATGGTAGCGTTTATGAATAACCAATGTTGAATGTTGTGTAAATGATTTTCCACAAGTATCACAGTTGTAAGGCTTCTCACCAGTGTGGGTTCTTTTATGGACTGCTAAAGTAGTTCGTTTATAGAATGCTTTGCCACATACATCGCAAATCCATGATTTCTCACCACTATGAAGTCTTAAATGATCTTGCAGAGATCCTTTGGAAGATACTGATTTTCCACACAAATGACAATCATATTTATTTTCTCCTGTATGAGACTTTACATGAACTACTAGTGAATTTTTATATGAAAATATTTTTCCACAAAATTCACACTGGTGTTTGATTGGTTTGAAGTTTGGATCATGAATTTTGGTATGACGTGCCAAAGTATGATTATTTGGGAATGATTTGCTACAAAAATGGCACACGTGTTCCTTTGCTCCATGTTTAATATTCATGTGTCCATGTAATTCTGCATTGGTAAAGAAACCTTTACCACATATTTCGCATTTACAAATGTATTTTTCAAAATGACGTCGTTGATGCATTGCCAATTGTGATGCTTGCACAAAAGCGCGACCACACACATCACAAATGAAATTTTTCTCCAGGGTATGAATTCTTCGATGGACTGCCAAGGTACTGGTTCGTTTGAAAGATTTATTACAAATATCACATTGATAGGGACGAACATCACTGTGAGCGACCAGATGACCCTCAAATAAATTTTTTAATTTGAATTGTTTTTTACATATCTCACATTGATAATGAACTTTTGGTGATTTTTGATCGTCGATAGTGGATAAACTCAGTGCGACATTTTGAGTTTTCAGCAACCTGGAAATAAAAATGATCTTTATTCTTTGGAAATATATTTTATAACTAACTTGTCTTGGTTTATTATCACTTAAAGTTAATTCAATGGATTAATTCAAATAAAGAAGATTAGATAAAATATTTTCAAGCAGTAAAATTATGTATTTAGATTAAAGGGTGAAAAATTAATCATAAAAATAATGATAAAAAAAAAAATAAAACACATCGCTGGAAAATATTTTTTTCAAATTGCTCTTGGCTGATTGAAGGATATTGAATCAATCATGCCTCATACGTACCTTAAACCTTAAAAACTTGCTTCAAGCACTGTAAAATTTTAGTTATCTTCTCGATCTGTCAATTTCCTTTATTCTTAAAAATGAATTTATATAAGTGAATTAAATAAAATAGTTTTATTAATAATGAATAAGTCAAGAAATGTTATTTTCATAAAACCATTTGATAAGGCAGTTTTGAAATAATTGTACTGATATTAACAAATATAATGTAATAAATGTTAAAAATAATGATTTTATTAAATGATAAAATGATTTATTTGTTTATATTGTGAGATTTTACATGAGCATTAAGAGATCCTTGCTGAGTGAATTTTTTTAAACATATTTTACATTCATACGGTCTTTCTCCAGTATGCGTCCTCAAGTGTACAATTAAATATTTTTTAACGCTAAAAGCTTTTCCACACACTTCACAGACATGTGGCTTCTCTCCAGAGTGTATTCGCATGTGAATTTGAAGATAAGTTTTACTAGACACTGATTTACCACAGATTTCACAGGCAATTTGGTTTTCTCCAGTATGAATTTGAAGATGAACCTTTAATGCAGCTTTCCAGTAACTCTCAAAGTTACAGATATTACATTTATGTTTCTCTCTTTGACCATGAGACTTCATATGCATATTTAAATATGCTGCACTAGCGTATGAAGTATTACAAATTTTACAAACAAATGGCTTCTCACGAGTATGAGTAAGAATATGTCTTTCAAGAGTTTGATTGGTATAAAAACCTTTGTTACAAATTTCACAATATGTTACATATTCTTGATTGTGCTTTTTCTTATGCAATCTCAAATCGTAACCAGATACTTTGGAAATGCCACATATGTCACAGATAAAACGTTTGTTGTGTTGCTTTAAATGAATTTTCAAAAATTCTTCAGTCTTGAATGCTTTGCCACAGAGAATACAAGGAAATGGTTTATCCTCTTGATGTACTTTTATTATATGTTTCTCAAGTTTTTTATCATTAGAAAAAACTAGCCCACAATGAGAACAAGTTCCATCAGTTTTTCTTTCATGCATTTGAATGTGTTTTAAATATTGCGTTTTCTTTTTCATTACTTTATAACATTTATCACATTTGTACTGCTTTCGACGTTTATTCAATTCATTTTTACTAGATGAATGATCGTTTGAATCCTTTAATACTAGTGATACTTCTTCTGTTGAACAAGAATAATTTTCAATGATTTTATACTGTTCTAACTCTTTTTCATCCTCTACATAATCTATCTCTGTGTATTCCGTTTCGCATTCTGCCTCATCAATGTCTTCTGCTTTCAATGATTCATCATACAACCGCTCGACGCACCTGAAAATGACAAAATTTGTCAATGCACACAGCTCTGAGTACCTTTATGGCAATAATCAATTCAATAAAAACCTAATTGAAGGTAATATGTTTACCGTTAACTTCATTTTGATGAATTCATATTCAATTTTAAAGTCTCCGCTTAGAGAACAAGTGGAGCATGAAAAATTACTAGAGTGAAATAACCATGGAAAATAGGATTTGATTGAATTTCCCTAGAGATGATTTTCCTATATAAATGAACCTTCATTTTGATCATAATTATCACAAAAGAATTATGAAAAGCTGCAGAGCAATAGTAATCTGATTATCATCGTGAAACATTTTAATTTCATTCAATTCTCTAAAAAAATACCCTGTTTTCATAGATTTTTTTTTTCAATTATTATAATTACATTAAATAACTAAATCGATTAATAGTAAAACTCAACTTTAATACTTGATTAAAGTAACAAATTGATTAAATAAAATTTGGCAGACAAAAATGATAAATGACAGACTTATCATGATAAACCTGAAAATGATGATAGTTTCCCTCATTTTTAAAAAGAAAAACTGTTCTTTATGTTGTAGACATTATGTAATGTTTTGTTATCAACATGATATAAAAAAAGATTTCTTAACATAAATTTCAATAAGTCTCGTTAAATTTTTCTACCTGTCAAGTCTTACCATAAAATTTCTGTATTTCTGGTTCTACATGTATGAAGTCATTCAAGAGCTTTTGTGTCATCTTTGCGAAGAAGTTTGCCACAATATTGGCAAAGCTGCTAGGTTGAAATTGCATGAGTCTGCATGTGCTCTTTAAAGTTATATTCGTATAATATTAGAAAACCACAAACATAATAATCGAATTTTTCTTTTGTACTTATCTGTAGGAGTGCTCATGTGGCTCACGAAATGAATAAGATGACCAAAGGGTCTACTATAAATGTCACATTCAGAAGATTTTTAAAATGTTTGCTTATATGACTTTTTAAATCTGCTTTCAAAATAACTTTGTCCACATATTTAATAAAAGTTTATATTATTGATTTTGTATTATGTATCATTATCTCAATAACGACTTTAATTTTTCATGATTCCACGTGCACTACAATATCTTTTTCTTTTGCATGCAAATCTTATAAATCTAAGTACCTTTTTTTAGCTTTTTAAAGATTTATTTCATTAAGATTACTGAATAAACACTATTTTTAATTGCTTCTAAATTTAACAAGAGTTTGATTGTCATTCCACGTTTAAAATTAAAGGAAATTTTTAAAAAATTTGCTTTGATACATAAGCAAATAATAACGATAATTGAAGGATTTATAAAAGAAAATCAGCAACTTGTGAAAAGTATATAATGTACTTTTATTTATATCCTTATACATAATACGAAATAATCATTGGAGAAAAATAGACACCTTCGAAAGTCAATTTCTTTCAAAATAAATTTAAAATAGTTGTTGACGGTGGAAAAAATTAATCACAATGTTAAGATAACAAAAATAATCTCATTTAGGCTACTCATCAATATTGATGTTTTAAAAATTTTCCCTTCCTTTATTGAATAAAATTCGATATAAGATCATATTATTTATATTTATAATAATAAAGGCAACAATTGCTTTTAAAAAATAAAATAATCCTTCATTACCATAAATTTTTTCATATTGTTATTTACATAAAATTAATTAATCACTTTCACCAATAACTCACCAGTCAACATTTATTAAACATATTTATTTATTCATTTTTATATATATTTATATTATTTATAGAAACGACCATACATCCGTGCAACTTCTTTTATTGGATTCATCTGGATCTGTTATTTTAACGATTGCACTCATACGTTTCAATAACCGACCATACAAAATAACAGAAATTCTAAGGAATGTAAAATACCATTAAAGAATTATTTATTATTCTCATTTTTGATATTTAATAGAGTAATTGATAAAATTAATTACAAAAATGCTGCACGGATCGATCAATATGATCAATGTCGAGAGAATTTACTTTTCATCTTATTTTCAAATTTTTTCTTATTATAAGTATTTTCACTAAGGCACGAATTCTTTGTTTTGCTTCATCGAAGTCCAATTCAAACATAGATATTTATTGTTACACTCGTTGATTAGTTGTATTTACACTTAATATTTCAAATAACTCTTTTTTAGCAAGATGTAAATTTATTTACATCTATATTGATTTTATTTATGCTACCTAAATTGATGAAAATACTGGGTACTTAGCTATGAACTATGGTAGCTGAAACCTGGTAAATCAATAGAATGTCAGATAATGCAAATAATAAAAATGTGGTTATTTACTGATTGATGGACGGGTTGAATGGATTCGCGATTAACAGCATTGATACGATACGCATGATAGTTGAATAAATAAGACGCGCATAAAAACCGTATAAAATCTTTAAATACAGGAAGAAACAAAAGTTACTGAACATATGTATGAACTTCTGCGATTATTTGTGCTTTGTTGGTCCTTTAGACTTTATCGTGCGTTAATATAAACTAACAAATATTTACATACAATAATAATAAAATAATGATTTTGACTCATTGAATTCTCCCAAGTGAAAAATATTGGCTACTGACATTTAATATAAAACTATTAATTTAAATCATATTTTGTTTTAACCAGGCAATAAAACTGAAACATTATCTATAATTCGAATTCGAGATCGATCATACAACTCTTCTTGACTTAAATCATCTTGCTGTAGCTCTTCTACCTGCACATGCTCTTGGGCAGAATAATCCTCATATTGTTCATATTGTTCATTCTGTAAATGTTCTTCATCAATATGTTCTGGAATAATTGCTACATCTTGTTGTTCCATCTGTGCCCTGGCGCTTTGCTTAGCATGAGTCTTCAAATGGCTGTTGAGCATAGTCTTTGATGCAAATGATTTGTTACAAAACGTGCACGGATATGGACGATCACCAGTGTGGCCACGAAGATGAACGACTAAAGTTGTTCGTTGTGTAAACCTCTTTTCACAGTGTGTACATTTGTGTGGACGCTCCCCAGTATGTGTACGTCTATGAACACTGAGATAATTTTGAGAAATAAAACCTTTTCCACAGAGATCACAAACGTGGGGCTTTTCTCCTGTGTGCTTTCGTACATGAACTGTCAAGTAGGTCTTACTAGAAACAGCTTTGCCACAAATGTGACAAACATACTCATTTTGTGGACCACCATTACCATGTGTACGCATATGAACAAGTAACACCTGTTTGCGTGAGAATCGCTTGTTGCACAACTCACAGAGATGCTTCTTTTGAGGTGGTATGTAATCTGGTTGATGAAGCTTCGCATGTAGTCTGAGCCCTTGACGATAACGGAACGTAGCATTACATACTTCACATTGGAAAGGTTTCTCTCTTGAATGAACCAGCTGATGTTCCTGATAAATATTTCGTGCGTAGAATCCAGCACCACACACTTCACAATGATATTTATATTCAAGATTGTGACGTCTCTGATGACTGACAAGATTCTGTCGATGAGGAGATGAGTATCCACACAGCTCACAGGTATACAACTTGTCAGAAATATTATGAACCTGTTGTTGATGTTTTCTTAAGAGTGCAGTAGTTGAGAAATTTCGTCCACAGTGTTCACAAACATAAATTACCTTCTCATCATCCATTTCAGCTGTCTCTACCATTATCTCTTCGCTTTCTGCTACTATATCGTCGTCTTCCTCCTCTTCTTCATCAACTTCATCTTTCTTTATTTCTTCAATTGCTGGTGGTTGCTGCTGTTGTTGTTGCTGCAACTCGGACTGAGCACGTGGCCGAATATGATCATGAGTTTTCAAGTGTGCTGCAAGATCTTCCTCGCTGACGAATCCGTCTCCACATAGAGCACATGTAACAATTGCCTGGGCCATATCTAGTGCTTGTTCTGTTATCACCAATTCTGTCGTGCCATCAAGTAAAACCTTCATTTCACCCACGTTGCACGGGCCCTGCGACAGCATCGCGAGTTTTGAAACAAAATATCTGTAAATAAGAGACACAATGGAATCAATCAACAAATTTATAGTACATTTAATTTTACTAATTTTTTTTAATACTTATTTACTGTTGTAAGAGTGCTGTTCAAACCATTTTTAATAAGAAGATATAGAATAAGAAACGATGCTACTTGATAAACATTTTTATAGCTTAACTTGTTGGCTGGAAAATTCTAAAATAGTTTTCACTGCATGCTAAAATCAAGAATATCCTGTATAAATAATGAAATGAAATAAAGTACAATACGAATAAAATTAAATAAATAATGTTATCGACTGTTTTGTTTTGCTTTTGAGACAGTCTATTGTTGTTAAAGCCCGCGAAAATAAATCAATTCTTAAGAACTTGAACGCAGGCGCATGAAACTTGCGAACGGGAACATCTGCCCGTGACGCGAATTATAATCGATCTGGACAATTTAACAATTACAGTCCACTTTGCGGTCTGCAATATTGTCGATCGATATGATGACTGAAAAGGGAAACATAGAAAAACAAAACTTTTCTCTTCAAAGAATATAACTGATGAAATAAAAACTTTACTGCAACATATTTTTTAACAATTTGCTCTCCAGTTTGGATTTCTTGATTCTTAGCTAGAAATGACATAAAAAGATGATTTTTTTTTGTTAATAAGAAAGAAAATATACATTAGGTTTGAACGCTTTAGAAAAACATTTTGAACATTCTTTTTATTGAGCTGAGTAATTAATATAGACGGTATGAGAAACGACCGAGTTAAATGCAGGGCACGGATTTGTTTTTGTTGTTTTACATCAAATAACATAGAATATAATAATGATCAATAAGAAACGATTACACGGACGATCGGTTATTAAACTAGTATAGTATCACTGTTTTGAACCTACTAGCCAACTTGGCAACTTGATTATAATATATCTACCTAAAGTCAACTACAATATAAAGTTCTTTTGTGAACTTGGCATAAGATCAGAGTCAACTTGAAAGATTCTACAAGTGGCTCTATTTATAATTATCAAGGCACTTTGAATTCTTTTTGAAAAATTCGCGAATCCGCGGTACTCGAGTATTAAACTCGATTGAAAAGGCACAATAACATTGGCCGGCCAGTAAATGTTTAACTTGGAATTATTCCAACAATAGTTTCTGGCCAATTTCTAATCTACTTAACAATTTTAATATTAATATTACTCAACTAATCGATATTAATAAAAAAATAAGAAAAAAAAAACAAATATCACAGCGACAACGTGACATTAATTGCATTATAATGAGGTTGTTTTTTCCTCAGTGTTTCTTCATGTGATTGAGCATTATTGTACGCGTAACGAATCCTTTTCCACAGAGAGTACAGGTGTAGGGTCGCTCGCCAGTGTGATAGCGTCGATGTACGGTGAGCGTCGATGCTTGAGTGAATGACTTGCCGCACATAGCACAAAGGTAAGGTCTTTCTCCAGTGTGAATGCGTTGATGAACGACGTAATATTTTCTATGAGTAAATCCTTTGCCACAAACATCACAAACCAGTGGACGAGATCTATGTATTGCCTTGTGACTTGTCAAAGATTCAATTGTAAGAAATTGCTTCGGACATGAATCACAAGGATAAGACACTGGAGATTCAAAAGGTTTTTCAATTGTTGCATTCACCGTTGAGGTAGTTGATGTGGAATGGTGATTCATATTGCTGGTAGTATTTATTATTCCTGAAGTTGGTGTGATGTGATTGACAGACTTGTGAGTCTTCGCATGATGATTATATAAAGTTCGCGTTTCAAAACGCATTGGACAGCGTGAGCAACTGTAGGGCTTATCTTGATTTGTCATATGTATCTTTTTGTGACGCTCAAGAAGTGTACGATATCGAAAACTTGCTTGACATTGATCACAGTTGAAGGTTTGATCATTCGATTCTGATGGTGACATCATTGGTACATTAGCTATAATCACATTAGCTTGAATTGGTTGAGGTGAATTCAACGATGTATGTGAGCTTTCATGCATCCGTAAGTAACCCAAGTTAGGAAATACTCTTCCACATATTGAACAAGAAAATTTGATTTGATTGTTATTCTCATTGATATTGGCATCGTATCTTCGACGAATCTCATTAGGATTAATTTGGTGATGTGTTCGTAGATGATAGTTAAGTTTAAGAGCACTGCGGAAATCAAGACCACAGCTCAAACAGGGATGTGACTCGGTGTGAACTTCTAGATGCTCAAAAGAGGATACTTGCTCAAGAGATGTCATTGCAGAAGGATGGGAGGGATGAATATATGGAGAAGATACTGGAGCAATATATTGGACACTTGAAGACAGCATGCTTGGATAACTGGTATAGCTGCCTGGCTGAAGATTGCAGCAGTTTAGAAAAGAACTATCTCCAGTCTCCGGTGAAGGTGATAGTATTTGACGCAGCATTCCGGATAATCCACCAAAGGTTTCAGTCTCCCTGTAATTGACACAAATACCCATCGACACAATTCCTAAGCAGCAGAAAGGTGCCGGATACAAGACAGGTGGATTATTGATACTTATGTTTGATTTTTGCATCCATGTTTGAACGTCAATACGAGTAACAGGCGGTGATAAATAATAATTAAAGTTCAAATGTACATGTTGTGAGTGATATCTGATACCAAGTGGTGCAAGGTGCTGAACATTGCGTAGACTGTCAGAATTATTCGCGCTTTTTTCTTAATTCTAAATAACTATCAGTTAAAAAGTCTTGTATTTGCTCTAAAACAATTAATTTTTAGCTCAAGCTTAGTAACAATAAAATACCTCACCTTCAATTGAACTCCCAAGAGTCTTCTCGATCCCACTTCCATCTAATCTCTTCTCTAAATCGTTTCAATTCCACTCACACTCACACATAATGATTTTTCATGAGAATTTTAATAATCAGCATGAATCAAAATAAACGACTCAAGTCGTTTTAAATAACTTGTGAGATTTGTTTATTCATTTTCTAAGAATTTTATAAAAGCATGATACTGGCGCAAATTAAACTGCAGGCCTAGTGATCAGCCATGATAAAAGAGACAAAAGTGAAAATGTAATAAAATTCACAACAAAAGAAGTAAAATAACTTGGGGTATTTTTAAAGAAAAAAACAACTGAAAAGGAAGTACGAAGTACTCAGAGAAATATGGCATAACTAATGCGGCAGCGACAGCACGTGATCCTGAAAGACCGCAAAGGACGGCTGTTAAAGCGCTTCAGTCATGGCCAAAGGTTCTCTGGTGCTGCTGTGTTCGCAAAACCGGTTCGCCAAACGAAAATACCAAGCACCCTCTCAGTTGTACTTTTTCTCTCTTATATACCCGTAAAGAACGTATCTCTTTACTGAGTAAATGTACTCTTTTTACAATAAAAAATTAAAAGAAATTTTCATTGAAAAAATTTTTTGATGCAATTACTCAATAAAAAAAAATTCGAAAAATCCTCATTACAAGGCATTTAAGACAATAGTTCAATTTTTTCCAAAAATATTATAATAGAATAAGCTTAATAATGATAGAATCTATAAACAAAAAATAATTAAAAACCTCATTTTATTTGATAAAATAAATACTCGCCTTTTGACCAGTTTTATTGACGTTTTTCCTCTTCAAGTTTTCTTGTGTTAATAAATTCTTCATTTACAAACTTTTCTTTTGATTCTTGATTCTGTCAAACACTATTCAGTCAAGAAAAACAGGTTTGGAATACAATTTTTCAAATGAATTATGTTTCGTCGCTCAGAAATACCACACTTTTCTCGATTTTTTATGACAACTTATATGTCATGAGCATGATTACTTTTAATTTTAATTTCAATTGCCTTGAGTACTGCTAGACATATTTAATGTACAATTGCCATTTAAAAAATATTGACAATGATAATATCGATTCTTGTCACTAATAATTAGGAAGTTTTATAGAGATAAGACTAAATATTTGTAGAGAACTTTTTGTCAAAGTGAATAATAGAGGTCAGTGAATCCTTGGCCAGTCAAAGTAATAGGCGAATTATGAAATTCACGACCTATCGATTGTCAGTGATTTGATTCGATCAACTTTGATCGAGTGCGGCATAGTGCCATCACGTAAGCGTGGAATATATTATATCGACACATGAACATATTTCATATAAACAGATAACTTTGATTTCGTTCATTTCATTTCCTTGAAGTAAAATATTTATCAATTTTAAATTCGAATATTCATAAGAGATAATTTTATCACCAAAATTATCCGTTTATTATCTAGACAAATATTATTCTGATGAACTTTTAATTCAGAGAGTATATACTTAGATCATTTTCTGTTGAACTATTATTGTTAAAATTTATCTGATTTAAAAGTTGTCAGATACATGCTTTTGTTTTGAATACACATAAAAATATTGAAAGATGTTGAGCAATTTGTATAATAAAATTTGAAGCATTTTTGAATTACTTGAACACAAAGATGAATTTGATAAACTAATTTTCCAAAATGTATCACAAATTGCTTAACATCTGGAGCCAAAGATGGTTGTGGGGTGTGTATTAACTTACCTTTTATTGAATTTAATTCTTATTTCTTGAATTTACATGTTTCTAAAGTTATGAAGTATGAATTTTATTAAATTCGATGAAATTCCAAAGTTAAAATTAATTTTCTGAGTATTTCTTGTTGAAAAATGATTGAATTATCAAATGTATTAACTTGAAGTGCAAATTTTTTAGCAAGAAAAAAAATATTTTGAAAAATTGTTAGTGATCTCCACAACATTTATACATCTTTGGCTCTTCGACATGTTTCAAAAGGAAAATGAGAAACTTACCCGACTTTAATATCGCCTTCTGATGATTGTTGAGCCATTTCCATATCTGTCATATCACTAAGTTTCTGCTGTTGAAGTCCTGAAGGACCTGCTTCATCACAATCTAGCGGTACGCTTACATAGGATGTTTCCATTGATCTGCTGTCATTAACGGAGCTATCGTTTTCATCTTTAACATGCATTCCTATAATATTAATGAATTTTTTAACATGAAACAAATCATGATGTTAATTAAAAATTAAATAAAAATAAAGCTGATATCTTAATGTACCATCATCAACATCGCACTCGTCTTCAGTGTTTTCTTCCTCTTCATGAGTACCATCTTTCTGTACCAACTGAGAGTGGGCTTGAGTAGTTGAACCAACTGACTGAACACTTTGAACATTTGCACTTGAAGTAATGGGATTTGATGACATTTGTTCATTTGTAGACATAATAATTGGTAAACCTAAACCCATTCCATCCATCATATTTATTTCTATATTATTTGATTGTTCTTCTGCAGACTGCATCATCTCCAATCTGTTTTCTGTCTGTTCCTATATGAGAATTTTTAATTATTATATAATTTATATTAACTTAAGCTATTTTTAATTCAATATAATTTTTAAAATGTTTTCCAATCACTTACCGAATTAAGAACTTCTGTGACGTAATCTGACTTTTCATCCATATCCACTTCTCCAATCCATTGTAATAACTGTTTTTCAGCATTGGCTGTAGTGTTCCAAAACTGATAAAAAAGTTCAACTTTATACACGCAATCATCACAAATCTTTTTTGGCAATTTATCTTCCCTGGTCACCTGTAACAATAAATTGAAGCTCATGGTATAGACTAATATAAAAGGTGTCAAATTTAATAACTTTTTTACAAAGTAAACACAGAACGTCAAGTTTCATAACTTTCACCTTTTGTGTACTTTTTATGCAGTCTAAATTTTCTTTATCGCTAAAGATTAATCGAGATAATGGAATAAATACAAATAAAGCTGATGTTGAATTCGAATGATTTATGATAGATATGAATGGATGATTTTTAACTTGCAAAAATTATACAGGTACGGGGACGTTATTCATGGCATGGGAATGATAAAATAAGATTAACCCTAATGATGATTCGTAGTGGATCGATCTCAAAGTCGTCATTAATCCAAATAAAAAACCTCTTTGTTCGTTAAAGTCTTTACCTTATTGACGACTATCACGTGTTGCAAGCAAATTATTATGTCAGTTTTAACATATTTATTAGTATTAAATCTATGCTAAATTGAATCATTTTTTCCAAGAAAAAAATTGATTACTAAATTGTTGATTTTTTTTTACTATTCAAGCGACAAAATAATCGATAAATCATTGTAATAATATTATATTTTATTAAGTAATAATTTAAAAAAATTGCAAATATTTTGATTTGAAGTCAATTAGACTAAAAGTAATTAAAAAGAATAATGAAGATGAGAAAAAAAAGCGCGGCAAAAGAATATGTATAATGTTTTAGCTTTAGGCGTCCTATTGAATAGGAATAATAAAATGAACAAAGCAATTTACAAATTCCCCACGTTTTTCGATACCGTAGTGGAAAAAAGTATAGCATTGATATATTTTAATGATGATGGAAATATAGTAAGATACAATACTTTAGTTAAAATGAATGCAATATAAACATGAAGCATGTATGAAGCTGATATATTCTGGCGACATGAGAACTCGTCAAAATGGCGAACGACTTGTTCATGGCGTAGTTGACTTACCTTGACCGGTAGACACGAAGCTATCTTGAGAAATATTTGTCGAACATCTCCTTCTCCTTCAAAAATCGGCACAGAAACTCGGTCCTTAACCAGACACAATCGGCACAAATCCAAATAGTCGAGAGACGACATGATTTTATTTCGAAAAACCCCAGTTTGAAACGCCAAGCCGCGCCCGTTGGACGCGTAATACGTTTATTAAAGCGTTCAAGTTGGAACCACAAGAAAGCAGCGGCTTTCGTCTGTTTCTTCGACGAGAACTACCGCCGCACATCGGGCAAGATCGTGAGCATTCGGTCGTTTACGGCTAACAGTTTATCGATCGGGACATTCGATGCAACCTCGCAACAACGACGACCTGACACGATAGACGTTCCTTTTGGCCCACTACTCACGCTACATACAATCTCTCTCTTATGCCTTCTTTCTCCTCCTTTCTCACTCTTTCATTTTATTCATTGGCAACCTACGCATTCACGATTATGGCGGCATGAGAAAAGAAAGGAAATCGACCAACAAGCCGTCTATTATCTTCATCAATAATTGATTTAGATCGGTAGGTACTATAACTTGAATTTTAGATCAAATTCACATATTATTCTACTTTCTCTATTACTTATTTATCTATTTATTATTATATATAATTTTTTTTAAATTATTTATATCAGTGAAACAGGTTGTCTGCTGCATAAATTGAGGTTATGATTTTTTGAATAAATGATGATGCGTGTTATTCACTACAAATTTTCTGCAAATATAGTAACGTCTCTAATGTATAATAAAATAATTTCTGAAGCGTCATAAATAAACAATAATAATTACTTTACTACCTTACCGATTATTCAATTAGCTTTCAATTTTAAAATGTAGAGGTCTCTGAGTGTCCTGTTTCGGATCACATTATTGTTTGATAAATAAAATAAATTGAATTATAGTTTTTAGATAACTACAATAGACTATATTTATCAATTAAACTTCGAAAATATAATATTATTTTAATGAATTGAACATGAAAAATATCTATTATTAATTTTTTAGAAGTTAGCATGAATGTATTACAAGTAATTAGATCTTCAAGTACACTAAAGATGGCGTTAATGCTCGTGTTTTCACTCCAACATTTTTCAGGATTATACTAAGCATTATTAGAAAGCATTATGTATGAATTAGAGAAATGATAAACAATAGATTTATTTACTCGTAAACATCACAAATAAATTGCAGTAAAGAAAAATCTACTTATTTACGTAGATGTTCAAGGTAAGATAACATGTTATTTTTTTTAAAGAAACTCTAATAGAGGAGATTAACTATTAATTAATAAGAAACATGGACTATGTTTAGTTTACAAAACTGCTTTATTGTGGCAGAACACATGTATTATCATATATCAGCATATAATCACTGGTAAGTTGATAGTAATTTACAAATTGCAATGTATTCAGAATTTGATACACGATGGTAATTTTGTATTTGTATACATCGATCATATAGATTCGTTTTCTCTTCATTTTCATCTTCATCTGTTATGATTGCAAGTCCAAAAGTTCAATTCACTTTTACAGTAAATGAATTCTTTTATCATTTTCTTAAACACTGCATCTGATGAACATACCTGTTTATTTGTTTCTTAAAATTAATAATTAAAAATGAAAGAAAAAAAAGAGATATGTGGAGCTTTATTTCATTAGAACATATTTCATCTAAACTGTTTCGTTTTCAACAATCCTGATTTTCCTCAATAGGCACTCTCGTCTAATTACGCTGGAAGATATATATCATTTGTCTTTTTTCCTATTATTAATATTTTGCTTTGTCTTCATTTTATATTTAATTAAATGGTATTTAATTAAATTTTCTCTTACTCTAGAGTAGTTGAAAATGATTTCATAAACTCACTATGATCAAAAGCCAAATGATAAAAGTCTCTTTTTATTTAATTGATAGACCAATTTTTTATTGATTTTTTCTGGCCGTGGTAAAATTGTGGTTAATGTTTAATTTCCTTCTAAATTTCTAATCAATAATGAAACTTATTTTTATTAGTTGAGTGTTATTGAATTGTTTATTTATATTTCCATCTTTTCTATTTATTTCTATCTACTGTTTTATTTACTCTTTTTTTATATTTTCTCCGTTTGCCCAGTTTTATATGATGCCTTAGAACAATGAATTTATTGAGTTATCGTGATTTAACAAACTATGTTGCTTCGATGCATAATTTTAGTTGATAAATCGATTAAGTTACATTATTAGATTCCCTCAGTTATTTTAACTATACACCTTAGATGCTAAAACAATAATAGCAAAATTTCATTTATCATATTTATTATTATAGTATCTCCATTCATCGTTTTTTTTGTTCTGCTGTAATATCGTTTTTACTTTATAACTATTACAAATATATATTATATTATATATACTTTTCTCTATTATAATATTACCGTGTTAATTTTTTAATGAAGTATTTATAAATTTAAAAATCCGGGAAGTTTAATGTTTACATGATGAATGCATTTTTCACGTCAATCTGGCTAGTAATATCGATTAGCGTAATTGGAAACTGCCTCTTGAATTGACGATTATTGAATGCATGCGTTTTTATTAAAAAATCACTTTTTTTTGTTTTTTTTTTTATTTTAATTATTATTATTAATACTAAGGAATAATTGAAATACTACATAAAATGGTTTCTCAAAACTACCAGATTAGTTGATTTGTATTTTTTTTTGGTTTTTTTTTTAGATAAAACATGATCCATGAGACAGTTTCCTAATGCATCTGTCTCCAACGGAGACTGAATTCGACCACACACAGCTGGAGGTATGTCACGCATGAAAGCTGTGACAATGATATTAAATGGCATTTAAATGAAACTAATAAAATGGATTAAATGAGCAATTTTTATTATCGTCACAAATGCTTCAAAAAAAATAAAAAACAAATAATGAAAATGAAAAGCAACGAACTTTTGTTACTGATATTTTTTTCATAGTCTTTTCATAATATGTAATTACTGATCAATTAATTTTTCTATACAAAACACAAATATTTTTTTTAATATTTAATATATTTTTTCTAGTTACCTATTTAATTGAAATTTTTTTTTTCTTTTTAAAAATAATTTTTTACAAAATGAAATTCTTCAACGTTATGCAGTCATTTAATTTCGATACTGCCAATTATTTTAATTATTATTAGTAATTATTATTATTCTTATTATTGTTATTTATTTTTGTTTAATTTTGTTATTAATCAATTAATCTTACAATAATATTTAATCTTAATATTTCTTATTATCGTACTAATCGTCGACGCTGGGGAAGTTGACTTTGGTCTAAAATTCGTTGGCAACTCGTACATATTTTTAAATAATAGTTATACTTTTTCTCTTCTTCGATACGTGAAATAGATATACAAGATAATTTGTTGATTATAATTTATCAATTAGGATTTTATTTTAGTTCAGCCAGCTAAAATCATAAAACATCAATCGACGAATATGGGAATAAAACTTATATAACTATATCGCTTATCACGACTTTAACGAAGCGTAATAGTTTTTTTTTGTTTTGGCAATTGTTCAACTTGTTATTTTATGCAAAGTTCGAAGGAACACGATTCTGAGAGAAATGTAGAATTGGAAGAAGAAGAAGAGGTAAAATACGCGTATATGTATATTATATTGATCCTCAGCGACATGACATTACGAAGGCCATATCCTTAATTCGTAAAATAGCAAAAGTGTCACAACTTTTTGTGGTCCACTTTTAGCTTTATACGTTACAATTGACACTGAGACAAATCATTACTCTTAAATCGATAAATCATTATTAAATAATTTCATATACAATTTATAGTTATTATTTTAGTATGAAAATTAAATGCATATATTTAACAGCTTGGGAATATATAAATATTCATTAAAAGCAACTACCCATTTCATCATAAAATACTAAACTGTAGCTTCCATCAATGAATTATAGCCAATAAAATAATAGTTTATGATGTTTACTAAAGTTCTTTAGAAAGTAATACCTCTTGAGCAAAAATGAATTTTCTCTTTAAGATCAACCATTTCTCTCAGTACATATTTTTATTAATATATATATTTATATATATTTATGTATATGTATGTATATTATATTACAGGTTTCATATACAATTATTAACAAAAATCGCTCTATGACAAAAAATGTGAGCGGTATTTTGGCCTACGAGCATTGTCGCTCATTGTCATTCTTATTAATCCGCTATTGTATCTTTACTTTTCATTCATTATTACGGCCATTTGTACTCGTAAAACCAACAAAGCACATTATCTTCATATCACTAATTGTGTCCCATTTCTAACTAAGCTCCGTCATCCTTTGTCGACGGTGATTAATTATAATTATTAATAATATGCCTAAATATAAGTTTAGGTATGCGAAAATTTTCAAGTATAATCAATACTTTTGTCATCGTCTCTTTTATTTCTTTTAAATTTGTTCAATTATTCATTACGATTCTATAGTTGTTCTATAAAATATTTTAAATCCTAAAATGTCACTTTGGTTTTAATGATAAAGAATATTAATATTAATTGGAATTTTAATTTGATAATAAGAAGAGAAAAAGTGGTGGATTAAACCATTTATAATTATTATTAATTTTCTTTGTTTTTTTTTGTTCATTAAATGCAAATTGAAATATAGTTAAGATGAGGAATATATTAATAAGATTCAAATAAGCAGCTAATATAATCAATAGTACAATAGGTTATTTTTATACAACACTTTAAAAATCATGATATCAGGATATATTTATTTTATCCATTTCATTTACGAAGACCTTGGAATATTTCAAATACATGATTGACCCGTTTCGATAATGACTTTGTTAATTTCTGGTCCAGAAGCAAAGTTTATATATCGTGTGATTGGAATGGTTTATTTTATATTTGTGTGTTAATCTGATTTGTATTTAATGCGCTTCGTCTAGTGAGAAATATTGTAATGAAGTAAATTATTTTATTTCATACTTAGAGTTTAAGAAGTGAAAGAATTCGGAATTTTTTCATCACCACGACAGCGTTACGTGAGTTTTTTTTTTAAAATTAATATTAATTATATATATATATACATCGAGGCACAAAGTCGCCTCAACTCTTAGCATCTAAAACTATTTTGTATTTATATTTCATATATACATACAAATTGCAAAATTCGTTAATTAAAAATTGTCTTTTTTTCTTTGCCTTAAATTTGAACGTCAGATATATTATTTATATATATATTCAATATATTATTTATATATATATAATAATCTGTATGCTTTTGTGAATATTTTGTCACGCTACAGAACACATGATCACTTGTTCGCTATAATTAAAAATTTTTTTTTTCGTTATATTCTTTGTACAAGATTATCAAGATTTCCTTGTAACTATAATATAATGATGAAATGAAAATGAGACATTGGGATCATGAAATATAGGGTCCACGAAATTCCGAGACTTGCGTCTTATAAGGAAAGGAAAAGATGTGGATCGGATTAACGTATATTAATACGTCGAGTATTTTGAGCGAAGAAGTATTTGAAAGTGGTATATAATAGTCTCTGAGGAAGATGTAGGTGAATTTGACGACAATTACACCGTAGCACGAAGGAGATATTTATATATAATGGGTCATCCGATGTATTAACCGTTTACCCAATACTTTAGTTCGTATCACATTTGAATTATATAATAATATTAGTATTATTATTATTAGTAGTATTATTATAGTGTGATGAATAATGAAATAAATATTCAAGTATTCTCGTAGTCTAGAAGGTGGACATGAATTTCTATGTTTTAAAAAGATGCTCGTCGCACCATTTGGTACTGCAGTATTACGTGAGCGAGCGTGGGCAGAGTTTTAACTGATGGGGGTCGTCAGATGCTAGCTCGGTGTTGGTATATTGGTGGCAGTTGCAGAAGCGGCGTAAGAGGTGGTGGAGGACGAATATCATCCCTAAAACTCGAGGCCGGAAACTGCTGCATAGGCAACAGATGCGATATCTTGCCAGGTGAACGACGAACGGTGAATCGTGGTCTTCGTTGTTTCCTGTAGAATCCACTACACCTACAGCTGCAGACAGACGCGTCGTCGTACAAAGATATCGTGTCACCCTGATTGCCCATTTGACCCGACAGTATCGAGCCATTTGCAGTTATCACATCTCCTTCCAATCTCACTGCGCCTTGTGCAGCCTTTAAATGAAATTATTAGTAATATGCTAAATAGGCCATTTAATTAAACGATAGTGATCAAGTGTAAGTACCTGGAGTGCTTCAGCCTCATCTCGCCTCTCGTCTTCCGTGTTCATCGTTACAAATCGTAGAACGAGAAGATTAAGGGATGCTGCTACGATTGCCAATCCAAAGAGAATAAATATCAGAGCGAATATAACGTACTCTGGTTTATTGTCGAGTGCGTTATCCTTTTGGAGGGCGACCATATCGCCGAAGCCAATCGTCGTGAGGGTTATGAAGCAGTAGTAGACGGAGTCAAAGTAGGACCAGCCTTCATATCGTGAAAATGCAGCCGCGCCACCGGTTATCGTTAGACTCGAGAGAAACGTCACAACGAAAATTAAATTTATTTCCGATGCCTAGAACAATTTACATTTTATTAACATTCATTACTCTGGGCGTAGGCCAACATTATATATTGCAAATAACGACAAAGCATTTGCATAAATTCCCTTATCACTCATTACTATTTAACATAACTGTATCTCAGTGATAAAATTTATTATCAGCTCGTATTTTCTGTATCTAATCGACTGCTATATTTTTATGTTATATCACTATTTATTATCATTACATTAACCTCCATTCGCTTTTATCAAATTTTATATTTTACATAAACCTATTAATATCTCAAATATTTATGCTGTTAACCAGATTTATCAGCTTTACCTGAACGTCTTTACAGTTGAGTAGCTGTTTCACTTTGCGTATGACGACGGATGAAAATTTATTTAAGCGCTCTCCTATGCTTTGAAACATGACGAGACCCAAGGGGATGCCGATTATCCCGTAAAACATCGTGAACAGCTTTCCGCCTATCGTATTTGGCGTCGAGTGCCCGTAACCTGATAATGAAAATTAACTTTGATCAGCACAAATAAGAATAATATATTTTTCTCACTCACACTTTTACAATAATAATCCGTCATATTTATGTATGACGAATAATTTTGCATAATTAGCAGAGGAAAAATAAATAAATGTTTAAATTTATACCGACCGATAGTAGTGAGGACCGTGATGGCATAGTAAAATGCTCCTGCAAATTTCCACTGTTGTCCAGCTTTATGCGGCTCCGACTTCAGCACGACAGTTTCCATGATCTTGAAGTCGTCCTCGCTTATATTATATTTGCGTATGACCATTTTCTCGATGGCTAAATAGTTTAAATCATCATTAGTTCATATTATTTATTTTTCATTTATTAAAATAATTAAAATTATCCAAGCCTGAAAATTTTTTAAAAATATTTTTTTATTGATATTTTTATTTAACAGTAAATTAATTTTTTTTTTAATAATTTTTGTTAATTCGTGTTATTGAAAGAAATAATAAAATAAATAAAAGTAAAAATGTATTTTTGATTGATTGAGAAAATAGTAATTTTAAATCAAAATTAATGAAAGAAAAGTTGAAATGATTTATTCGTGTATTAAATTAAACTGTCTTACAGAGTTTTACCTTCGTGATGAAATAATATTAAATGTTTTTATTATTAAAAATAAAAAAGTTCAAAAGTGCATCTGTCTCAAGTCCCTAGGGATGAATATACCTCAGTCTAGAAGAGGTCACATTTCCATTGCATACCTTGCAAAATGTGCTCAAGCAGAATCACAAGGAAAGAAAAATCTTTTACGATTGTTCAAGATGTTATTTTTAGTTAAACGTATAAAAGAGATGTTACATGATAAAATAAAAAAAAGTTTAAAAATTTTTACAAGCTTGGATAATTATTAAAAAATAACTTTTTTGAAATATGGTAATTAGAGTAATAAATTTCTTATCTAATCATACTTGATTTAGAATAATATTTTTGACCTAGTTTGAAAAACAGTTTAAAAATTCAAACTGGAGGGAATTTATCCCAAAGTAGTAATTTGAAAACCGCTTTAGTACAGGGGTGGTGACGTACAAGAATAGAGATTTGACCACGTGACAAACCAACACGTGACGTTGACGTTATCAGGATTTCCACATTCAATTTTATTAATGAAAATTCGTGTTAAAACTTAAATTTCAATTTAACTTTAAACCGATAGTTGAAATTATTTTTTAGCAAAAACATTTTATTTGAATTGCAGATTCGCTCACTATAAAAATAAACGATGTGACAGACTAAAGTGAAACGTCAGTACATATAAAGATCACTACTATTTCAACAATAAAATGTAAGTATTTTTTGTAATTTATATTTTCAAGTAATACAATTTTTTTTTTAAATTTCATATGCACCCTATCTCGTTTCAATCTTCATTTTATATCAGATTTCTTCAAGTTGATTATTTGAAGTGTCAAGAATTTTCGACAATTGTCTTAGATATATTTTCATATTATATAAAAAGGGTATTTATTAGAATAGATCTTTATTAAACATAACAATATCAATCTACGAAATTGAATTCAGACAATTGAAATAAACGTATTTGCATAAAGTACTGGATTTTTTTTATTGTAACTCTCTTATTACATTTTTACGTTGATGGTACATAGAGAAAAGAGTATCAGACATGTCCTGATAAAGTATAGGATATATTCGGGTATTGCTAAAGAAAACTGTGGATTGTATTAAATGGTCCTTGATATATTACTTTTTCTTCGATTATAAATGAATAAAAATTAGCATTTCAAAATAATACAGAAACGAAAGAATTGGTATTATTCTAATTTGATAGAAATGATACTTTTATGAACGAAATTCATTAAGTAAAAAATTGATGAACGACTTCATATGTAGATGATCGTGCTAGAATTATTGCTGAATTGTTATTCCCATATATTGAGGGAAATTCTCAATTTCTATTTACTAATAAGGTGATTAATTATAATAGAAATGTTTTTTCATGAGTCAAATAATTTATCATTATTTTTAAATTTTATTTGAATAATAATATTAGTCAAAATTCATATTTTTGTTTAAAAAATTTTTCATCTTATTTGAAGAAACATTTTTCTTGATTATCATTTTGTTAATAATAAAGAAATCTCTTTATCTTGAAAACTTATCTGATTAATACCGTTTAGGAATCTAAAGATAACACTTTGAATAATTATTCTTAAACTGGCTTCTAAATTTTTTTGCAGTATCACAGTTAATTGAATATAAAGTTTTGTAATTAATACAAATTTTTTTCCATCAACAACTAAAACTAACAATAGAAACCAAATTCAATTATATCAAACAGTTTAGCTATTAATACAAAAAACTGTTAAGTGAAATTTAAAAAGTTGCTCTTGTTAAACCATTACATTATCTACTAAGGGAAAACAATATAACTGTTGTAAAATCTATTACTATAACTTATAGTTCCTATTTCCGCATAGAACAAGAAATACTTTGGTACTTGAATAGCAATTATTCAAATGCTAGCAAATGTAGAACTAATTTAATGCACAGCACAGGAATCATTTCTATTCCCTTTTCTCCGTGTATTGAAATTATAATACAAAGCTTGTATGGTAATAAGGTAAAAGCTGTGCTGAATATAATTAATACACACCATCCAACGCTTCTTTGCGCCGTTTCTCCGTCTCGGACTCGAGGACGTCAAATACTGCAGCGCCAACGAGGAGGTAGGTGAACGTGCAGACGATCAACGATAGGGTCCGGACGTTTTGCTTCTTCATTCTCTAGTGAGCCACATGCTCACTAGCAGGGCCTCGGCCCTAACTACTCGCATCGCTCAGTACGATACGCGGTTTATTTCTAGGCCCATTAGGAGCCCTTTTTTCTTCCTTACACTTCTAAAATTTGAACCAAAATGCAACTGAAAGTGAAACAGAAAAACATTCATTGTACATGGAAACAAATTTATTGTATTGATTTAGAGAAAAATGGCCAAATATGGAATAGTATTCTCTATACAGAATATTACAAAAATATTTCATTTGATCATTAACAACGAAATTTCAAATAATCGTAATGAAATATTTCTTCGAAATTACGAATATTTCAATAAAATCATTTTATTTAATCAAATGAATAAAATGTCATTTGTTTTTAAACTTTTTGTAACATTGAAACAAATGAAAAACTGTGTTTTTTATAACAATATTATTGGAACGAATAAAATATTATTTTGAAAATAATTCAAGTTCCTTTTATTGATTAAATAAAAAATTCTTTCATTTGAGGAAATTTTTTCTTCAGTGTATGGAAAAAATGTTCTTGATAATTGTAACATTATTTAAAAATGTTTTTATCTAACATTGAATTTTTTAGTTCTTCTAAAAGAGAGAGAGAGAGAATTTGTAATTTTTTTTCCAATACACGGTAGCTTGTCGCTTCGGGTAGAAAAATGACAATAGCAATTATTTAATCAAGATATATTACAATTCTTTCTTGTAAAGTTTTTATAATGAATCAAAATTGTCAACTATACAAGAAAAAAAAAATATTAAAATTCTAGAGTATATCAGAATTTTTACAAAAAAAAATTCTAATGTATGCTAATTAAAGAATTGCTTACTGCTTTTTTTACCTGAAGCGACAAGCTACCATATATTAGAGTAAAAATTATAATTCTTCTCTTTCCGTGAAAGTAAATTAATAACTTACGAAATCTTGCAATAAAATAATTACTCACAAAAACTCAAAATTCGATGTTGAAGAGATATATTTTTATTTCTGTTTCAAAATGTAGGGGGATACAAGACAAAACGGCTTTTTGGATTTTAAAATGACTCATACATATGATCATTTAAATGAGCGATATTCGAAGCATATTTTCAAATTAATGTTATCTTTCGTATTAATAGCTTTAGAGGATCCGTTTTGTCTCACTAAGTTATCAATAATCGAAAAAGCTGTATGCCCCGTATTTCTTTACAATTTTTATTTTTTTATTCTGTTAAGAAATAGAATTCTTTCTGTGTATAATAAAAAGAACCATACTCTCTATTAATGAATCAGTAAATAATTATTTAATGTCTGAGCCATCATTGTGTAAGGTAACTAATGTTAGCTCAGTCGTGGGAACTAACTAGATGATAATACCAATTCAGTACCCTTGATTATATATTTCTTTGAACAAAATTTATTAATTTTGATGAAATGATAACATTGTTTTACTAAAGTATTAAATAAAATTTCTATAAAATTATTTTGTTGTTTGTCTAACAATTCATCTATCAACCTTATCATTGATCATTATAACCAATAGATCACTAAGGGTCTAAGTTCAATTGAACTAAATTTTACAATTGTTTTTTTTCTAGATATAATCAAATATCCCTAAATGAAAAAAACGGTTTTGTTTTTATTAAAAATATATGTTTTGATTATTTGAATGAAAATATTTTTTCTACGGTATAATGGAATTGAGAATTAAATTGATGATTTGTTTTATTTTTTGAAAGCTATAAAAATGTGTCTAACTGATTTCAAAATATATATTGCATCAAAAACCTTTTGATAAATGAAAATATAATATTTACTTTTATTAATAAAAGCTTTACTTCATTTTCCCGGAAACACAATAATTTTTTAATATTGGAAAATAGAATTAAAAAAAAACTTCTTTTAATCAATAAAAATAAATAGATCGTGTCAGAATAATAAATAATAGCAGTATTATTTCCCATAAGACTTGGTTTTGCCCTGTTGTTCCATACATACCTTACTTCTCTTTTGTATTCTCAGTTTATTTTTTATCTTCTCTTGGACGTTTGCTGGTCTACAACTCTCGTCTGTCTTGTGTACTCGCTACAGTACTATTTTATGTCGCCACATCCTTAATAAACTCTTTTCGTTCCTTGCACCTCTGACAAGTTGCCTTCGTTTCTCTAAAATCAAAGAGTATCTCGGGACATTCTCGTGATATGCATTAATGTCAGTTATTATGATAAAAATGGGAAACAAAAACCAATGGGAATCGATTTGTCGCTTGTAATAAAAAGCTCTCGAAAAAGAAGGTTGAAAAACCAAAGGGAATTGGTGGGCGGAAGAGATACGAAGTCGAGACGACAAGAATGAGGATTTTGTGCTTGAAATAAACGGATCCGTGACTTTTTTCGCTTACCTGTAACCTCTTTCCATTCTGTATACGATAAGAAAATGGTCATAGGAAGGAACAAAAAAAGAATAAAAACCCCAAACTGGGCTTTCATTTTGCACAACTCATTTCGAATTCCAATGATGTGACCCAAAAAATTTGTAGTAAGCCAACGTAACAATAAATACAATAATATTTATAATGGTGGCATTGAATCATAGTTCAAAGAGCAAGAATGAATGGAAATAGGCTGTATACTAATTCTCACCTACAGTCCTTTTTGTGTTTTCCTTTGTATAGAACAAAGGCTCGAGCGAAACGATATAGCAGTGCTTCCGCTCTTTCCAACGCCACGTCGACGCCATTCCTTGGCTTAGCGTGCCACGTTTCTATTCTGGAAGCTGAAAACGAAGAGAAAAATGTATTAAGATAATGAATAAATACTTGGGAAGAAAGAAATGTGATCGATAGAATTATGGAGATGAAGGAGCTTGGACTAAATTGTTGAATCGATTTGTGTTCTCTGGTCGCTTTATCATTCTCTATACCTCCGGAAAACGTCGTCTTCCTTTGGCTCATGTGATGTATTCTCTAGTGTGAATTCTCAATAAGTGTTTTGTCCGTTAGACCTGAAAGCAATTTCATCTAGACAAATCGACGAGAAGTTTCTATCGTTCGTATATATTATTGCATTCAATATCAAGTATGAGAGTGCACATAAATATTATGCAAATATTTTTATTTTTGCTTTTCATAAAAATGTAATGCCGGTGTATTTTAATACGAGCCCCAGTACAGACATTAGGCTGCATCTCTCGATATGACTGGTCGAAGTGGTATGAAAATACGTATTTGAGAGTTTCAGATGCTTAAGATGGCGAAATTTTGAAAACTCCTAGAGCTTTACAATCCTGATATCCTTGTTGGAAAATCTGAACATTTTTCCATAGTATTTATAAAGAAGGTATGTGAATATCGAGAAGGATTTTATGTTTTCTTTTCTCTTTTTCAAAAAACTTCTTCTTTCACTTCAAATTTTTTTACTTACAAAAAGTGCTAAAGTTTGAGAGAAGCTCATGTGTCTGGTAAAGCTTCTACAATTTTTTAAAACACAATCAAGGTGAAAAGATGAAAAGATGTTGGAAGAAACATAAAATTTTCATTTGGACTTTTGAAAATATTTATATATTAATTCATGAATTTTTTGTTTATGTATTCATTTCATCCTCCATTTATCTTTTGCTTCGTTTAGGTAATTTTTGCCTTTTCGCCATGACATATTGACGCTCATTTAGACTAAAGTGGCTACTTCGAGGTTCAGTGCTTTCTGTAGCAAACTTTTTCGTTTCAACTTTATGTCATGATATCATACTTCAGACCTAAATATGAAATTTTTTGCTTCTTTTTCTATTCTATTATATGTGACGACGACGACGACAAGAATTCGTTATGCGTAAGCCATTGTGGCGTTCAGAGATTAAAGTGGATTTCACACAAAACGAGGGAACGAAACTGAATGCATGAGGTGAGGAATAAAAAAATATATATAATGCACCCTGAATAGCTCATGTGCGAAATATCCTGAACATAAATCCCTCTATATCCTCTCAGAAGGATTCCGTAGAAAGTAAATAATTTATGTAAAATTATATTACACTTGAAACTCGACATTTTTGAGTTTCCAACTAAAATTCCATATCCATTTTATGATTTACATCTGAACAAAATCAAATTCATTTTATAATAAATACTTCAATATTCTTCAATCATCCTGTAACTTTAATTTCTTATTTTTAATATAACAAGAAAAAATTTCAATAAAAAAGTAAATGAAATGTCTCAAGTAATTTCTTTCCTTACAAAATAAAATAAGTGATTCTTGATCTATAAGTTAAACTAATCCTTGCTTATTTTTAGGACAAAAATATAAAGAAGTAAGTGTAGTAAAACACACATACACATGGACGAAAAGTTTGCCGATGAATTCAATCCTCTACACTTGACTCAACTTGTGAGATATGGGTTTTCATGTGGTAAAGAAGGCCCGGAGTAAATGTAGACGACAAGGTTGATCCTTAGGAAATGAGGAAATAAAATGACGGATGCCGAAGAAGAAGAAAAAAAGGAGTAATTGAAGTCGATTGGATGACGATGAACAGAGGAAGTAAGTGAAGATAGTAACTAATGGATGAGTCTAACTCAGTTGGTAGATTTTCCTTTCTCTGCTTTCACCTATTGTCTCAAGAAGAAGGTATTATATAGTTGCAATTGTCAGAAACCGGAGCGATATTATACGATGAGACCATCACAGATTCAATAATACTTAGGCATTGCCTTGTGATGCTTTATTCACCATTATTGTTTGCTCTCAATGGCTGCGATGTTTGTATTCAATCAGATTTGATCGTTTCATTTACTGGAAATTATTATTTAACCGGTTATCAAAATAGCAAATTAAAAACAAAAATTAGTGTTAATTCCATATAAGCTGATGGGGCTCATGAATAGAGAATTTAATGTCTACTCATCCGGCTATTTATCACGTTTTATTTCATGAAACCAAGTCTCGGAACCGAACATTTATCTCTTCTCGTCTATCCTCTCCACGCTTCTCCCTCTTTAGGTCAAGACTTCCGGGTATATCCTTCGTGGATTCATGGAATGAGTTCAAGCTCATCGTCCGGATATTTCGTGTAGTTCGCAGAAGCTTTAGGCATGAGACCTACCGTAAGTCGGAGCGAGAAATTTTCCTCGACCGATAGATCGAAAATGTGTATAGAAGCTGGTCGTGTTGAAATAAAAATAAACTGGAATTGTCAGACATTTGAGAAGGACAATGATCTCAAGAATCTTCGATAACCAGGAAAACATTTCCATTGAGATCGGAAACATCAGAGGGAAAATAAGATAGTGTGTTTGTACTGACAGCTTTCACTTATACAAAATATATTATAGTGAGGGAAGGAGAAAAAAGAAGATGAATAAATTGTATGGAGATAATTTTTTTTTTTGGGTGAAAGTGAAAAAAAAATTCCGGATGATTAATTGATATGCACGGAAATTATTTAGAGTATAGGGAAGAAAAAGTAGAGGAGGCTTAGTAAAATAGTCCAGCATTGTTGTGTTATATAGCGCGAGGAGATGATTCTCTTTCGTTTGACGTCAAGAGTGAGTAATGGTTCTATATATGTACGTATATTATTTATACATAAATATAGTTATACACATGTAGGTGAAATGAGAGAAAAATAGAGACGTGCCAAACCATCTGGCACTGCTCTTGGGCATGAGGATTCGTAATAATTCCTCAGTTTTTTATGAAACTAAAAAAATGTAAAGAAAAACTCACGGGTGTCGCGTCGTCCGAGATGAATGAATCGGCGAATTGAGAGTGGATTGAGAGAAGAAGAGAGAGAGAGAAAGCGAGAGGTAGAGACATATCGATTGGAGACGGTGGAACTGCAGAGGAATGATCCGCACAAGAGGACGTGATAGATTGCCTCGGTCTAGAGGATGAAAATGAAAATTTTTCTGCAACGATTTATATCAGCCTCTCCATCTCTATCATTTGTGAACACGTCGTTCTTGATGGATATCGTGAAAACGTCATAGCGAACAATATATAGATACAGGTACATAGGCTTATTAATTTGTAACAACGCTGTGAATTAAATTCACTAGTATAAAAGGAAAAAGTTTCAATGAGAAAATACTACTCTAATACCAGGTATGCTACAATCTTCTTTGTTACTTTAACAAAGTAGTTAATTAATAATACTTGAACTAACTCTTGTGGTATGTTATCATTATTAAAATTATTATCGTTATTATTAAGGATTTTTATAAAAAAGAAAAATAAAAATAACATCATTTACCAATAGCATCTAGTTGTTCTTGACATACACTACATCGACCACTAAACAATTTTCGTAAAAAGCCCCTCGGGTTCATGAATTTTCGTCAGTAATTCACACAACCTAAGCTAAGTGAGTTTGAAACTCTAACGAGCTCTGATTATGTACCACACTTTTTTTCTCTTACAGCATGAGTTGAGGAATTTTTACCTCGTGAAATTAAAATGAGTCAAAATTTCGTTTTTACTTTAGATGTTTACATAAAAAAATCTAAATGAGTTTGTTTTATCAAAACAGGGAACTTTAAAAAAGAGATATGTGAAACTAAGTATCAGTAGATGTGGAAAAAACTGCTAAAAAGTAAACTTTCTGGCAGCTTTACTCAATCAAAGTAATTCAAAAGCTTGGGCTAGAGCAGTTGAATTGTCGGACAGATAATCAGGATAAAAAAGGTAGCAATAAAAAATTTGTAAAAAGTTTACAGTGAAGGAAGTAATAAGTAAGTTTGTCAGGTGTGCCAGTATCGTTAACTACCCTTGGAGAATCTTATTTTTTTCTCCAAACAATTCATCGAAGAATGAGGAGAAAAATAAGGAGAGAGGAAGGAAGGAAGGAAAGAAAAAGAAATGGGGACCGACATGGCCTGAGGCACACGATTGTTACGTCATTCCTCGTTGTGTATTTTTTCTCAGTATTAAACTCTGTAGTTTCTTACCTCCTATTAACAGGACCAATGGAGAAAAAAAGCAAAAAAAATATCAAGTTCTATTGAGAGTAAATTTAGCACATACAATGTATGTATGAATTTTAGATAATAGATAATATGGTGTCATCGTTCGTGTGGACTCAAGGAACATATCTATATTGTCCAAGTGTAGGTCAGACTCTTGTTCGTGTTCTTGTATAACCGGAAGAAACATACGCTTCGACTCATGCATACATTTATGACGTACCACACCGACGATAGTATCTACACTTCCACATTTACTCCAATAACATGTAAGCACGAGTGGTGTTCATCAGCCCTTAATGGCACCTGAGCTTCGAGAATTGTTACAACTCCTTCGGGGAGATGAAATAATATGTTTTTTCATTTTCTCTGTAATTTCCTTTTGTAGTATTACTGCGTTATTTTTGTCCATTTTGTAATATTTATTTTTTTTTTTTAACTACGTGTTGCAGCAAAAATGACATTTTGGTCATGGTATGGCAATGTGTTGTAATTCAAAGCCTTTACGACTTTGATACTGACTAGTTGTTTGTGTATGCGACCAGTTGCTAGCGTAATCCAATCTATTTCAACCGATTTTACGATAGATGCTCAAACCACGCTGATCGTTGTGTGAGATTGAAGTTACCCTCAGGCTAGTCTGCCAGGTATCATTTACTCACTGCAACTAAACAGATTTCTAAAGTTTCTCCGTGTACTTATACATACTCGAATAAATTTGCACATTATGCACTTGGAGCTTTTAGTACTCTCAGGGATGTGAAGAAGAGGTTGGAATGCAGGTTAGAGGTCTTGTGGAAAACATAATGACTATGCTACAAATTCACCATATCCTAAACTTTAAGCAAATAGCGTGCAATTTAAAAAAGTTTACTCTTTTACGAGGTTTATCATTTTTCATCATCGTCAAATATTCATTATTATCTGACGTAAATTAGGGAGCATTATTTTGAAATATGAATTATCACTGATGCAGCAGAACCGGAAATTCAAACAGGCAATTCTGCAATGCAGTTACTCTTCACCCCTACCATGATGTTCACTGCGTGTTTGTTTTGTCTCTCTCTTCTTTCTGGTGCTTCGGTGATGTCGCTCTAGGCAGTCTATTTCATCGTATTCTCTTAGGCCACTTGAATATGCCAACTTATTAAACTATTTCAATTATATCCACGGTCAGAGGGTTCTCATTTGCAAGCCATCTGCCCTATGCCATGAGGCAATACTCTCTCCTTCCCTTTAGAATTCAGTTGACTGAACTGAGTACGCCAAAGCCAGGTGGAATGAGGGGGAGAATGGTAGTGTAGGAAATCACCAAATTTTGTTAGTTCTCCCTCACTTTATTGACGCTTGGATCGTTTCCAAAACTTATCGTCCAACTGGCGGAATGCCGCGTGTACGGTCGTAACGGGCTACAACGTCCGATTAATTACTTTACATCACGGCTCGTGACTATTAACTATATTTCTATGTCTGACTCTGATAGACACTTCTAATCTCTGTGGACGTGTTGTCATTACTTTGATTATTATACGCTACATTGACTGTATATGGAAAGCAGAGTGAAGATGTTTTATCATTTTTATTTTATGCACTCCATTTGAAAATTCTCCATTGCCTTTTTACTTGAAAAAATATACCAAAATGCAAAACTTTCTAAATTTTTCTTCAAAATTAAAATTTATCTCTACACTCTGACTCCAAATATATCTTCACAAGCTCAAAACATATTTTTCAAATAAATTCTCATGTCAAAATTTATAAAAGGTATAATTTAGCAGTATAACATCAATTGTTTTCTGTGTTTTTTTATTCTTCAAGTGGAAATGATGATCGTTAATTATAAATTTCAAGATATGTTCATAAAAATCAAATCACAATTGTAAATTGAATCAGTGACAATTGATAAAGACTAAATTCAATTCAATTTTCCTGCTGGTTCAATTTATTTGTAATAAATAATTCATTGAAATCCATATTTTATATCAGTTGGTATTCCATGACAGTCTGTTTTTGTAAATCAAATAGAAAAATCACGAGAACATGTACAAGCTTGTAAAACTGTCTTTTTTGTCAATAAAGCTATCAATTAGTAATATTTTATTTGGAATTTTAAATGAATTTCAATATTTTAAACATAAAAATAATAATGAAAATATCACTTTCCATTAATTACAGATTTATCCACAAAAAAAAACCAGATCATTTTTTATCCTGAAGACAAAAAATTAATTAAAGAATGAATTTCTTTCCGGACAAAAAAGAAATAATTTCAAAGTATAATATAAGTGCATTGGTAGCATAATTAGCCCAAGAAATTATACTCAATTTGCTTGAAAATATTTCCATTTAACTTCACTTAATTTACATTTCATCATGAGGAGTTTAGACAAGTTACAAACTCTCTCTTGTATTCCACCAGCATTTCCATTTCTTTCTTTTTATTTCTCCACCACACGTTTTTCTCGTGTAAATGTAATTTTTCGTGGTTTATATACGCAAAGATTTAATGCGTTACACCATTAGCCGACGAAATCCGGTGAGACAGTGTTATAGCAGTGGTCTTTTTTTCTCTTGATTGCTCTCTCCTTCTTACGTTATCATACACCCGACTGCACTCTAGGTTTCCTTTACTCGAGAGACGACTTTTAACCTCACTCTTTCACCTTTTCTCTTTCATTTCTCATCCTCATTTTCTTACTCGGTTTAAATCGAACTTACAACCACATTCAAAGCCACTCACAGTCACATTTGTCTTATCCGTTTCTCTTTAACTTGAAAATTTTCCCTGTGATCTTTGTTTTCGTCTTTGCTATTTCACTTAGATATTTTATCTTTTTCGAACTTGCCCGACATCTTAAACATTTAAAAGAAAGTACTTTTCTAAATAGTCATCCTGGATTACCTCGGTAGCCACGCATGAAATTACGATTCTCCAACTACAACATTAAAACTTTTCATTCAACTACTTAATAAATTGAATTTTTTTTCTTTTAATTATTTTCATTTTTCTCGTCTCTCTGTTTCCAACACCATAACAAACTTGGCAAATATTTTATCTCGAGATAAAAAAAAATAGATAAATCTATTTTAGGTAGATATATAGACGAGTTATATTGACTGCAACAACAGACATTGGCAATCTTGTGAGAAACGGGAGTAAGGCGTACAGATGCTTCTTATTGTGCCGCAGATGCTTTCTCTTCGCTCTTCGAAATCTATAGAGAAACTCGGTAGAAATCAAGAGAAAAATTTGGACTGAAGTTACAGAAATCGATTTATATTATGAGCGAACACGTGAAAGAATAGACTGACATAAATCAATTTTCGTATTCTATTCACTGATATCCATCTCGCTTATTTTTAAAGTACGCCAATAGGTGTAGAGATGGATGAAGCATGGGAATAAAGTCGAAGAAGAAGGTATACAGTTTTTACACGTCAAGTTACTTAAGTGATTGGCGAAAAAAGTAAAGCTTCTTAAATTTAAGTTCATGAATTTTTTACATACTTCAATAGACAATCTTACTGAAAAATCAATCGACGTTTTGTTAAAATTCTATCGAAAAGTTAGCCCATCAAAATTAAAGGATAAAGGAACTAAAAAATGTATTAAAAATTTTTTTTTACTCTTTTTCAGAAAAAAGTCCTTAGGAAAGTTTAAAGAAGAAAAGTTTTAACCAAATAAAATATTAGATGAGCATGTCCACAAGTTGCAAATATCAACAACAAAAATGATGACATGCTTGTATACGCAACAGACTTGACGATGGAGAAATGATACGTTGCCGATGCATTTTTCATGCAGGCTACGATCAACTTGGTGGACGACGAGGAAAATAATATACGAAAGTACGTTAGGTTGATAACCGACGGCGATTCTTTCTACTGTAGTTTCAAGAGCGTAGTATATACGATAGAATGTGCCTGTCACGTATCTTTTTTTGTACTATTTTTTTTGCTGTCGAGACAACTCACGCATTCATGTTACGTAATAAAACTTGTCTACGCATACATTTTTTCATTTAATTCCGAGATGATCCGATGTCATTCTATAAAACGAACAGCATATATGTATGCATGTATACATTCTTGATACAATGATACACCTTTTAAATAATTCAAATCAATACATTGACTAAAACTGTAGAATAAGCTCTGTATTTACATTTTTTAATTATAAACAATGATGAAGTAAATTGAAATAGTGAACACACATAATGAAAATATGGTTGTAATGAACGTTAAATATACCATTTTAAAACAAATATTGTTGTTGGAAAGATAATTAATTAATACAAAAGTTTCGCAGGAATCAATATTCCAATTGAGAGATTTATTTTAAGTTTCCATTTGCCATATTATTATTATAAATTCAAATTTTTGTCATTACTTTCCAAAAATATTAGAATTGAATGCAATTACTTATAATTTTTAATTACACTTTTTTATTGAAATTTTTTACAAATATCTATTTTTAAAAAAAAATGGAATATTAATTGATTTCGAACATTCTCCCGGAAATTGAATTGTTAGTTTAATTAAGAATATGGTAAAATTTAGAAGTTAAGAGATTTTAAATTAAACATGACAATATTGTCTGTGAATCTAAAATAAAACTGTCAATAATTACAGTTTGAAAAGTTTGAAAGTTATCTCGAATATTAATATTAATAATATCTAAGTAAGAAATTATTTTGAAGAAAATCAAAATTTTTTACTAATTGTGATGATCAACAAAATTTTTTATTTGTTTGATCATGATAGAAGGTATCGAAATGTATAAAATTTTGAAGTATTTTAAATAAATTGACACATCTTATCACTACATGACTATTTAAAATCAATATACATCTAAAATAAATACCAATCACTGAAATATTTACACTAATTTTACTGAAAAAACAACATGGAATATTTTTATAAGTTATGTGCATTTAAAAAAAAAAAACAACAAAATACAGATGGCTTGTTAATAGATCGAATTACCCTGAAGGGTTTGAAAATTGATTTAAAAATATAAAAAATTTACAAACAAAAAAAAAATGAATAACGTTAGATTCATATTCACTTCCGCATCATTTTTCACAACCTGTTAATCGAAATTCATTTTAGTTGAATATAAAAAGAAATTTTTTGCTACAAAACAGTAAAAAAAAATAATAAAAACACTCGTTTTTTTTACAGTCAACATCTGTATTACATTGAATACTATCTTTTTGAAATCCTTTGAATTTGTAACCTAAAGCTCCATCGATATTTAACTAAATAAATTTTTAGCTTTGACTACAGCTCCATTTTTATCGTACGGTTGATAAATTAATAAAAAGCGATAAATTAAAAATAACTGCAAAAAATCTTTCAAAAACATATGAAAATAAATATCTTTCCCTTGCTACAGCAATCCAACCCTTAAATAACTCGAGTCAATACATAAATATTTTTAATCTCAATATAAATAGCCAAGTTTTTATTGTACACACATACGTAAACATAATAAATATCCAATAATGCTTTTCGTCGTTCAAAATTATCATCTACGACGAACAACTTTTTGTTTGCGTTTAATTTCAAATGATAAATATTTGTCTTGAGAGAATAAAGTAAGAAATTGATAAAATTCGTTATTTCTCGCGACGTAGTTCGATCGTTTTTAGTTTATATAAAGATTTCCTATTAAATTATACCTTCCATCGTATTTCTATTCTGAGAATAGACTTTACTTGTAAGAGTCGCGGTTGCTCCAAGTGCTTAAAAATTTATATGAGAAGGAATCTTACGATTTATTTCTCTCACTTTTCTACAATCTCTCAGGGAAAATCAATCCTTTTTATTTGTACAAATTAATTTTAGAAATATATCAATATAAATAATATTTAATATCTCTTTTAAACGAGTCATTATTTAAAATCTATTTATTTTACACATCGACCCAAAATCCCTCGACTGAGCATTCACAAGTGTCCAGGAGATAAAGTGCACGATAGTGTATTGGAAAAATGTAAAGAAAAAGATCAAAATGGAGAATATCGACTTTTGAGATTTACAACTGACGATACCCGTCGTCGTTATATATACTAAAAGAGGACGTCCTTGACCAACATGAAGATAATGGGAGCTACTAAGGATCGCAATGACGTCAGTAGAAGCATCGTAAAAAATACGCAGGATGAAACATCGAAAGAAAGGTAAGTCATTTTTTGCTTGAACAAGATAGTTTAGAGAAAGAGAATAGGAGTCTTTAAAATAAAATAAGAAAACGTTTAGAAAAAAAAAATAAAAAACAGCATTGCCTTATAAACGAGAAAGAAACTGTCGAGAGCTTCTCCTAATTGCAATTGGAGAGTACCTTGTCCCATCACCGAGAGAAAATGTCCAGTGAAAAATAACCAGAGTCGCCTTGTCTTTCTCTTCGTTACTTACTTCTTCGTCATTACTGAAAGCCGAGAACGCGACTCCCTATATACAACAGCTAAATTACGTCCGAAAACGATTTGAAGCACGGCTATAATTACTGTTATACAGATAAAGCGACGAAGCAGCGAAACATGAAGTCGAAAAAATATAAAAAATCCTTCATGTCACCATTAATTCTAACTGAAATAGTCAGAGTATTTTTTTTTTTTAAATATCAAAGTGTAAATATCCTAGAGCAAACTGGTTTTATATAGTGATTGATGCATCGGTTATTTGTGATAGGTTTTATAGTTACTATGGAGACGTAAAAGATCGCGAAATCGTAGCTTTTTCTATTTTCTATTATTCCCAATTTCTGTCAACGATATCTAAGATTGATTAAACTACTCAAAGTATTCATTTACAAATAGCTAACACACTTATTTTTTTTTTTTATTTTCCTGCTGCCTCAATGTGAGTAGGGAAAAACGTTCCATGGCTTAGTAGATATCTGGAGAAGAGCTCAGTCACTCTTCCTCTTTCTCCCTCAGTTAAATCGATCAATCTTTCGCTAACGAGTCTCTTGGGAGCGGCGTGATCCTTAAAATTAATCGTTATTCCAATGCGTCTGACTCATGGTCGACTTGGACTACTAGTCTGTTTGGTGCTTCGTTCACTTGTTCACACACCACACGATCAACAGCTTCACTTAGAGGATATATCTCAAGGGTATTTGTACAATTCCATTCAAGGATCAAATTTATCTTTAGAAAATACTACTTGATTGTTTCACCTATAAAACCTTTAATCTCTTTTAGTAACACATGGCAAGATCAAATTTAAACATCACTATAAATTGTCAATGTATTGACCGATCAATAAGTTCATTTATTTTTGTATAAATTATTTATGAACTTGTTATTTTATTTTGTGACTATAAATTGAACATGATAGTATTTAGTTATTTATTTTTTCTATGATGATAAATAATTTTGGAATTTATTACAGCATGAAATATTCATTTACGGATTAATTTAAAATTTAATCAGTAATGTTTTTCAATCAATTATTATTATTATTATTACATTATTGTTATTAATATAGAATTCAGAATTCAGAAATGTGTATGGTGAAATAAACACGATCGATCGTCGTATAAACACAGCCATCGTTTTTACTGCGATTAAATGAAAGATCAGGTAGAGTTAATTTAGCAGAATATTAAGTAACTTGTTATCAATCAGTGATTTACGATCAAGTTTAATTGTCGAAAATCGATAATAATTTGACTTAGTTACTTTCATTTCAATTAGACTTTCAAAAAAATAAAAAAAAAAAGAACTTAAGAATCTCTAAATGATAAAATTTTCAAGTGTCCTAGTTAGTACAGTTTTGGTCAACTTGACCTTTTTAAAAAACTTAAATTGCAATGAAAAAAAATTTTTTTCCTGTGAATCAAGTTTAAATTCCGAGTGTAAATTCACGCTTTTGTCTTTATTACTTTCAATTGAATTCTCGAGTATTTAAGCAAGTAAACTCGAGTACTCTAGACATGTAGAGATGTGACATAGCTGGACATGAGGGATGAATATCTTTTCAGGAAAATATAATTTCCTGTCTGGATTCATTTCAAATACCAATGACAGGGGTAATTGATACACACAGACGTCAAATACACTCGTATCTGTCCAACGAATTTCCGGAATTGCATTGAACGAAAAAGGAAATGTAAATCAGAGCATGAGAATCACGGAAGCTCTGGAACCACATGGGTTTCAACAGGATTTGCTCTCGTTATGTTTAAACGACGTGTGGCTCCAGTGCTACGTATGACGTCATTCAACATTTTTCAATGACATTATACGTCTAGAGAATCGTACACACATGCATCTTCATATGTACCCCTACATATTTATGATGATGCTGAATGATATATATCGTAGATGGTTGAAACTCTTGTGATAATGTTACACATCTAGCCTCCCACAAGGGATCCCCCTTAGGATTACTTAGACTCGTGCGTAAGCTTACGTCGGATTCACAGCTAACTTAGTGATGGGATTCCGTGGTAGCTCGTACGTATAACGAGATTGAGGAGTACGTATGCGGAAGGCCAGTGAATGAGTTTAATCGTGTCCAGCATTAACACGAGATACGGCACGCTGTTCCTATTGTAATCCAACTGACTAAACTAATGTGTAATATATCTTCCTGCTTCTGATTAACGACTACACGGAGAAATCCAACACAAATACATCATAAAGTTTAAGCGAGTTTGAATTATCAGATTTGTTCTTTTTTGGTAAGTCGTAAAATAAGCTGGTGAAATTTTCTGGAATATAGGATAGGTCAGGGAAGATGGAGAAGGATAAAATGACGAGTATAGAATAGGGAGACCACACTCTATACACTAGAAGCATCATAAACTCTCATCGTTGCCTGTCAATAATCCCAATCTACTTTGACGTTTTCCTTTTATCCATCTCTACCCCTTCGCGTTTACTCCCGTGTTCCTTTCAGCTGATACAACGTGCTCGACAGCTCTCTTTTATCCACGCTTTAGCTTCAACGTGAATTTTGATAGTTGATCATTTACCTCACTTAAACTTTCTTTTGAAATATCAAATTTAGATGAAATAAATGCTACCGAAATTTTATCCCAGTACACTATCATTCTGATATATTTTTTTTTTTTTTTGAATATAGGTAAATACACTAGGATATGTCTGGTGTAACTGTATTGGTGTTGTTTTGTTTTACATTGCAAATAAAGTAAATAGTCTAATTAACGATCTCTTCTCTGTGTAGGTAATTTTTTATTTGGTTTATTTAAAAAAATTGTTAATATTAGAGTTGTACATCAGAAGCAAATTCTATTTTCTGGACAAAGTTTTTAATTTTTTTCCCTGGTAACGTCATAACTTTTTATAATTTATGGAATCGACATGAATAAATAAACTTTTTGATGATATTATTCATGGAGTGCTTTGTTATACGTATTTTAATGAATGAATTTTAATGACAGATAATTAAAAACTAAAGCTAATTTTTTTTATAAATATAAAAAAAAATTTCACAGGAAAGGTTTAAAAGTAGCACATTTTGAAACGTCTTTTAAATTGTAGTAAATCATTCTTCAGTAATTAATTCGAAAAAAGCATTTGAAATATATTCACTACTTGAATAAATTAGAGATAATTCACTAAATAAAGGCATTTGAGTAATTACTAAAGGGCTGTATTTCAATGAAAAATGATCAAATTTTGATAAATGAAAGCTCTTTTTAAAGCTCATTATCTCCTTATTTAAAGTCATCTATTAGAAATTCCTCATGATCTTCTGCTGTTTTGTAAAAAAATTTAATTCTTAACTTAAAAGTAGTGTATTTACTTCAACAATTAACAAATTTGTTGGAAACAATTTTACAATATTCATTCAGAAAAGTATTTAAAATGTTTCTCTCACTTTTTTCATAGAAAACATTTTTCCATATGACAAAACTTGTAAAAGGGAACATAAAAAATCCTTTCAAGATTTTCCTTTTATTTTTCATAAAGTTATGAGTGGTGATAAAATATTTCTGATAAGATATTTCTAAAGCAGAGACGATAAGCTTCAAAATGAGCCCTCAATCGTTCAGATTTGATCATTTTTCATCTAACCACAGTATTTCAAAAATTGCTTTCGATTTTTATCTCAAGTAGTATCAAAAATTTATGTTAAATTTTTTTCATCGTTTGTTAGTTTATTATTTTATTTTGTTAAAAATTTTTTAAGTAGCTATTATTGACTTGAATAATATATCCACGTCATATCGAATCACTAATTGGAATATTTACTTTCCTTCAGCATTAACTTTAATTGCTGGAACACAAACACTTATCGACAAAGCTGATATATTTAATTATAAAAATAATCACTCATTATTTACTGGCATCGTTGTGGAAGTTAATGACTATTAATAATTTATGATAAGCTTTTTTCATAAAGAGCACGGAAAAAAACCCTATAATAATGTCGGTTCAATATGAACGATGAAATAGAGGACATTAATATAAATCATTTGACGATTGATGGTAATTTATTGAGAATTCCAATCCATTGTTAGTTTAATGATGAATACACACATATTTGAAACGTTGTAATGTATAATACAATCGGATTTCGCTTGTCAATGCAAGCTTATGATTAAGAAAGCTCCAAAGAATTCCATTCATCGTTTCAAAATTAACATTCCATCCTAAACAATAAATTTTATTGTTTATTGTTTTTTTTTATATTTAATCCAACTAATTATTTTTTCACTCACCTCATTTTTTTGCTACATCGTTTTCTCGTTTAAATTCTTCTCTCTGTATAAAATTTATTATTTAAAAATGCTAGAGTAAAATCTAACTTTAAGTTTTTTTTTCATTTTTTCATTCCTTTTTGTAAGAGTTTTTATCCGATCGTATTGACGTCATTCCTAGTACAGATAATAATTTGAAGAGCAAAAACAGATTTTATTGCACATTAATAATACAGTTAAAGTCTTTCACTATAATATTCTCAAGAAAAGTCAGATTTTTCATCAAACATTCTTTTTTCTTTCTAACTATATGCTACGAATCTACGATGAGCTTACTCACTGTACTCGATACTAAAGCTTACTACAATTCATGAATATGTCAGATGAGATTGCAGGTTCTTTTGCTATGTTTGTTGACAATTTTGTCAATACATTTAAGACATGATTGATAAATTCCTCAAGTAGTGCATTACTATTGCATCATTGCTTCAAAAATAAATGAAAAATGGTTTTGAAAAAATTTAATTCCCATTTTTTTTTTCACGATTCTAAAAAGTGATAATAATTCAATCTTGTCAGTTCCCCATTTGTCACTCTGTATATTCTATCGGACGTAATCGAATAATTAATATAACTCAATAAAGTTATAATCTAAAAAATTTGAATGAAAAAAAAAGAATTGTATCGAACGTATTGAATAGACATAAAGAAGGATGACGCTGTCAATTGAAGATAACTTATATATATATAGAATTCACTTGAATGAGGCCAGAGTAATTAATAATCTTGATAACAAAAAAGCAAAAAATCCTACAGCAACAACGTGATTGTACAAATGGAGAAAAGCAGTTGATATTATTAATGGAGTGATTCAGCGGCATAGAAAAAAAGTAGTGTGGCAAATATTGGTATTCATAAGAGACAAGGGCAGGAAAGCAGCATAAATTGGTTGTATTTGGCAGACGTGCGTAATCGATTGTTCTGGAAAATCGGGAGAGATCGCGATCACAAGCCCAGAGGTTGAAAGCTTTACAGGAGGTGGGGTGAACTATAGTGGTTTCTGGTTGCTGCACCGATAACAAAGTTACCTATGGACACGCGGTATGGAAAATATACACTAGATGAGAGTAACTCGTCGTTGCGATAACGTACCCGCAATGCGGTAGACCCATGCCTCGAAAACGCCGCGCGTTCCCGAAAGCTCCCGCACAAACTTGACCCCATGTGGCCGTATCCACCCGGTTCTTGCTTCGGTTCTCTCTTCGCCGCATCATGTTTGTGTGTGCCATTGCCTGTCTCTATTTGCGAGAAGTATGGGAATGAGAGAAAAGCCTCAGGAATATCCTCTGAGAAGGATTTGCTTTATCGTTCGCTATTCTCTCTCGGTCTTGCTATTCCTTTTCACCTTCTCTTTCTTCTTCTTCCTTCTCAACCACCAGCTTTAGACGATAAATTTAACTCCGGCATTGCCGCAATTTTCACCCTGGCAATCTTGGGATTCGTTGGATTTTTATCACTTCACTCAAACGCGTATACACATTACCAGCCACGAAAATGAAGATCCTCCATCACTTCTAGGCCAAAAAATAAATTCATTTATACCTTGACAGTATTTTTTTTTCCTTCTCTCTACTTTATGCACCTACTTCTACTTTTTCTTATTTCGTTGGCTTGTCATGTTGAAGAAGAATATGCTAAGTTTACTTTTTATTGCAAATAAAGTTTTTTCGTCAGCACCCACATAAACAGTCAAATCCCCGTTCTTTTTCACTGATAATTCTACTAAAGTTATAGCCAACAGTAAATCTAATTGTCTATTGTTTATCTTTGTAGGATAGTAAAGGGTTTCAGTGGATTTTTTTTTGAAACTTTTATCTTTAATTAAGGATCTGGTTAGAAGTTTAAATATGGTCCTGATCAGATAACACAGAGGTGTTAGATCGGGGATGTAAAAAATACCATTGAGTTAAAGCATAGTGAATTTAATTACTCGAAAGTGGTGGGATTTATTTTAATGTTATTACCATAGTCATTCTTTCAACTGGAATTTCAATTTTAATATTGACGTGAATATTTTTGTTTAATTAATGTCTTTTTTAGAAATTCCTATTGGGCAAATTCCTAAATTAGCGACCCGAATAAGTATAAATGTATTTGAGATATGAAGTTAATTATATTATATTAATTAGACGAAAAATCTATATTTTTTGAAATAACTAACCAGAGAAAATATATTGAAATACTCAAATTCCCATTATTATTTGATACGATAATTAAATTATGGAACATAATTGTTTTAATTGATCATCTAGTTAATCAATAATCATTTAATTATCGTTATCACACACTTAATATTCAAAGATGAGTCCGTTGTAATTTTATTCTAATTAGTAGAATAAATATCAGAATTTTTTGGGGTGTAAAATGGTTATTAATTCTGTTGAAATAGTAGCTGTGCTTATCTTCCATGAAAATCACTGCAGTACTTATAAGACGATTACTACTCTTTAATAAAACATTCAAGAGAAAATTTGTTTTATAAAATCAATTTTTTTTCACTTAATTGAACATTAAGAAAATCTTGTTATCTATATTAGAAAAATAGAAATAACAAATCTATTTAGTTTAAAAAATATTGAACTGATTAAAATAAAATAATGGAAATAAGATAACTTCCTTCCTGTAAACCTACAAGTCTTTTTGCTTGTCTAAGTCTCCAAATGTAATTTATTTTTCAGATTATTTGTTCTTAAGATAAATTAAGTGAAACGTACATTACATTTTTTGTTCTTAATTCCGACATAATTGTTATACTGTAAAAATATGTAATCAATTATTTTCATATCTTTAAAATGTCTAGAAAAATAATTCGTTTTATCTTGATTCTTCTGACTGAAATAATCTTCTAAAACTCTCGGTTAAAAATTTATTATAAAGCTTCAACTTTTTTCTAAATATCAAAATAATCGTAAGTGAAAGAACGCGAAACTTACTATTGCTGAGCTACAGGGACCCGATAAGAAAGAAAGAAAAATAAATTAGTTGTTATTTTCTTTTCCTACATTTAAAAAATTAAACAATACAGTGAACATTTTTTTAATTAAAACTTGAAAACGAAACAAGCTGACAAAAGCTTCATTCCTATTCGACTTTTCCCGAAGTAATTCACTCAAGCAATTATTCTTATTATTCTTCGCTCTTGCCATCTTCATATTCTTCATCAATCTTCACTATTCTTACTACGCACATTCTATATTCATTTCAGTTACAATACGTTTTATCCTCTTTTTATTTAGATCCCGTGGAGATTCTCTTTAAAAGTTTCCAATACTACTGACATTCAAACTCTCATGAGAGAGCACTCGCATGAATATGATCTCGAGTTTTACTGAGTGTTTCGTTCACTTGCTCTATTCCCAGGATAATCCTTGTCGTTTCCTGCCAGACCTACTCTGGAATACACCGGTAATGAACGTTATTCGAAGGAAATCACTTCGATATTGTTTCCGGTGTTTCGAGTAACTCAGATGAATGAGCTTTATGTGACGTACATAAGCCATTTCTTCCTACTTGCAAAAGTACTTTATATATTTAACTTTCCGTCTTTCATTTAGTTGTGCTTGAGTCCTTAATCTCATTAGGAATATTTCACGTTGTAAAGTTGGAGTTCAATCCTCCACGAAATTTCTATTATTCTTCACTTCAATATGCACATCTGTTTTTAACAGTTTCCAAATCTTCTTATTACCATAGTGTGTAACTTTCATTATTATTACAATTAATTTTCTATTTAAATATAAAAAGGTAATTAATTGATGGAATTTTTATTTGACACTTTAATACTACTGTCGTTAATTGGCGAAGCTATCACACTCTATACGATCGATGTAGCCACCTTCTCTCCCTCTCTTTCTTCGCCCGGGGTACACATTTAATTGCACAAAATAATGTTCCCTGACACATTGACTTTTATGTGTTCATACCAGAAATGTAGTAAAAATTTTAGTGTTATCGGACTATAAAATTTTGCGATTGATATAAAAATCGTAAAATAAGACGGAATTTATACTAATAGACCAACGCACAGTGTAAAAAAAATATCCAACTTGAAATTTTATGACTAAATAAATAAAAAAACAACAGTTTGAATCTTTAATTTACTTTATACGGTCCAATTATTACGAAATAACTTAAATAATTCTCTTTTCTAATTATTTTCTTTGCTGCTTGTCAGCTTGAAAATTAACTCCTTTGGAAAAATAAAATGTTCCTTTTTAATGCAAACATGAAATATTTAGATTTAAATAATAAAGTACAGAATACTTAATTCAAATACATGACTAGAATACGGGTTGAAATATGTTGAAAGAGATACACTAGTGTCAGTTTAATTATTATATTTTATACTTCCTTTTGTGAAATAGCAAAAATAACATTATTATTACTGTGTAAATTAATTTCATAAATTTTGAGTAATTTATAATATTTTTAGGTAAATTATTCCCTGCACTAAAATAGTTTCTCCAAGAAAAGAATTTTATTGTGATGAAAAATATTTTTCATACAAAATATCAAAATTTTTTTTCGCTCCAGTTATTTATTTTGAATAAAAGTTTTTAATGGTCTATGCTGTGTATTTTTTATTCATAGGTTTAAATTTTTTTCACTGTTATTTCAATAAAGTAAGTTTCAATGTATAGTTTGTCTGTCCCATGTTTTAATAATTGAATGTAATCAGTGTGGAAGTCATTTAGTCAATTACGTCAATAATGAAGTGGTTAGATCAAAGCTTCTTGATATATTAATCCATTAATGCCCACGAGCGATGCGATTATTAGAAAATTTTCAATTTTTAGCAGCGAGATTTTAAATATTCATCATCAAAAATGAAGAGTGAATTTTGTTGATAATTTAAATAAGCTATTATCTATGAAGTACATTATTGTATACGAATTATCAGAAATAAAACAATTTTTTATGAATTCTAGATTTAAAAATACATACATACACTACAATTCCAAACAATTTAAACCAGATTTATAATCACGTACAAAAATTTTTAATTAAAAAAAAAAACAATTCTATTTTAATCATGAACTGAGGATAATAAACTCCATTCGATATCAGAATAATTTATTTGGATAAAAAAAAATTGTTAAAGCCTTTCACTTGTATATAATTCAAATCATGAAAATTTTCATTAACTTATCAATAAAAAATGTGCAACTCAAAATAATTTTATCAATACAATAAAAAAAATTACTTTTTTTTCAATCTTTAATCGAAGCTTCATTGAAATTTTAATATGAGTCATAAACCTGTATCAATAAATAATAATAAATTCACGAAAGCTTTCGATTTTTATAGTATAAAAAAAATACATTGTACTTTGACCGGAATGACCCACGATAAATAAAATAGAATAGGGAGCATATTTAATTGTATTTATTAATGATAATGAAATGAACATTGTTGAAGTCATTTCTTATTGTCAGTAGTAGGGCATATACAGGCAATCGGGTTAACTCCTGGTTAAATTTACTGGCGTTCATTAGCATAATTGTGCTAGCATTATGTGAGAATCGAGGCCAATCGGACGCAGAAATTTCACGCGATTAGTTTGGTAACACCACAAATACTTCAAGTCGTTTGTTAAACTAAATAGTCCTGGAGGACCATTGATATCTGATTCTCAGTCGTCTAGAATTCTCTTAACCCTATGCTATATGTTCCCTTACAAGCTGCCTATATTGTGTTCGATTGATTTAATTGTGGTTTATATTGATGAGGAGATGACGTAGATATGCGGCCATGCTCGGACTAATTACCAAGGTACTAATTACACAAGTGTGAGGTAACATATGCATGTTTGATAGGAATTACTGGCATAATACACTGTATCGCGTGGCAGTCACTTGTTTGCGAAAATTGCCGGTTTCCATTGGCTTTCCTTCGCTCCCTTGCGAAAAGACTCAATCTTTCTCTCTCTCTCTCTCTTTAATCCTGACTCTGAATAAATTACATAGCTTAAGACTATGAATTATCTTGAGAAATTATTTTATTTACAACTCAATTATTCCTCTTAACGAATGCTTTTAATCATTTGTTGGTATATTTTCTTCCTGTATTTATTCATAGACGTTCATATTAATTTTAATCAAATTTTTATTTGACTCCAAAAAAAAAGTTTTACGAAAAATCATCTCAATATTGCAGGATAAATAAAATGTAAAATACTTTTCATCATTTTTTTTTTTGTTATAAAAATGAAATATTTTTTTTCTCAAAAAAAAATTTTTGAAAAATTAATTTAGTCTTTTATTGGCCTTTTTTTCAACTCAAATTACAAAATAAAGCTGCAATAATCCGAATTTGAATTTACAATTTTTCGGAGTATTCGATTTACTCTAAACTCACTCTTATAACCTTCTTTATCCTCTATTTATGATAAAAATGTACCTTTGGAAAATTTCATGCAAAAACGTATTTGACTAGTTAATTCGGTGAAAAAAATGAACTGAATTTTAAAGTAAAGTATGTTTGACACAGTGCTGAAATGTTATAAGAGGCAACTGTCGTCATCTGTTTTTTTTGTTCATTCTCTCGAAATTAAATTTCAAGAAAGAAGTTTTAAAATTAAAATGATAATTTTTTTTTCCTATTAAATCCATAAGAATACGAGTAAGTAAAAAAGAGAAGAAGAAAAAAAAAACATATAAGCGAGAGGGTAATTTTTTGCAAATGGTTTTTTAAGGACAAAATAATAAGATATTTTTTTCGGTGGAAATTTGTTTAAAGTAAAAATATGTTTAAAAGCAAGATATCAGAGCAATTATCTTTTGTGAACATTTTTCCTTCGTCATGATGGAAGTGTAAAAGCACATCAATGTCGTTATGATCCCCCCTTAGATAATGCGATCGTTCGATATTAAATTTCCTCGTTCCGTACTTCTCGTTAAGCCAATCGCTTTGCAGAAATATTACCATCATATCGTTTTTCAATACATTTTTTATAATCCTTGATTACATTCTAAATCAATACAGTACTCGGCGCATATCAATGTTGAATTTTCAGTCTTGTTAAAATAAGCATCACATACAATGAGCATACATTTTATGTGTCTGATTAATTACCAATGAGTATTTAGATAAAAATAATATTTGCATATTCCTATCAACTATTTAATTAATGAGGTGCATCAACATGAGAGAATTTCATGAACTCTATTATAGCAACCAACATCATGGTAGTTTATTATTACCAATAATTACGACGTACATGTACAATACATCTTCGTCTACATGATTATTATTATAACTTTGACACGACAGCGGTTTATTGTTTTTCACCTGACAGATAAAATTTGATTTAAAAACTTCTTTCCACTTTACTGTCTCTTTTATTTTTCTTTTTAATACTTGGGTACTGTTGCAATATACACAATGACGCAACTTTTCTTTTATTACAAGAGTAAAACAGGTAACAATCCCGTGCAGCAGCATCTATATATGTATGTGTGTATAGCAAAAAGTAGCTTGAATGAAGTCGCAAGTTCTTTCTCCCCAGTAACTGTCCATGACCTATTTTCACTTTTTATAGCTCAAAAAATTTCAACAGTTTTTTAAACATACTAAAAATATGTCTCTCTGTATTGAGGGAGGTAAATTGCCACTCGAATTATAATTTGGACTGTTAACGCACCATTGAACTAACTGAATCAACGTCTCCTTGGGTGCAGATGCACTGGGGATGAAGGTTGGAAATAAATGGATAAATAAAAGAAGAAAAAAAATAAAATCAAAATTGTGACGAAGAACGAATAGAACAGGGAATGATCAAGGAAAGTAGCTGGCGTATAGCTGAATGGAGCATGTATTTTGGTGTAATAGAAATACGCAGGGGCGCGAGTGAGAGAGGTTGGAGAATGCAGAAGGATGGTGGCCTGGTTTTATTGAACCCTCTTGCTCTCGTTTGCAGTCACGTTGATCTCAGTCACTCCCACTGGATGTGAGGAAGGAATACTGGGATGCAAGTGCGACGGTGATAGAGTCTGTGCATAGTTCGCTGAGGCTATGTATAGGTCCTCGTTTCTATAAATAGAATTCAAGCGTCTCTCCTACCACTCCTGAAACCTTAACGTGTCGTGTCCTCGTTTATCCGGTGGTACGTCTAGTCATTCGGTCTTCTTTACTCTTTTAGCGTGCAAGTACCGCCAACCAGCGTCACGGCGCCTTCCACCACCATTCTCCACACACCACGTCGGCAGCATCACAGTCAGAACGTTGTGGCGTTCGACCAGGCGTGCGCGGGACGTCCGACACCCCATCACGACACCCTCCTATGGACCACCACGCCGTTCTCTTCTTCTCTTCATGTACTACTGCTGCTAACCCTCTCGGTGGTAAAGCAAGGAAGGCATATATAAAGAAGCAGCAGGGGGATGAACGTCACTGTATAGAAAAGTATGCGGCTAAATATAACGACAATCATCAGCCACGCTTCAAGGATAACTACGGCATCAAGTCTTTTTAATCTTTTCTACTATTCACTTTGTTATGTCATTTGTTTTTCTTCTCTTTTTAATTGTCAACATTTTTTTCATCTTCCCAACTTTTTATTTGTTTTATTTCGTTAATTATTTTCATCCCTCTTGTTTTTACCTAACAAAGCTCCAAAGAGTTATATTCATCTTCTGCTACGTGAATTTTTCAAAACTTGTATATTTGTGCTTTTTCAAATAATTAATAAACATATACGCTTATTGCTCTATTAAGAGGATTTTAAAATGAACAAAGAGAACGCCAACGGCAATTTACTAGTAAAAATAGTGCAAATTTAAGAACAAAAGCGATAAATGATGTTTCCGTTTGAATATATACAATAATTAATAATATTTTAACAAAACTATTTTACGTTACGTACGTACATGCTGCATGTATTTACCAAAATATTTGCTACTCGACTTTCTCTTATATATCTGACCTGTTCTCTCCGTGTGAAATGTACAAGTGGTTTCTCTACGACCCACAACCAACCAGACCTCACTCGCGAATTGCGCATTTAATTCTCTACTCAACTTCCTACGAGATCTCTTTCACGTTGTATTTACAGATGATAAAGTGCTGTGACAGTAGACATTGTGTTTTGTTTTTCCTTTACATATTATTATCATTCTTTTTTTTTTTAATTCTTTTGTTGGCCCGTTCACTTTCTCGAATCATTCAGTTAAATTAATTCATGCTCTCTGCAAAAGTTTAAAAATAGTTTAATATCTGCAACTAGCGGGGTATTTAAGCGTAAAATGCAAAAACTTTGCGTCAGAAAATTAAAGTTTAATTTGGTGAATAAAAAAAAAGCGTTGATTTGATGGATTTTAATAAATTAATATATACTTCAGATAAAAAAATAGCTAGTGAATTAAAAATTTACACATAATCTTCTAAAAAAAATTCGAGTCTTTCAGTTAGTTATACGGTTTTTGTACAGCTTAAAAATAGATTTTTCATTTTCTTGTGTAAATTACACAAGTTTTGCCATATTTTTTTTTTTAAAGCAAGAACATTTTTTTTGCCACTTATTTCTCGTGTAATTTATCACCTTTTTTATTCTTTATGTTTATAAGGTAATAATAATTTAATAAAAATGAAGATTCGTTCGTTAATATGACATTAAAAAGAGATTCTTTTGAAAATTTTAAGACTCAAATCAAGTTTTTATGTCCAGCAGTTATGGACAAAAAGGCACTGGAAATTTAATATTTTTCAAAATTAAATCGTAAAACAAGCTCAGAATGACTGAAATAAAAATAAAAAATTTTTTTTAGAATTGAATTACTTTTAGATTTACATTCTAATTAATTTTTCAAACCTTTAAAGTGTTTGGATAAACCCGAGTCAAAAAATAGGTAGTCTGTTTAAACGGACTTTAATCAGATTAAAACTGCAATTTTGAGCAGTTTCGGAGATAAAATTTCAATCCACTGACCAATAATAGGATAAATTGCGAAAATTGATAGATAGAGAAAATCTGTGAAAGATCACTTCATGGTTCAAGATGGACTTCTTTAAAGAATGATAAAAAATGTTTAAAATTTGTAAATTTGAGTGTGGAAAAAGCCAAAGTAAAATGGTGCACTTTAAATATCACATGAATTACTCAAGACGGAAGTTTTTAGTCTTTACGAAATGCAACTCATACCTTTGTATTTTTACAGGTTAATAAAATTCTTGAAGGAGCGGTGTTGCCCTCGTTTTTTCTGGAAATAAATTTAAGTTTGTCAGACAAATTTAAAAGTAAAAACAAATTTCGATCTTTTTTGCGGTAGACGCATTGAAATTTTAGCTTTTAAACAGTTTAAAATTACACTTTTAGTCTGAGTTAATTCTTCTCAAACAGATTACCTATTTTTTAACTCTGAAACACTGCTATACCTTAAATGTTTTACTATTGGTCTGAGCAATTTGTAATGCTGAAGTAGAAAATAAGTCAAAGTACATTGATTTTTTAGTAGGTCAAAAATAATTCTCATTACATAGACAAAAAAGTTACTAACAAAAAAAAGATTGCTTAAAGGTTGGCTCTTAGAAAGCCATTGTTAGGTCCCCACAGTTTACTTCAAATTTTAATTATTTTTACACTAATTGTCAAAAATGGCTAATAAGCGAAGTTTATGAATAAGAATTCTTTTTCTATTTTCTCATAGAGGATGGATTTAAATAAAAAAATTGTTTCAATCATAATAACTAAAAAAACAATGGAGAAGTTATTATTTATCTCAAAGAACTTAATAATTTTTTTTACTTAAATTTATTATAACGACTAGAAAGAAAATTGCCTGGTGTTTTTAAAACACTACAACACAGACCTTTCAAAACAATTAAATTGGAAATTACGAGCATTTGGAAAGCGACCAAAAAATAATTTTTTTAAGAAAAAACCTCAAGCCGCCCTTTTTTATCGGCAATTTTCTCCTACGTGTTACGGTGATCATTTTCAACCGGCAAAAAAAAAGTTGGTACTCCATGACAACTTTTTTTCACCCCATCTATATATCTAAAGCACAGCTGTTCTGAATTTTATGTTACACATAAATTTGAAATCTTCACATTAAACGTTTTCTTACTCTAACGCAAGAATATCTAAAAACAATAATTTAATCGTTTCCAACAAATTGGGTATAAATTTCTCAATATCATTATCTCATTATTAAACGGAAAGAAACATAAATATTCAATCGAACTCGAGATAAGTCAATACTAATTTACATAGTCATAAAGTGAGAAAAGCCTGAAAAACAGAGTTGCAACTGACACTCAATAATTACAACTTTTTAACGCACATTGTTTGATGTCGATATTAAATTGGAATGCATTTTATAGACTTGGCAAACTCGAACTATGAACTTTCGAGTAGATTCAAGGGGAGAGAAACAGATAGTTGACCGAACTCTCATCTCGAGTGAGATACAAAATCTGAATGATATTGTAGACTCGGCGAGAAAAAGAGAATGAACATAATATCTTCCAATATTCGTGTGAAAAATGACTTCTCTAATATTTTGCGTATTTACCAACGAACAACAATGATTTATATATCAAGCAATTTAGACAAAATGACATATATAACTTATTTAATAAAAAATTCGATTAAAATTATCACATAAAAATGTCAGATTTAATACCAATTTCAAGTCAAAGTTTCGAAAATTCCATTAAATATTTATTTTGTTCATACGGATGAAATAGCCACATCATAGAAGTTGAAGAGAGGAATAATTTCAATCCCCGAGAGTAATATTTTCACTAGCGCCGTAGGCAATCCAGGTCTTTTGAGAGAGTTTAAATACAAGAATATACAAGTTGGAATTAAATTAGCTAAATTTTTACTAGTTTTTTCAGTAATTATATAACTAATTAAAATAATAGCACTTTTTACTGATCAATTGGCAAATAGCAAAAACAAAGCACTTGAAAATTGGCTACTGAGTTGATCAATGAAGTGGAAATACATAATGGAGTTATTCATTGGAATTAAAAATTAATAAAATATTTTCGTTATTTAACGAATATCAAAAGAATATTAAATTGATATTATTTATTAACTAAAGTATTGAAAATTATTTATAATAGAAAAAAATTTATGTAATATTATATTACTGAAAAATTCAATAAATAAATAACGAATAATCAGATGTCTCTTGACTGTTCAATGATACTGTCAACCTATTCATTTCCACTAATTCGATCATCGAGACTTTGTAAACTCAATGAAATTGTTTTTTGATCAACGAAATGACGATTTGCTGCTCATATTCAGTGATTTTAAAACTATCCTATTACCAATAGAATAAATATTTTACAAAAGTTATCAAGTGTAATTAAAGTTAATTATCTAAAAATAAATCATAATTCTTTGCAAATATTCCAAGTAGTTATGTATATTTACCATGAACTTGATGATAAAATTCATTAAATGCTAATACTAAATGTTAATTCTATACATAAAAATTACAACCTACTCTTAATGAAGCTAAATTTGTTAAAATTATAAATAATCCATCGAGTTAAGGGCTGAAGAAGCTGAACTGTGAACTTTTGAAGGTCACTTAGTTAACCTTTTCTGTTTTTCACCTACACTTTTCTTCTTTGCATCTTTCTTCAGCACATAAACGCGTGGGTAGGATCGATCGTCACATAAAAGTGAAAGGAACACGTCGACTCAACAGGAAAAGATATTCTCTTCCTTTTTATTCATTTATAACTCTTTTATTTATCTACACAAAAAAACTACTGTATTGCTACAATAGATTGGAGATTTGATCCTGCAACACGTGTTTTATATTTTCATTTTTATTCAGAGCAAACAGCACATGGTTATAATTAAACATTTGTGACTTTAGAGATCGTTTAATAAAAGGAATTTATTAAATATCAATATTATCAATATTCTGTATATAAAATCAATATGTGTACTTGTTATTGGTTTCTGAACACACCATGTCTACTTTTAATTTGCCTCAGCAGCTGCTCTCTAATTTGTGGTTACATACAATGTTGAAAACTTTTCCAGTCACCTAATGAAACTCTATCTTCTATCCAAAGTAATGTGCTCATTTATGAACTCATCGTAAACTTATATGGTCAAAACTTGAACAGCTATTTTCTGGAGACAACTTGTCAAACTACTTTTGGTATCAATGGGAAATTCTACAAAGAGCTACACCAGTTTACATATTTTCCACCTAAAATTTTGATCCAGTCATGCAGAATTCATTGTACATAAGCAGTAGCGAGTCATAGATATATAGTATCTCTACTTGAGAAAATAGTTCAAAGCATATAGTGAATACCAGAGAGACCAAGTCGTCGAAGGATCAGCAGCTCAATTTAAACTTGCAGGTCGGAATATGTACGAGTGACTATGACCACAGTCTAACATTTAAACAAATGCATAATTTCCCTTAGCTTGCAAATTACCATATCTCAACATCACTTCTGTATTCTCGTATTTTCCTTATAAATAGATACTCGAGTATTCACAATATTCCACGGATTTCTTATGCTTGACAGCAACTTTACATGTGGATTAAAATCGATGTTGAAGTTGGTTCCAATGAAACTTACAAATCTCAAGTACAGACTGAGTATCACGTTTATTCAAACACCAACGCCCAAGCTAATTTAACAACTCCATGAGAAATTCAGTGATTTGGCTGAGAAGTCATTTAGATAATTCTGCGGTTCTGTCTTTTGAGAATAGAGTAGTTGACGCCAACGAGATCTATGAGCATTTGGTAGTGGAAAAGTTTGTCTTTTATCGAATTTCGTATCACCAACAAGATCATTCTCGAAAATATTAATGTTGTTTCTAAGAGCTTTCAGTGAATGAAAAATGGTTGCTCCGTGTGAAAGAAAGCATCAATGTTTGATGGAAAAAGTCGGTAGGTATATATATCCAAGTGTTGTGAAAGATATATGTTCTCAGGACTTTGGACTTACGTTGGCTGACTTATCTTGAATTTCCACGTGGCCGAGTTGGTGGATGAGTAACGGGGTAGGTTCTCGATTAAAAAAGCTCAGGTTCGTGTTGAAAAGGCTCGACTTTCTATTTCCCCATATCGATGGAGTCTTGTTGGAGAAATGATTGTGCCAGTTTCAGGCATTTGAAAAACCATTAACGAAATAGCATAGGGTGAGAAAAGTTTCATTGCTGGAGTTAACATCAGGAAAAGCTCAGTAGTAAATCAGAGGTGGGAAATTGCAGGTCTTGTAATGATGATCAGATAAAACCAAAGATTTCTAACATCCGGAAGATTCCAAATCATTATTTCATAGCTGAGGTCTTGCTGAGTCATGAAGGAAATGAAGACGATGTCTACCAATGTAGGTATTTCATACTATAAAAAAAGACAAAAAATAGTTAAACTCAACTTTTTGTTAAAGCAAGTATGACTCCCACAGGAGCTCACGATGGCGTTTCTCTTGACATTTTAGGTCTTTTATAAAAGAAACTCAATCGGATGCCTTAGATGTTCATTTCCCCAAAGGTGACTTAGCCGTTTTGTTATTCGTAACATTCACTCGTTTGTCGTCTCCAATAATCATCTCATTTTGACGATGCACACAAGAAGAAGTTCTGTGCGAGAAAAGTCAATAAAATAAAAAAGCATTATAAAAAAATTCATGTCGGAAGGAAGAATACCTTTCTTGTGTAGCTTCCGGAGACTATTGCTTTTTCTGTTATATTTTTCTATGTACATACATTGTATATAAACTATCTTTTATACTGTAATTCTTCTTGAACTTTGTCCTCCGTGACTTTACATTGGTCGTATGTGCATTGAATTGTATATAGACTGGAATTGTTTTTCGCTAGCAATTCTTTCTGTTTATATCGTCAGAAAGTATACACTCGTTGAACAACTAGAAGAATTCAAATTCATAATACCATTATCATTGGTACATTCTTGTTGGATGGCTCGTTTGGTACTACGCTATGGTTATTAATGATATTGCGAATGCTTTTTGCTTGATTTTTGTTACGTGAAAATTTTACCAAAGAGATTCTTTAGGAATTTACTCAAGAGATATCTGTGTATTACTGCACTCGACCTCAACATCAGTTATAAAGGCACTTGTAGTCGATTTAAGATCAAAATTCACCATTTGTTGTCGTCAGCTTTCCAATTCTCTTTTTTAGCTGAAATACATATAGAAGTGGTTTTCTAGTCGTACTAACCGTATTGTGTTTTCAGGGAAGTTGAAAGTTTACCGATATTGTTGTCTTGAAAATTTCATGCTAGTTCATTTTATGACTCTGAAAATCTTTGAGCTTCGTACTTTTATTCTCTCGTTTCATTTATTTAGTCGATATCTCATGTCATTATTTTGTAGCCAAGTCGTGGTTAAATTTTATAATAAGGGAATGATAGAAAGCACTAGATTTTTTTTTATCTATTTTTAAAAGTACTCGAGAGAAAATTTTTTACCTTTGAAAAATTAGTTTCGTTTATTTTATGATATAAACCATTTTTAGTCAGTATTTTTCTCTATTTACGTTTTAGATTTATCGAGTACATTTTTCATTTAAATCATCATGCTTAGATTGTTAATATAATTTTTTTAGAATATAAATCACTCATTAAGTCTCTGATAAGACACAAAATCTCTTAATAAGTAAATTCGTGTATACTTAAGTTGATGAAAGACTTGAGGTTATTAACTTATGAATTTCATATTCAGCGTTTTAATTATTTATAAAACATTATTTATTAAAGAAACGTTGAAACATTGATAAATTATCCATCTTATAAAGTGAAATAAGTATTTCTGTTAATTAATAACTACCAACTATTGGTAAATATTTATCATGTTTCAAGTTTTATAAACATCAAATAGATATAGTAGAACAAATATAAATTATTATTATTTATTGTAAGAATATCTTCTGTACCGAATTTATAGAATTTTTATAAAACCAGCCTTTAATTTTCTAATATATAACTCTTTTTTTGTTTGTAACATTATTCATATAAACATATGTTTATAATATTCCTTTTTCTTTCTCTGTTTCACCTTTTATGGTTATAAATAATTCACATGTACTTCAAATATAATATACTATTATTTCTTCATGCATCAATAATTACTTTCTGATAAGTTTATTACAAAAATAAGGAAATTTATTTATGTAAAGACTAAAAGATATTTTATAAATTATTTTTCAACAGATAAAATGCATAAATGAAGTTTTATAAAACAACTTCTTTTTTAAGGAAATATAATTCATAATTTGATCCCTCGTAAGTCCTTTTTTCCAATCGAAAAAAATTGAATGACATAAAAATAGTCGTAATCTATTAGAAGAATAATTTAACAGACAGTTCTATCACAGTTAATTCATTTCCCGAGATATATAATGGCAAAAATATTTTTCCAGCCATTTATTTCACTAGATTTACTTCTTAACCTCTCCCTAACATCTTCATCGCATTATTTTCCTTCTCATTCTCATTCGCCTTCCGAAACTTCAATTTTTTGCCACCATTTTAAACCGATGACTTTAGCTTTCCTTTGCTACGTTGCTGCCGGACCAAGACGGTATCTCTCTACTTTCATTGGTGTCAGCCGATGTAGTCATACATATACCTACACTAACCCCTCACAATTTTTTCCTTTTTTCTACCTCGTTTATTTTTCCGGTACTATCTTTTTTATTTTTTTTCTTTACATCACTCTTGAGTGGTTTTTCTTATAGAATAGCAAAACGCCAGTTTTTCAACTTTATCTTCATTCATCTTGAATGTATTTTTACTTTCTTTCATTTTTATTTCATTTTCCCATTTAACATAAATTCATTTCCTTATAATATTATCTCGGATTTTAAATATTTCACATGTAGTAGTAAGATTACAAAGCACATAAGACTTGTGTAACATATGAAATACATTCCCAGCATGGTTTATTTGATGCTTTGATGCTCTTTTTCAGCATATTACATACTCTCTTCGAGTGTTGAGGTATCGAATTATCGACCAACCACTGGGAATTCCATTTGCAACAACTCTGAAAGGGACGTCCTGTGTTTCGGTTGGCGCCAAATTTATGTCAGTCCAATCGAGTGTGAGACAAAAATAAAAAAGAAATATTTAAAAATATTATACAAACAAAATAACTTTAAGGATATCTCAAGAAAATTACAGAAATTGAGATAAATATTGACTATTTTCCCAACTGATTCATGATTTAAACTATAAATCTTTTTGTCAAATTATCAGAACGTTTTTTTATTGAAGAAAAATAGTTGAAGGAGCAGTACCTTTTTTAAAGTTTATTTTATTTCATTTTCTAGATTCTCTCTAAATGATTTCCCTTAGCTGAATGTTGCTGGAGATTTAACAACATAGTAAATACAAATCCAGGTAGGAAGATAAAGCGTTCGTAACGGTGCACACACGTCACTCACCTCGACCTTGTCTTTCTCTTCACCATCGTACGTTTTATTTTTTTTTCCTCCACAAGAGCCCTCTTGCTATTTTTAAAAACAACTACCCTCTGTCATGGCTCTCGTTCACACAGTGTCTTTTCTTCCGTGCGTCTTTTTTTACCCCTCTCGACCTCCACCAGTAGAAGGCGAGACACCACTAACGTTAGTATATCGCTCTTGTGATTCTTTTTAGCACTACAAGTTCTGTGACACATTCACGCCTCCACGTAAATACCACGACGTTCTACCAACAACTTACCTCTTTCAAAATCTTACCCTTTTACTCCGCAGCATTTCTCTCAGTTACTTTCTCATATTACATACTCTCGGCGGTTTCGTTAATATTATACTGAACATATTTATTCACTCACCTCAGCAAAATATTTTCTTTAAATTTTCATATTAAAGAAAAACATATTAATATTGACTCGTAATATAGTCGAGTTTATTTTAAAGTAAACTATCAAATTAGTGAAAGTATAAGGAAGATTTTAAAAGAGAAATTAATTTTCGTTAATGATATTAAATTAGACCTTTTATGAGAAATAAACTTCGAGAAATTCATTTAAAGTCAACTTTTTTATTTATGAGTTCATAAGCTTATTTTAACTTTTCGAACTGTTCATCTATTCAGTAGGTTTTGTGGCAAACCTTTTAACGCATTTGGCAACAGAAAATGAATATACTCTACAATCGAAACATTATAGAGGATGTAATTGAATAAAACAGTTGACTTCATGAGTTTATCTTTTGATATTTTGCATTAATTCAAAAAAATTTAGCTTCTAAAATGTTTCATTTGATCATTTCAATCTTTGAATTATTTCAACGTTACTTTTAATCAAATTAGTCATGAATTAAGCACTACATTGAAAGTTTTCTTTACAAATTTATCCACAATTTAAGAATAATGTTTCTCATTAAGAGAATTTTATTTTCAATGACATTTTAAAATTGAATAAAGAAAATTTCTTAATATACTTGTTAGTGGAATAGAATTTTATTTTCAAAATAAAATAATAATTTATTTATGTCCTGCGAGTATTGAATCTCCAAGTTCAGTTTCCTGTCACAATTCTGCATTCAGAACGGTTAGAGACGCTTGCAATGTAAATCAGAAATATTATTTCGGCAGTGACAGTCTTAACAACTTCATAAACCCAAATTTATCCCACTTTAACAGTGTTTATTTCCCATTTACAAACGACACATTCAAGTGTTTTGATTGTAAAAAGAAAAAATAAACAACAAAAAGAATAAAGAAAAATCTTGAAGGAAAAAGCCCTTGAAAGGATTTTGAGAAAATATTATTTAAAGATAGCACCTTTAATGTAGTGTAATAAATAAAAAAAATTGAAAATATCAATGTTGAATATATCTTTAAATTGAAGTGTTCTTGACGCCGCGTAGCTTTCTAGCCCGGTGATGGTCTCGAAAAAAAGAACCCCAAGAGATAGAATTCAACAATAGAATGTTCAGAAGTGATGCGACCATCTCTGCTTGCTTTTGTCGACTCTTGTGTATAAGGTCTAGTCTCTCTGTCAATTCTCTTCTTTCTCATACTCTCGACAAGTCTCCACACATCTATACAGAGACGTTGTTACCTATACAAGATGAGTGCAGATGTCAGATCTCGTCGCATCAAACGACTTTGGGTTTTCTCCAAAAAAAAAATGTAAGTAAATCAAATATACAAAGAAAACAAAAGAAACAAAAGGGGTAAGAAAGAAAAAAAAAAGCTGCTTACTCTTAGATCTTAGAACTTGGCAACAGCTTTATCACTTGGCTCTGCTAACGATTCCAACCTGGAATTTATACTATTCCTACCACATTTTCTTTCTCAATGACGACGTATCAAATTTTCTCTCTTTATCGATTTTCTTTCCCTCATTTCATTCTATGTATAGATATACATACATACTCACAACGATTCATTCTCTCTCTGGATACCATTTTAATGAAAAATGACGGTGACTATGAGAATATAAAATACCGGCTATGAACGTCAAAACGTAAAGATAATTTCCGAGATTTATATCATTTTCAAAAAATTATATGCATTTAAAATTTATCGGTGTTGCATGAGAAAAAAAATAACTCATAGAAAAACAAATCTACGATACAAAGTAGCAATTAAACTAATTACAACATTCCATCACATGTGAGATAAATAATCATGTGAAATGAGCATATTTTACTCCACTTTTCTCCCTTTAATAATTTTATTCATCATTTTATGAAAATGGTACGAATAGAGAAAATACCGTGTAATGTGCAGCACCTGTGCGTACATGAAAAGGAATAAATTATAGGCATGTAACCGCAACCGTAGCTTTACGTATCGGTTGGTTATGTTTGAGTCAATATCACTGCCACGAGAGTAGAGCTTGATATCTAACTATTACAGTCCCTCTATTATGCTCTACAGTTCATTTTTATCATTAGCATTTTCAAAAAGTTTTTCTGTGAATAATAATAAATGATTTTACTTTAGAAAAGAAAGAGCACTTTTAGAACAGGAATTACCATTTTAGTCTAACTTTTATTGTTATTGTATTTATTTCATGTTTACGTGGATAATAATAAGTATTAGCATTTGTAATTTTTTTTTTTTTGATTTTGTAACTAGAATTATGATGAATGCAATGTTATGTGGAATGTAACAGGATTTTGTTACTGATTTTACGTTTCTTTGATCACAAAATACTTTTGTAAGGAATGTTTTTTGCATTGAGGACGGAATTTATTTAAATAAATAAAATATTCTATTAATTTTTCAAAATAACGGATGGTTTTTTGTATTTCGTTTCACATAAAAGCATTTATTAATAAATTATTCCTTGAATTAATTTAATGATTAAAATTGATAAATTATTCTTCAGGTTGATTGTGTATCTATTCTTACAACTATTTGATAAAATATTTGTTAGCAATTTTTACTCAATTCAAAATTGAAAAAAAAAAATTTATTTTTATTTGACTTTTTATATTGATTGATTTGAAAATTTTTTGACGCGTTGATTGAATTAAAATAAATTGAAAAAAAAAAAGAATAATTTGATTGAAACCATTTTACTTACTTTTTTTAAAAGAATTTTTACTTTTATTGGACAGTTTTATTGTTAATTTTAGATGGCTGGATTACATGATACAATAATAACCATCGACATAATTGGTATTTTTGTCAATTAATTTAGCTTTGAAAAATTCATTAATTTATTGATAGAAGGCAGAGATGAAAAAAAATTCTCTAGTGGAATGAAAAAAAGTCCATTCATTTTTTCTTTTAAAAAATACCGAAGTGAATTGAATTCTCTCAACTATTTTTACGATAAAAAAAATCCTTGGAAGTCAATCATTTTTTTTCTGCTTTGAACTAAACTGTCCCTTCAACTCTACTCTTCTTTCAACTTTATTTAAATGTAGATAATATTACAAACTAATGCAACAAAATATAACTGAATAGAAAATAATTATAAAATTCTTTATTTTTTCCTCTGTTTCTTAAATTGATGAGATTTTCTTTTAAGAATATTTTTCTTCAGTTAAATATAACAAATATTCGTTCAAATCTTATTAAAATGATGCAAAAAATTTATCTAATTTCCTTTTATCATCCATTTATAATAATTTTCAAGTTATTCTAATAGAAATGTTACTCAGATATTTTTCATTCATTCTATATAACAGTAGACATTCAAAAAAAATCTACATAAAAATTTCCAGGAATTTTCTGTGCATAAATACACAAAAACTGGTAAAAAGTTACGTTCCACAGATACAAAATAATTCAAAAAAAACAAATGAATGAAGCACATACTCGACAAAAGTTTCCTTTGATAACAGTGATTCGCAAGTTTTTTTTTAAATTTTCTAATTAGGTAAAAAAATCTAAAATTCTAAAAAAGTTTTTAAACAAAAATTTAATGGATTTAATGGACTTGAGGGATATCTTGACATGTCTCTTAAGAGATCGAGAGACAATCAGGCCGAGTTTTACTGCTAGCACGTCATGTTCGTGACGGGATTTGCAGTCACCGGTGCACATTACGAGGGTTTTCCTAGTTGCTCGTCAAAAGTTTACAGATAGATATATCAGGGCTCGCATTTCATTATCCAGGAAGGTATACATGGTACAAGTTGTAGATGAACGATGGATAGAATTATAAGGACAGTCTGAGATCTTGGAGAGTTTGAACAAGGTTTAGTTGTTGTCACTAACTCTAGTTACAGCTTGCAAGTTATTATTCATGATGCATTTGGCTTTAACTTCAGTATTGTCTTTAAATATTTCTCTCTGTTATATCTAAGTACATTTGTCCAAGTAATGGTAAATAGTTAATTTTAATTGTTTGACAGTTTCAAACTTTTATTATACGATTGTATTAACTTTCGGTAGTAAAAATGAAAGTTTAATGAAAATGTATACATAAATAGTGGCTACTTTTGTCGACATACCATTAGTAATATAAATACGTGAAAGCAACAAGAGTGCTAGTAGAATGTAAATACATGTCATATAACGCATGCTCAGTCCAAAAGAGTGGATCTTGTTAGGATTTTTTTTTCCTGTTCAACGACTTGGATGCAAGTTCTCGTTGAACTAAAAAAATTTTAAGAGCAAGTGAGTATGAGAAAATTGTATTTCAATTACATCTTCCATCTTTATTCCCTTCTCTTTTTGCTTCCTTTCACGTCTATTTTTTCTAACCATTTTGAACTTTATTTTATTGATCTACCGTAATTACAATTTTTTGTCACAAAAGCGGAATAAAAATAGCATTCCATAAATGCTTTATTCTTTTGAAAAAATAAAAAAAATATTGAGGTCGTCATAACGACAGTTAAACCATAAAAAATGAGTAAAATATATTCCACATGAATGCTAACGTACACTTGGATATGTTCATAAGTAGCTTCTGCAGTCGACACGTAGAGAAACACACGTTTTTTGAGATTGGCAAAAGAAAAAAAAAGGAAGCAAATTATGGATAAACTGTTGGAATTTGATGAAGTTGGGTGCAATAAATATCGATTAAAGAAAGTAAGAGAAAAAGAATGGACGCGTGAACAAGTGCTTGCACCACTTAACGATGGTTCTCGATGTGTCTCTTATATTCGATAGCTATCTCTTATATACTCAAAAGCTTACACTTGATATAGCCTCTTCTGTTTCTTCTCTCTTCTTCTCTGATGGTTCAAAAGGAATGTCTATAGTTTGTAAATTTACATCAAAGAGCTTCATCGAGAGGAAACAAGAAAAAAAATATGAAAATATTTTCCAAGTTTATATCACTTAAGCTTTTGTATTAAGAGTTGAAAAAGAGGTATATTGAGAGCGAGTTAAGACGGTTAATCCGATAATGATATAATCTTAAACGCGGCGAACCGTAATAAAGTGGTGAAGAAGAAAAGGATGGAAAGACACAAAAGAAATTACTCCTATGTAGGTCAATTAGTGAGGGCCGAAGAAATATATGTGTCTATTTTTCTCTTTAGTTTCTATTAATTTATAGTTTCATTATCGTTAAGACATTAAGGGAATTGTATTTATATAATAAAAATAATTACGTACATTTGTAGCTATAACTGGCTCTTTATTGTTACGTGAGATCAATTTTTATATACAGTCAATCATTTTGTCAACAATATTGGAAAATAGAATCCCTAGATCTACACTTAAATGACGTAAAACCGTGATTTACGAACGTCAGGACTATGCCGTGTGATAATAAAACGAATACCAACTAAATAAAAAATTTCCAAGCAAGCTTTACTACGTGTATTTACACTTATCTTAGAGTTTGAAAATCCCTCGCCAGTACAGTTGAAGAATTCATCTTTCACTTGAAAAATTGTATATTTTTTTTTTTTTCGTATGTCTATCATTTCCGTTGTATCACAGCTACTCGTGAGGTAGATATTTTCTCTCTAGGAGATTCATTGCGAGCAAAAGAACATCTTTTTCGCATTCCGTGAGTAATTTCAGTAAATTTTTTTTTTTTTTAGAATTTCACGGAGTGTATAGATGGGATCTTAAATTGAGATGCCCGTAGTAAGAACGCAATTGCCTGAGTGTTATCTATCGTTTTGCTACTACTTCCTTGCTCTTTGTCGGACACAGCAAACACCTTATTTTTCTCTCGTAGATTCGTCCTGGGGTCTCGGCTGCACTCTACCCTCCTTCTCTTTCATCCTCCCAGTCATCTAATGTTAATATTTTTCTCATTTCCGCTGGCTTACTAGCTCGAGGCGAGGGTTGCCTATTTTGCCATCTTCCCCTGATTCTTTACTCGTATTTTTCCTCTCCTTGACCTGTTTTGTTGTTAGGTGCTGCTGCCTATTTCAATTTTTTTTTCTTAATAAATAAATAACAGATCCATTTTCATTTTTACATTTATTTATGCATTTCGATAAACCTCGTGAACATTTATATCATTTCTCATTACACTTTGTCATAAAATAAAAGAGGGAGGAACAAGAAAAGTGAAACAATCGTAAGTAAAATTAAGTAATAGGTGTTAAACATGTATGGGGGGAGGCTTTTGTCGGTGACCAGGTTTTTGGAAATCAATATCTGTTATTGATATTCAGAAAGTTATTAAATACTATGAAATATAAAATATCTGAATTTAAAAATCAACTCTAATTTTTTTGAATTTGCTGAACATTTGAAAGATATGTCCTGTCAGAAAGGAAATCTCAGATAAATTGAAATAATAATTATAAATTTTGCTTGCAGATATTCTCTATTTGAATATAAAAATTTCAAATCAGCTATTATTATATTATTTTTCTGATACAGATGAACAATTTCAACTGACAATATCGTTAAAATATAAATAAAGCATCAATAAATTCGTTTTTGTTTATTAGATTATTCATAATAATTATTCTCGAATTCTATATTTATAAATATAGAAAAATTTGAATATTTAAAAATGAGAGTAACAACTGAATTCGAGAAATAATTACTGATTTTTTTTCAATGAATTTCATTATACTTTAATTAAGATTTAATAATTAAAAAATTCATTAGAGTTAGAGATTAAACGAAGAAAGAAATTTTTCGTAAAATCCTTTGTAAAACTTTCGCACTCGTTTTGTTTAATAGAATTTATCTTCATAAAATTGATTAAAAATGGAATAAAAATGCATCAAACGTGACCTCCATGTCCCTCAACATATTTTATCGCTCAAAATCTATAAAAGTATTGAACAATTTTATAGTGAATTATAAATAATCATTATCTATAAATAAAAAAAAAAGCGAAAGATGATTTTTCGATTATTATATGTTTGAAACGTAATCAATTTTGCAGTTAAAGGATTAATTGGAGCATTAAAAAAAGTGAATTAATGAAGTTAGACCAAGTTAAATGGGAGTTATTTAATAATGGCATTAAAAAATTAGTTATAATTTTCTAGACTTCCTTCAATATTTTACTGTTTAAAACAAACGAATATGATTAAGTGAAACAGCAAAGTTTAATTTATTATTAAAAAATAAATATCATTAAAGTCAAGAAAAAACAATCAAATCTCAAAGCTAAATGATAAATTTACTGTTTTTATTTAAAAGAGTTTAAACTAATAACAATTATAACTGTATTTGTAAACTTTTCTAAACTAGTTTTGCCCGAAAAGTTTGGCAGAACTATCTGTTGAAGCAATGTATCATAATTATGTTAGTTACTGCAATTAGATTTCTCTATTAATAGTATTTGCGATGTAGTCCATGATGATAGGGTTAAAAAACAGTTTGCCTGGAAAGAATTTAGTTTTCCCTTTGGACAACTGATATTTAAATGGACAAATAATTCATTAAAATAACATTGAGAGTATGTTGAAATTAAAAGTTATCTTTGGTACTTGTTCTTTAAAAATATATGAAATAACAATATCTTGTGGTAAAGTTAAAAAAAACGCATTCGGTGTATTTTTTAGAAGCTCAAGAAGATACTGATATTTGGAGAGAAAAGAATCCAGCACCAAAGCTTGCTTTAAAATGTATTAGAAAAAATTTGCAACTAACTTTATTTTTCAAGTTTTAGCTACGTTACATTCTTTGCATTGTATTTATTGCTGAGGTTACGAGGCAAAAGTTTAAAATAAATAACAATATTTTATAAAATAATAAATTAAACTATGCATAGATAATTGTTTTAATAAAAAATAAGTAATAAAATTCAATGAATAAAAAGAAAAAGAAGCAAGATAATTTATTATTAAATTAAATTAATACATGAAATAACAGACAATTGTTAAAAATGAATTTTTTTTTAATTTTAAATAGCACTTCTTTCAAAAAAAAATCATAAATTAAACAATATTGTACGACAGTAAAATTACTACAGAATTCATAGAATACACGTCTCTCTGCCAGTACTTTTTAATAAATATAAATAATAAAAATCGTTTTTTCCAGGAAAAAGTTATTTCACCAACTATGTTGCTGTCGTAAAAATAAATAACAGTTACAGTAAAAATTACCAGAAATTTTTCTGGATAAAATTAAGAATTGTAAGGATGAATTTTATACGATGTGATTTTCCAAATAGGATAAATGTTAGGCCTCTCAAAAAGTCTTCGTGATACAAGTCGAAATATAATCAGGTAATAAAATAGAAACAAAAATAAATAAATGAAAATAATAAATTATTGTATCTACCGTATCACGAAAAAACCATTTTTATTCAGCTCACAGACTCTATAAACTATTTTGAGAAATAAATCAGCAAAGTTTATATCTATTTCTTCCAATAAACTCAAACATATTTGATTATTTAGTAACTGTAAAGTTGTTTACTGATTAATTCCTAAACGTGGATGCACATATTCACGGTGGGAATATTTCAAAAGAGAACTCGAGTGCTATGTGGATTATCATAAATAGAGAATGGATGTAAAACCATGGACTGAGGTATTTCAATTAAACATAAACGTTTTAATGTTTCTCAAAACGAAACAATGATTCATACTAAATAAATAATGAACAAATCTTAATGATATAACTTTTAGAAGAACAATACCTATTACATAATTTTCAAAAATCTTCATTCAACTTGATCTGATTCAACCATTTTAAGAAGGGTATAAAAATTATTTTTATTGCATTTCATTTATTTTTATTAATATTTCATTCCATTAGTAGTACTTTTAATGTTTAGCTATTGATAATGTTTCAATATAGCAGATTATAAATCAAGACATTAACATAAAAATTTTGTTGTTATTAATAATTGAAATTATTCAATATTTCTTCAACACAATCATCATTTGATCCGTTGTTTTATTAAAATTAAATTACAAACATTTTACGTTTGCTCATCAATAAATTTTCAGAAAATTTATTATTGATAATTATAATTCGAAAAATAAATAAAATCTATAATTAATATAACAACATTGAAATCACCTCCATAACAATAATTGTGTTCATAAAAATTATCGATTACCACTAAAATAGGTGAATTTATTTAAATATAACCACGAAAGGTCCATTTACCCTATGCTCTCAAAGATCGTATTTTATTTTAAATGACATGATTCTGTTCTGGCTCGGTTAGTTCGACATGCAGTGTGCAATATTACTATAGCAAGCGCTTTTTATGTATGATCAGGTACAGCGATTTCCTTCTACCTCTCTTATAGCTATGTAATAAGATCAAAGCCATAAAAGTTATTTTTCTGTACTTAAGTACGTGTACACTCAAAGAATAGAGAGACCAAGGTACAATTATAATTAGCACAATTCGAGAGCCAAGCAACGTGTTGGTGGTGGTGCAAGAGCCAACCGGTGCAAGAAGTCGGCAACGATTTCTCTTGGTTAAGTCGACCTTACACAGGTCACCGCATCGTATCACGCTGGAAAATTGAACTCCAAGTTAAACGCTCCGACAATCCAACCCCGTCGACGGCTAATTCGCGATCTTCATTCTCTTTTATTCCCATTATTCCTCTTAGATATACTTTTGTACCCTTTTTCAATAACTCTCTTTCTCTTCTGTCTTCCTACATATATAAATATACTGCACTATTTGGCTTGGCTTATTTTCTTGACTTATCATTTAAATCCTCCATGGAAAGATCCATTGCGCTTCACTGACATTCATCCCCCCTCCTGACTTTTCCCATGTCTTGACTCCCTAAGGACACGTCGCGACACGATCGATAGTGTCCGATTTTCAACTTCAGTCCCTTTCTACTTCGGTTCACTCGCTTGTTGATGGTAAAGACACAGTGACTCTATGATTTATGTGTGCACAGAATACCCAAGTTACCCTCGAAAAGCACATCAACCCTGCTCTCTTTTTCTCCCTCGACGATAGCTTATTTTTTTCCTTCTTCCTGTTTCTTTCTCTCTTATTCATTTTTTCTATTCCCCTTCTTACGATCACATTTGTTTGGAAATTTTCTCGTATGTTTCCCACATCAACTCATATGTGTATTGACGCGTACCACACACTTGCTTCATCTGTATCTCAAGTGTGTTTGTGACGTCATTCAATAATAAAACGCGCTTGCGTAAAACACATTTACGCGTTGATCGTTACCTCGTGCCTATCATTTCTTTTATTTTTATTGCATTTGTTATTTTTCCTCATTGTTGTTATTATCATTCTTCGTTTTTTTCATTTCTATTCATTTAGGTATTAAAATTAATATTTATTTATTTTTTGTTTCATCATTTCTGTGAGATTCATCGGTATGTTTGCGTGTATGATATTTGTACATTTGCATAAACGATCATCATGCTCCAAAAATTATTTCATGAGCACATCAACACGTATACACACACATAATACATATATAGTTGAGGTGAAAAATGTCATTGAGCCAAGGAGAGTAAAACTTGAAAGACAAAAGGAATGCTTTTTATAATAAAGTCTACAGACTTCATACCGGCTGGAATGTTTTCCACTTTAGCTCTTGTTCCTATCGTGAGTATTCTCACTAGAGAATAGTACGAGTCAAACATTCGCCGCGTCCTCTTTATTTGCAAGATATGCTACATGAGTATAGAGATGTTTTGGTATCGTGATGTAACACGAATTCCATGGGCAGTCAAACGAACATCATGCGAGTGTGTAACTAAAAGTGATTTCCATCTTCACCTCGTACTCATGTCCTTCTTCACTCTCTGTAGTGAGCATTATACGTAGTCCGATTATCTAAGTTCCAGTCCCTAGTGACTAACTCACAGGTGCCCATGTCTATTTATACACTTATACGTTCATACAAGTTACGTAGGATCCAGAACGAGATAGTATAGCTCTCTACTAATGTTCAAGTGGACTCATAGAGGCCCAGAAAGGATTATCATTTGTGTTGCTCATGTTACCACCTCTTTAGCTCCTCTTCACTAGGAATATACTACTCTAACTCTAATACGTTCTTCTCTCGCTGAACATTGTACAATATAATCGAATGAATGGCAAATGAGTAGACTTAAAAACTATTCAGTTACGTACATATCTGCACCAATGGTAATTTTAACGATCTCACAAACTACCCGGCGAATTCCATGAGAATTCCAACGGCAAATTGGCATACCATATAAATTCTTCGCCAATTCTTCTTGTCTACTTTTTCGTCATTGTAATCCGGTGCTCTTGCGGGTCTTCATTTTCCCACTGAGGAAACTGGCGACAAAGAATATCGAAGAAAAACCGCTGACAAACGGCTCGTATCAATCAACGGTAGATTCAATCGATAGTCGATTTGTTAAATCGACGCTACCCTTGCGACCGATATATATCTTCAAGATATGTCGTAATTGTCTTCGATTAAGTGCTCGGAAGAATTTTTCTTGTATTTTACCTCAAACAGCATTTTTTGGTTGAGTTTAACGAGACTTTTAGTAGAGAGACAAAGTGGTTGATAGAAGTATTTTACATTTGATTGAAGGACAAAAAATATGTTGATAAGACGATGATTTTTTCTAGTGCAATTATAAGAAATAAATAGTAAAAAATTTGGTTTTTTTTATTCATGACAATTAAACTTTGAATGAAAATTTACTATTTGAAGCAAAGATTTTAATGAGTGATTTATTTTTAATTTTGTAGAAAAAAAGTGTATATCACATTGGTATGTTAAAATAGCTTAATTGGCTCGAGAGTTTTCTCTATTTTTCAATGCTAAGCTCATCATAAATATTTTTAAATTGTAAAACATCCATAAATAAATAATTTTAACTCTAATTTTATATTCAAGGCGTTTTTATTGATGTGAAGAATAAATTAATGTCAAATATTAAATATTTTATAAATAAACAAAGTTACCAAACTACGTTATAAGGGAAAAATGACCTCCGGGGTTAAATAATCTCCCCTTCTCCCTAAAAACTTGCGAAATTTTTTTATACCACTGATGATTTATTTATTAGATTGTTTATCTCTAAGATTACCCAGATAAATTATGAAACAGGGATTTTATTTAATCTTACAAACACAAAACAAATAATAAATAAATGATATCATTTCGTTTTTTTTTCATTCATATTTTAAATTATTCCTAATTATCTTAATTGATCGGTTTAAAAATTAATTAAAGCTCCTAAGAGGTCGTATTGTCCCAGTTTTCTCATAAAAATTAATTAAAAATGAAAATAAAAAATACTGCCGATATCTTTATCAGTGATTAATAATTAATATGAAACCTCATAAATGACATATACATGTAACTTTTAGCAATTACTCTATAATAATTAATTTCCCTCGTGAAAAATATTTATCCAACCAATGTAGTAAAGCATGAAAGCACATCGATGAATGATTGTAATAATTATTTTTCCAATTTAATCAAGTCAAGTAGTGCAGTTGATCTTCACTCCGTCGTTAATTGGGATATTTACCTTAATTACCACGTTTTATTTTTCAAATTTTGATTAATTCCATTTCATTTTGAATAAAAATAGCATTTTTAGATGAAAAATAACTAAATCGACACTTGACAAGACTCGTGTTTTCAGAAGAGTAGTTGTATTTTCTCAGTTAATATGATCAATACAGTCATTGGTATTAACATTAGAGATCGGATATTAGTTTAGAATAGCGATTCATATACGTATAAGTAGAGTCTATTGTCATCAAGTTCTGTATCTATTTATAGACTCAATATTGTCTCTTCATTGATCAGAGCGTGCCAGTGAAGCATATTCAACTCTCTAGAACAAGCTCAACAACTGGTATAAATTTTCGGTAGCATGTCAAATGAAAAATGCTTACTCAATTATCGAAATTTCATTCTTATTAAATTTCCCATTACATTTATTTTCAAACATTTTGATTAAAGAAATCGTTCTTCAATTTCCTCTCTTTCCTTTTATCATTTTCCTTGTCATTCAAAGACAGAACCAATCCTTATGTTGTCAGATATACATCAATTCAGATTATTTCGTTTTCTTTTCTTTTTTTTTTACATAAATATATATCAGACACGACTGAAATAAAATTTTTATTCAATAAAAAATTCGTGAAAATAAGGAAAAACGAATACTTAAAAATTAATTACGATTTTAAGTGGCGCAAACTATATGCAAGAAATATATTTCTTTGGAGCTATGTACAACGAAGTGGTGTTGCCAAAAAAACATTAATTTTCCTGAGATTGCGTACTAAGTAATCTAAAGATTTATTCGCTCGTCGTTAGTACAATGAAAGTAAAATAAAAATTGGTGAAAAAAAATTTTAGAAGCACAAAAAATACATTAATTTACTCATGAATTTTTGAAATGTCACACTTGCAAATTTATTCTTAGCTCGTCTTTGACTTTTTCTTTTTTTACAATTTCTGGAGAAACTAGACTGGAGAGTTTACCAATTCACAAAGTCCCTAGTTTATATACCGAATCAAAATTGCAAGCACGTCGACAACTCTACACTAACCTGGTGGTATTGGTTTGCGATTGTGATAGAAAAGAATGCTTGTATAAAGATAGAAAGAAAAGGCAGGGCAGAGATATAGGCAAATAGATAAAGCTAAAATACAGACTGATTCTCTTACAGACTTTTTTATATTCTCAAAAGCTCCAAGATCTTTCTGATGAACTCGAAATGCTCTTACACGTCACTCTAGACATCAGTCTAGACTCTCGATCGACAAATCATGCAATATATAATCCTCATATATCGCTTACTGATAACGATTTTTGACAAGGACCAATCAAGAAAAATTCTTTCTATCGGTATCATGCTCGATTGATCTCGATAACCCTCAACAAGAAAATATCCGTCTTCTGGTGAACGTGGATGTTTACTCGATTTTTTTTTATTCCTCACTCGACTCTCAATAGTACATTCACGTTCCAACACTCACGTTGTGTTGCGAATATATCTGAAATAAAGAATTTATTCGCGATTCTGCTGATACATCTGCAGATGATATTGCAGCAAATATGCAAAATGAGCCCCCTTAAGTGCTTACATAAACTGGCATTACCCCTTCATCAAATGTTCAATGTACCCGTGTGTCCTCGACCGAGACCGAAAAGATTAACCAGAAAAGCGGAGTTTCATTATCTAATGTAAACTTTAACCGTTTACCCTGACCGTTTTTGTTTTGCTCCTCTTTAACCATCCCAATCTTGCCGCAGTTACACCAAATTCATTTTATCGGGCATTCACTTCCAAAAGAGTTGATTCTTATCCATTAGCAGAGAATTTTCGATCAGGACAAGACCTGAACAATTACACTAAACTATCAAAGAACAAGTTTAAGTACAAAAAGGAACTTTAAATAGCATTTTCATTATGTGTCTGACTGTACGTTGCTTATTTCTACTTATCTAACATTCCTAATGAAATAATACCATTAATTACCAATCTCTTTTTCAGCTTGGCTGATGGATTCACCTGGAAAGCCATTGAAAGATAAATTATTGTAAAAAAGAGAGATTCAACAGAAAAAAAAACTGAAAGGAAGATCTAACAGATTGAGTGATGGAAGCTTGAATACGACCTAGTTTCATTACGATTAATGCTATCTCACGAAAAATAAGTCAGACTGTGGTCAGATGGTTGAAACATCCCCAAGGTAAATGTATCTTCAACGTGAGTATTTAAATTCTCGAGAATAAACAGCCATTGTACGTATTTAGATACAGTTAATAACACTTGGACTAAAGTGCGAAGTAAAAAAGCACTAAAACGTGACAATTGCTTTGAGCTTTGGATTTAAATGGTAAGCACTGAAAGGATGACCTAAGTCATAATACAAAAAAACTCGTTTTAAAGATTCAGAGAAGTGGATTTGTACATTTCCCGTTAAGTTTTTTTTTCTCTTTCTTTTTTTACCATCATTTGTCTTGTTTGCTCGTTCCAGCGAACGATTCCATGTGAATTCGACTAGAATCTACATTGATTCTTTTCAGTGTCCGAAATATAAATATTTGGCAACTTATTCTTCTTCTTATTTACCTCACTGACTTATGTTTGGTCTAAAATTCCGTTTTACGTTGTTGGATGAAGATGCCAATTTTGATATTTATGTTGTATTACTCTTCAGACTTTTGAAAAGAGTTGATACTTTTTTTTTCATTCATTCATTTTAAACTGTCCGGTAAATTACACTTCAGAATGTAAAGTATACATACTAGTGCTACAATTGGAAAAAAACTGAGGCAAAAATTCGAATGAAGATCATGACAAACACAATTACAAACAGCATAAAGTTATGTGGATAAAAATATCCAGCAGTATAATTCCAACAGAATGACTCTGTCTTTTTTTTGCCATTGCAGTCAGTACAGTAAAATTCTCCCAGTGTCTGTTAAACAAATGCTCATATTAACCTATCAAGCAATTCCATGGCAATTTCCCACGGATACGCTGAGTGCTTCAGCGAACGGCATTTTCACGCAACCAGCCGTGTTGTGTGTATATCACTGGACGTCGAATGACGCTCAACTCCTGTTGTGTCACTGGCGAGAGCTAAACGAGAAGACCAGCCAACAAAATGCTGTCCTCATCGCATATCTACCTCTACGTGAGCTTTTTTATTTTTTATCAACGTGAAATTTGTTGGTTAAAAAAAATCATATTGATAGGAAGCTAGCAACTATCAATGAAAAAACGAAAAATCCTTAGGGATCAAATGAAAGCTGTAGGATTTAACTATTTCACGTTCTTTATGAAGCTCTTTATAGCAATGATTTATTTCAACAAATTTTATTTCATCCACCCGGAACAATATTTTTGATTTCTCCTAAGAAGTCAACACTAATGTACATTTGTGCTAGAACTTCTCAAAGTTGTAAGATAGAAAAAATTATTATATACTCAACGGAAGCACGTGGATTCATCATCAAGAGATTTTCATCTCTCTTTACCTCTAGTCTACTTTCTCTCAGCTCCGCAAACGCCATCTGCCTATACTCTATCACATCTACCACTTTCCTCAATTAAATTGCACCGAGGGCACGTCCGTTTGTTACTTTTCACGTCGGCTCAAGAACTCACGAAACTCCTCCTTTTGCTTTCATATCAATAACGGAGCTAATGTAAATCTTCCCCCAGCTTATATTTTCCCTCGGAATAATATTCTAATAACGATCATTTATTTATCATCCCCTAATATCTCAAAAGATAAAAAAAATACAACACAAATTCAACCCTCTAAATATCATGATCCTTTTAAAAATTTAATGGCTCACGGTTTTGGAGAAAATTATCTTTTTCTTTACCACAAGGAAGCCTCGATCCCATTTTCCTTTTTTTTCTTCTATTCTCCTGGGTAAATATTAGTTTCACCCAGCTATAAATTCCCCAGAATACTCTAACGCCTGTCTCCCAAAACCCTTTGGTGATGCTTAATGTAGTCAATTAGATTTCAATATTGCTACCTAATATTCTCTTGCATCATTTGTCTTACCGTCTAATTAGCTTTAATATAATCTCCTTCAATATTCTACCTTGCTCTACATCAAAATAATACACTGCTATACATCACCTAATATTATCTCCAAATTAGTCATCGATGTTACTCTCTAAAATTATCCAAAAAATCACGACTTTTGCAAGCTTGCCAACGAGCAGGTGGGTACAAGCTTTAGCCACGCGCACAGCCGGCGTCTTTATACTTCTCATCACACGTTGGATGTTATTTTCAAAAAAGATGAAATACTACTTACTTGAAGTATTAAATGATGACTTTCCTGGCACGAATGCATCTCTAACATCACTTGGAACTTCACCATAAACACAAAACCATCATAATCACAGTACACCCATTTATTTTATATGACTCTTTTCTTTACATTCACGTTGTCGTACATATGTATACATTAAACAGCAACAACGACTGCGGCCTCTACGATTCTCACTGCGGTTTTTCTCCAGCTCTCTCACTAGCAGATGCTATCTGTCTTCCTGAATCCCGTTATTTTCTTTAGTTTCCACCTACACCTACACCTACTTCTACTTCTAGGTCCAACCCGCCGCGAAATCCTCCTCGGCCGCGTTCGTTGTTGCGAGTTACGTTCGAGCAACGAGGTGGCAGCCACCCTGGCGAATGATCCAGCATCCAGCTACGCCCGTGACAGCGACCGGGCCACTACTGGAGATAAAGCGTTCCGGCGCAAGCTCTGATTTCGATTTTGTCCGTTCGTCGCGCCACTAGTGATTCTCATCCTTCTCATCTTATATTTTTACCCTTCTCGATTCTCCAAAGATCGTGAGAGCTATGTGTACGTACATATAAGCTCTGCGTTGGGAAAGCGAGGGGTAACCAATGGAGGGATGACAATGAAGGGGAGCCGAAGCCGCTTAGGACTTGCTCAGACGGAAAAAAATTATTTTATTCTCTACTTCAACTCCTACTCCTTCTAGTCTTTATTTTTTTTTATTATCATCTTATTATCCGTATTCCGGAATTTGTATCAAGATTGAGGATAATCTCCAGTTCACACTACAGAAATTCAAATTACAACAAGTAAAATATAAAATTTACTTGAATAACGATCGATATTACATTATTACTACTTCAAATTTCGTATCTGTTAATATATCTTTTTTTATCAACACAATCACTACCAGGTTTGCAATTGAAAGCAGGAGATTTACATTATGGCTAATCTCTATTTTCTGATAAGAAGGATAGAAGTAAATTTGATATTCCCATTACTAATTGAGTTAAATGTTGAAAATTAAATAAGAAAAAAATTTATTTCCAAGTTGAAAAATATTTTTCTATGATTTTAGTAATTAAAGTAAACTAGTGATAGATAACTCAATCTTTAGAAAATGCAATAAGTCTGTATTCCCTCATAGATGTACTATCTAACACCGTTTTCTTAGGTGTGGCATCTTATCCATCGACAGACTCTCCAGTTATTTATCGATTTGCTTTAGAAAAAAAAAGTATTTTTTTCTATCAGTGTACTTTAACAATAGAAGAAATTGTTACCAAGATTAAAAATATAATTACAAAGTAAATAAGTCGATAGAATAATTAAAACATTTTTATAGACAGTTTTTTCATGTTAGTAATGATTAATGTTTGTGAAAGCATTATTCCTTTATTATAAATATTGAAAATTGAATTTACTTGTTGGTGAAAGGTAGCACTAAAGGGAATGTGTACACATAAACTTGTGTACATGTAGCCATACGGAAATGTAAATATTTGCTGCTCCTCAGAGCCTAATCAATGGATTCTACTTATGATCCCTGTCTATGTCACATAAATAATTGATCTGATAAATAAATCAGTAAATTACCCGTCTATTTCCTTCAAAAAACAACTTTTAAGACAACATTAAAAAATAATTATTGTGTACTTAATAATCCTTCAACGTCCATCTCCTTTAGTCTTTGAACAGCCATTAATTCTAAATATCGTAAAAGCATTTTAGTTTTTACTTAGCCGTCAGTTTAAGATATACACTATGCTTCAAGAAAAGTCAACCAAGTACGATAACTTTGATTCTGAAGTTGATATAACACGTACTTTTCTCTGCTCATTTGGCTTATGGCCTGGTACAACTTTCTTCAGGTTCTTCTTAATCTTCATCTCAATCATGACTGTGTGCTTATTTCCCAGCATAATGAGTTTATTCTTCATAAAAGAGATTATTGGAAAATCTATGGAGTCTATTGGTTGGGTAGCCTATATTTTACTTGTCGTTATTGAAATGTGTCTGATGCGTAATAACATCCATTTTATTTCATCAATTATCCAACGTATGGATGACAATTGGAAATGTATTCATGATATTCCAATAGAAGACAAAGAAACTATGCACCGATATGTAATCAAATCTCGACGTATTGTACGCTTCACTATTTTACTTATATCTACATGTGCTGGGGGTGAGAGTGATATATTTTCTCTGTGTTATACGACTAGCTATTTTATATATTCTAGGAATAACTTATTTTAATGATATCCATCAAAGAAACTTTTTCAATCAAGACATTTAATTATAGCCTTCTTATTTTATCCCTTTGAATAAAAGTTTTCTGATAATTCATAAAATTTATTTTAATGACTTGATCTAAAAGAATATATGTACATGATCAAAGTAAACCAATTTATTGATATTTTCATGTGAATTGTTTTTTTTTAGGGTATATTCTACAACCATATATCAGTACACTAATTTCTGGTCAAAAAATTCCTAATAAAGTGCTGAAAATTGGCTGGTATCCATATTCATTAACAAGCCTATCGATTATACTGGCCACGAATATCGTGACAATAATCTGTATTATTATATCAGTACTCATTTTTGTGAGTATTGATACTTGCCTTATATCTATGACTCTCCACTGCGCTGGACAATGGGCCGTACTTTGCAATACGATTCGTGAATATAAAGGAGTACTTAAGCATTCAGTAGATAATAATGATTTATCACTAGTGAATTTGATCAGAAGTACACGAAAATCCTGCTCATGTCTCAAATGTATCGTTGATTATCATGTTGAATTAATTGAATTCACTAAAATCATCAACAAATGTTTCCATAAAATTGCATTATTGAAAATTTGTTTCTCAATTATCCATTTTTGTATTGCAGGATTTACAATTATCGAAGTAATAATATATATGTATTTTTCTTTTCATTATACATTGAATATATTATTAGAATTGATAGTACATGTTGATAAAAAAAATTTCTATTTTCCAGTCAGTTCAAACAAGAAACTTCACTGAGTTTACTCTACAAATATTCTATGATTTTTGGACCATATTCTCTTTGTTTACTTACTGTTGGCTTGGTGAGTTATTATCGAAGAAAAATGAACAGATTGAAAAAACATCATTCGAAGTCGACTGGATTAATCAAAAACCAAAGATCTCACGAGCTTTGATGTTGATACTAATTCAAGCACGAAACCAACCACAGCTCACAGCTGGGAACTTTTTTATTTTAACGCTGTCGTTTTATAAACAGGTAAATAAAACATAAATGACTGAAGTTGTATCATTATTTAAATTGTATAAATTATTCATTTTATCATACTTTCTAGTGTATTAAGGCATCTGTGTCTTATCTTTCCGTTCTTATCGCTATCGGGCTAGGTAAGTTATCTTCATCGATAAAAATTGAAAAAAAGCTCTTAACTTATGAAATCAGGATAAAAGCATGTTAAGCACGAACACACATATGTTGTAGAAACACATTGATAATTCGCAGAGTATGAGCTTGGTCAGCGGGATCATTTTAAATAATACCCGAGGTTTAATACTATGATTCTTTAAAAACAATTAAAAGTGTAAGTAAAAAGATGTATTCACGGTATTGATTTAATCTTTTTTTAATTTAGATGATAAAAAATCAAAAAAATGTTAAAAATTCGAACATTTTAATTGACAAATATTGGAAATTTTTAAGTAAATAATCTAAATACATGATAAATACTCTGTAGATTTGATAAATATTTTTTTGAATTCTCAATATCACCAATCATTGGAATCTGAAAGGTCATCTTCTTTTTCTTTTTGTAAATTAGTAAAAAGGACGTCTCGCACCTTTGGTCTTGGATCTTCTTTAATTTTAGATGGTACGGCTTCTGCCTGACCCAACATCCATTCTAATTCTGAAATTGATTAATAGAAAAAAAATGTACAATTTAATTAAGATTAGTGTAGAGAATAGGTAGAGATCAAATTAATAATTCAATTTACCTGCTTCTGTGAGTTTCATGCCTCTAAGTTCAATAGCTCCAATTATTTGTTTCGTCATATTCCCATTGTGATAAATAAAGAGAGTTGGTAAATTTCTGTCAGGCCAGTTGGGGATACACGTAGTAGAAATACTCTTTAAGAATTTAGTAGTTGGAAATTTTCGAGCTAAAGATGCTAAGTATTGATTTATCAACGTACACAGGGGAATTCTGTTATAAAAAAAAAAGCAGTAATATAATTAATTAATACTTGGAACCACCGTATCTCTGTTAGAATAAATAATGCATGCAAAGTTACCCAGATTTATATAAATGAAGAACGACCCAAACGTCTTCACCCGCATTATTAACTTCTGACACGTAATCTTGGGCTGATATCTCCCTAAGATCCCCAAATTTGGATTTCTCAGCTAATGCTTTTATTTCTGCCATTCTTTTTCTCCTGTATTCTTCAAGTACTTTTTCATCTTCTTCATCTTCAAGTTCGTCTAACTCATCCAAGGTTTTATCTTCTAATGTTTTAGCATCTATAATAGATCAATTAATTAACTTAAAATCTTCTACTAACAATAATAGTTAAGATTCATTAACTTAATAGAAACTTTCACGCATGTAAATTGATTAATCACAGTAGTAATGATACAGAATATAAATTCATTAATAATTCTGAAATTAATTCTCATGTTATAAAAAATTACCTCGACCAGTCTTTTGGTTTATAGTACTTTCTAAAATATCAATAATATCATCCTCTGTGACTTCCTTCTCCTTTGGTTTTTCAGGAATAATTCCCTTTGAGCGCAAAATATCATTCCACTCAGTATCATCATTTGGATTTTGCTGTAATTAAAAGTCTTTTTTTAAGCACAAACATTTTCTTCATTAATTTACATAAATTGTTATACTCTATTTATCATTTTACTTCATGTATTATTAATCTATCAAGTGATTTGCTTACCATTTTGATAGTCAATAAAACTTTTTACAACTAGTTAACACGTGTACAATACTCCAAATTGGAAAACGATCTTTTTTTTACTCCAAAATTTTGATAATTAAATCACTTAAAAGTTTGAATCACTTCGAGTGAACTGAAAGAAAACCAAGGAAAAATAAACTTCTCCACACCCACATTTGGTCAAAGGATCGAATTACTGTCTAAAAGAACCCACCATTTTCCAGCAACATCATTACCCGCACTACTTTTATCATCACAAGCAGTGACATAACCTTTAAAAACTCATTGGCTGACGTTTCCCAAATAGAGAAAACTCAAGAGACTTTCAATGAATTTGTAAGAACTACTGAGCCATAGATGTTGTTGGTAAAAAAGAATCTGATAGTTCAACTGCATCAACATATGTATCGGATAAATAAATAATTTTTGGCGTTGAAAAGCAAGATCAATAGCAGCTCTTCTTTTTTCTCTCTAACATATGTTAAATACAGATTTTAATGCTAAAAGATAAATAAAAAAAATGTAAAAATTGAAATAAATTATTGGAATTGATTATTATTAATCAAGCATTAATACCAAGAGATAGAACGTTTTTAAATTAAAAATTTCTACTCCAAAATGCATTAATTTTTTTTCCATCTGTCATAAAAATTTCATGAATCGTCTCATAGGTGGCTCTGTATTTTTCTTTATCTTCGCATCACGTCGGACATTTCCGGTGATGCTCGATCTTCGAGGCATGGTGGGGTGACGTCACGACGCATGTTCTGTACTATCGAATGTACACGAATGACAGGTGGTACTGTGAATTTCTCGCTCGTACTTACACTTGAACAAATGTGTAGTGTCTACATCATATCTAAGAAACAATAATAAGCAATAACAAGTGTGACAATACATAAACTAATCGTGATTCCTTGTAATTGTGTGCAATGCTTGCGCTTTATGTACGCTGTTGGATCTAGTGCGATTGTTTAAGGTTTTATAATGAATCCACCGAATTCCCGTGAGCTGCCCAAAAAGATTAGCTCCGTAAGAAAAGGTATAAAAGATCAAGTTTCTAATGTCTTGATTCAATATTCTTGATTGCTGTCTACGATGAGTTCATAGGTCTTGAAAGAATTTTCTTGAAAATCATGTCATTTTTTGTTAATATTAATCGTTTAATTACAGTTGAAGTCCAACATAACATTTTTTTTTTCTTAATTTATTTACCAATCTATTGAATGTTATTACTGATCCTATTGTTGTCATGTATTTCATTTGTTTTCAATCCTTGGAATGTGTAGAGAAGAATTTATTTTTTTCAGCAATTTTGCAAAATCGATACATTAAACTTGGCATACAACGCCGTCGATTATCAATTTCGTTGTGAGTAAAATTGATAATAGTAGTATGAAAATTCATTAAAATTGGAAAAATCGTGTGGGAAAATTGTATATGGGTTTTGATAAGGTGTCTGCATGTAATAAAAATTGAAAAATACTGTGTTAATTTCTATTTAAATATTCATTTCATGCTTAATTTATTGCAGATCATGTTTCCAGTTCATTTCAACTTGTCTCATTACGTCTGCTTAAGATTAATAGTTAGAATCTTTGTACTATTTATATTTATATCATCAGCTGTCAGTCTTTAGTCTATTTTTATTTCATTCAATAGGAATATTAATCAAGCCCAAATTGAGCATACGGTTTTAATTAGAGCACTTTCATGTAGATATACTAATAGCTTATTAGATTAACATCTATGAAAAGTAGACTATAATCAGTGAGTCAAGGGTCAATGGGAGGATGATAAAATCTTGAACAATATTTTTGAAGCTCTATATATGATAGTTCTACATTACTCTATTGATTTTATATTATACTGCACTATTTATCTTGATATTTCTGGCTCTATACTTGGCTATTCTTTTCAGGCAATTTTATCAACTGGGGTTTGAAATAACAGTTCTGCTGTAGCTCTATAGTTATAAATCATTTTCAATGTCATTTTATCTTTGAAAAGTAATTTTATGACCGAAAATAAATATATATGTATAGCCATTAAAAAAAAAAAATAATCTCATTTTCTGATCATTCAGAGTCTGGGCATCCATTTACCCAATTTATGTTAAAATAATTACCTTAAGATCTACTAATTAAATAAGCTTAAATGATTTTTAGAATTACTTTTCACAAGATAACAATCAAGGTGATGGTTATTATGATAAAATAATTCACATTAAAACTTTTAATATTAATTATAAAACAGTTACTAATTTTGTTTTATTTAACTACAGGTGTAGAAAACAAGTTGGCATATCTATATGGGGCAATGCGTATCTCGTAAGGCGGGCGCTGTCATTGCAGCTTCGTCGTACCGAATCATGGACAAGCCCGCCAAAAATAAGGTAATTATGTTTTCTTTTTTTTTTTTAATTAAATGATGACAATGCTATTAAGTAAATACTTCTTCTTCAGGGTCTTTAAATTAACATGTATGCTTGAGAGAGATATATTTTTTCAAGTTTGTAGTCCGAAACGAGGAAGCAATACAATATAATAGAATACAAATATTGTGAGTGCGTCGACCTCTTCTACTTGCTTGACGACTTACCAGTAGGTTTGCTCGCATATAATAAGACAAACCACGGTATTCTATGAGGATCGGTTACATCAAACTACAAACCATAAGCCGACGACAATTTAATGTCATACAATCATTCTTTTCGACACTGCCGCGTGCATTCATTGTTAAATCATGATTTTCTTGGTTTCCTTTCGCTTTCCACTACACTTTTCTCTTCAACATTGTGTTTTTTTCCTCAACATTGCTATTATATTTTTAAGCACAATCAACATTTGCGTGCTTCACGCTCTTCTGTTCACTCATGGAATTTGATTAACGTAATCTCGTGGGTTTAATTATCACAGTAGAGTTGGAATAGTAATATCCTTTTGTTGCGTAAATAAAACAGGATGCTTCTTCCGTTGTCCTATTCCATAAACTATTTGTGGATCTTAATTATAGGGTTTAATTGTCGGTAGAAGGAAATGAAACAAGGTATTTGAAACATTTTCATGCGGATGGTTCAATAGAAAATCATTTATCCATTAAATGATGAATTTTAAGTTAATCATGTTGCCTAAAAAACAAATTCATTGTTTATCTGTAAAATAATTTGCCAAATTCCTCTTCATAATATTATTCATGAACATAAGTTGTTGAAGGAGTCTTTCACTTCTGTGGTTAAAAAACAATAGATCAAGGTTGGAGCTTGAAAGGTATTGTTAGTTAAAATTAATTCAAGACTATGAGAAAGTTCAATTCAATTTTTACGGTAAAAACTACATTAATTATTCAAAAATGGTATTTTACTTTAATATAGGTCAGTTTTGGATACATAAAGGTTTTTTGTTCATCTTCAGGTTCTCACTATTATATCCATCTATTGATTTGCTTACTTCAACGGAATAAAAAACTCTATCTAGTATATAAAGTATCTTTCAACATCTAATTTCTCATTTCCAATTTGCTATGCTCCAACTCTTGTCACTAAGAATAATGACCCGGTAGTTTATTCTATCTTGTTAATTAATGTTTCGTTCCTATTTCAAACATTTTTTAATAATTTAATTGTTTATAATTCAGAGTTTCTCATCTCGTTAGCGATAATATTTTTTTCTTTTTGTTGCCATAAGTTTAATCAACAAATGTTACCAATTTGTATTCATTATAAATATTTGTTCGAAGTATAAAGCACGAGATAGTAGTTTTATTTTGATTAAAAACCTCATAAGGGGAATGAAAGTGATAACAGGAGGATATTGAAGCATGCATGCTGATATAGGAATGCTGATCTGTAGGAGGTACGTTGATCACTAACCAACTAAGTAAGTTGTATAGATACAAAATGATTGTACTATATATTCTGATATTATCTTGTGCAGTATCTCGAACATGGGAAAGTACTTGTGGGCATCAATTATTATTTTCTTATTGTTGATAGTCTTGATAGATTACCGTTATATTTTGATATTCAACAATCTCATGAATTAATCATCACTTTTTGTTTTTAATTTCTTTCATGCTGTTTTTTTGCTTCAAAACATCAACAAGTAACAATGATTTGACTTGTCATGCAGTCAAGTTTCTAAAATATTCAGCCATGGGCTTCAATTTTAATTGATTGACATTAACTTGTAGAAAATATCTTACACTAAACGAGACTGGTACTCAGGCTAATACTCTCTATACGTTCAAATGAGTGACCTGCTTTCAATAATCAATAGAAAAGTTTAATTTCTCGATCAGTACTTGGTACAATTTATGTACCGACAATGTTTTGCTGCTCAAGTAGTTGAAGATATAGAAATATCGCGAGAGACATATGCATATAAAAATGAAAAAAAAATTAGTCCAATCTAAAGAAGCTGCTACATGAATCAACACTATTAATGATCTCACGAATCAATCGATTGTAGGATAGATAATAAATTTTCTAATGATCGCGTGGTCAACCAAGCGTTTGGTAAGCAACGGTGTGTGGTAGAGCTGCACTAGTATGCTGATTCAAGTGGTAATTACACCGTTGGAAATGCTATTTAGCATACCATAAAATTCTTCTACATTATCTTTCTCATATTTTACTCCTTTAGAGCCTTCTAATGATGATAAAAGTGTTTTAAAAGTAATTTCTCGACAGAAATTGCTGGTTTCTTAATTAAAATTATAATAAATAATCCTTCTGCTAAAAATTATTTTATTTCAATCACACTTTGAATTAAAAATATGCTAAAAACCTTGGATTCCAAGATGAAGCCTTTAGTATTCCAAGAGCTATTTTATGGTAATTCATGATCTAACAGTATTCAACAGTCTTCTAGAATCCTTGAATAGGTTAATAAGTATTTCAATGATTTTCTTAAGCTTCTATTATTCGAATTAATATTTCAGGTTTTGAAATTGTATCTTGATTTTTTTAATTAAGATATTTTTATGTAGATAAAAACATTAACATTCATTATTACTATCTAATTTTATTCCAGGATTGATTATATAAATTTTAAATAAGAATCAATACGTAATTTTGATTTCTAGATTCGTAATTGAGAGATATAAAATTATAATTTTCTACTAATTGCGTCGTAAAATGATTATTATTATTGACCAAATGATATCAAATTATTACAGAATAAACAAACTCGTAAAGAAGTATGATTTATGAATTTTAATTTAATCAGAATTATTTTTTTGTTTTGCTTATCTCAATCTGCACACATATTTACCAGTTCATTAAATTGAATAATCAATTTCTGATATACGAACATAGTTTTAGCGTTTCTAGTCACTATAAATATAATCATGATGTAAGAACTTATTGATGTTCACCAATTTAATTGAATTTGATTATTTCAAATTATACTTTCTCTTGATAAAATATTTGTTGACGGTAATCATCTAAATGACATTCAATTACCTGTTTAAAATATAAAATCAAACGAAAGCATATTTTATTTTCTTATGTTGCAACTTTTTCCATGTTAAGTAGTCTGTAAAGTGGAAGCTTCCGCCTCCAATTGGAGAAATCCCATTTATGCCAGAGTGTTTTCAATGGCAATTGAAATATTGCCAGAATGCAAACATCAATAACTGGCCAGCGAAAATTTATATATTTATACCCATATATTTCAGTAAATGTAGCTGAAAGAGAGAACTCATGAACTTTAAAGAGCGTGGGAGATTACTATATATCTGCAATAAAATGTGAGGGTTGTGGTGAGAAAAATGAAATTTCTCCTTGAGATTCCCCAGAGGTCTTTCCTGCGAACCGTTAGTCAACACATTGGAGAGAGGCTCCATGATAGCCATCGTAACATACAGGGCTTTAAATATGTTCCGCATGGAATCGCATGCCTCTTGTGTGTAACAACATTCGTGTATGGGTATCATGAAGTCAACATTCCTGGGTTGCTAGCAATAACCAGGAAGTTGATGAACCAGCTGATCGCATGCGCTCAACTTACGGTTCAAGTTCATATGTCTAATTTAACCTTAGAACTCTTGAGGATCAGTGTCCCTGTTGATTTTATCTACTTTTACAACCAATTAATGAACAGAATTTCAATCCCCAGAAAATATCACATAAGTTTATATTGGAATTATTCTACTGAAATCGAACATGGTCATTGGAAAGTGTGAATGTCATATCCAAGGTTTTTTTATGAAACCAAAAAAAATTATCAAATTGTTAAATCATCGTTACTATACATAGCAAGGATGATCAAGTTGTAAATGACTTTCTAAATTTAATATAAAAATTGAGGTCATATGCAAATGCCATTCACTTGATCGTTCAGGTTTCTGCTCCCTAACATTGTATTTAGTTAATCTTTTTTTATTTATTTTACCATTTATCTATCATTGTAAAGCAAGTGTGCTCAGTCACCGGAAACACAATCACTGATGAGAATAAAAGTGCTTGGTACAATGAGAAAACATGCAGTATGTAGGGAGGAAGCGTAATGAGAATTTAAAAAGTAGAAAGTCAATTGTAAACCTTATATTGACCCCTGAAGAGAAGAGCACAAGAAATTTTTCCCAGACTTCGCAATGCAGTGTTTGTCGTCATTTAATGACTGCAGTAGACCTTGATAGTTTATATAAGTATAATTAGAATGACAGAATAAGATGCATCAGGTGTACAATCAACTTTGAAAAGGTAAAGGTCACATGGAATTAATTTATCCTGAGTGCTCCCTGCAATAAATATCGATTAAAGTCAGGTGAGAATGAAGACCATTGCAGAAAATGGTGTAGTCTGTTGTAGTAGACATCACGTTCGCGCAGTACGGTTCTCCGGGTATCGATTCTCTCGTGGCGCCGGTCGGACCACGTGAGTCATCTCTTCACAAATGCCATCCATTCCTCCTCTTTCTTTAGAATTTTATGCTTTTTTCTCTAGTATACTGCTTTCGAACAAACTTCTTGACTTTAGAGATACTACAAGAGTATCTCGAGAGTGTTAAGAAAAAATTCTTCTACAAAAAAGAGGTCATTTTATGCAAAGATACTCAACTTCCAATTTTCAGATAAGTTTTATTCTAGCTCGAGGCTTCATTTTGTGTCTTTAATTGAAAAAATAACAGCTATTTTAGAAAGAGCAGCACTGCATTCTATTTTTTTTCTTAGGTTATTATTTTCTTTAAAAATCTTCTGAAGTTTAATGAAACTATTTACTGTAATTTCATTAGAGGTTTTGCTTTGTGATATTTAATTTAGAAATAAATTGTTTTTATTGAAAAGAAGAATCTATTTCTTTTGATATCTGAAAAAATATTTTTATTTCAAGAAAATACTATTTCTCTTTTTACTTGTTTATCGTTGTTGTTAGGTATAATTCAATAATATCAACATAAATTTGTTCATTGATCTGTATGTAATATTTTATCAAAAGAATTATTTCCATTTCCTTGTATTTTTTTTTAATCAAATGATTGATTTTATACTTCAATGAATTCTCCTTTTACGTAAAAGTCTAAAAAAAGAAAACAATCTATCTTGATTTATTTTTATCGTTGGATCCCTAAGTTTTTTCGAAAATATCTGTACATAAGAAGCCTTGTACTCTCATTGTGTCTGATTGATCGGATTACAGGATTATTCTATTACACAACTGCAGAAAAAAATTGAACTTGACATCAGCATCATTTAATATCTACTGCATGATATTTTAATCTTCCATAATACAGACATTTTGTATTAAATATATTTACTCCAGGAAAAAATTATAATCATTTATCAAGAAAAAAAAATTTCACAAAGAACATCCACTTAAATTGAATTTTTTTATTTCTGCCTAGTTTGCGTTCGCGCAGTGGCGTTTTGACGCCGGCGCGGAACATTGAATCGATTTCCTTCTACCCTCGACTGACCAGGGTTATCTGGAGTGCGTAACCGCAAAGAAACGTTGAAAAGCGCACTTTGGCAACCTGGCGGTCCTAACAAGACCATCAATGTGATTAACGATGTAACAACCAACTGTTTGCAATTTTTTCAACTTATCTGTCCAAGTATCAAGTGAATTACGCCACTGTGAGCGATATCCCGTGATAACTACTCGTGCAAATCCGTTGAGACAGCAAGACCTTGGAATTTGATAATCTTCTTGTGAACGTGCTGATTATTATATTTGTAGAAGAGACGGTGGAAGGGAATTATACGAAATGACTCAAGTAAAGTAATGACTACTTAGGCCTCTTGAAATTTTTAAAACGTTAATAGTTGGACTACGAAAGTGATAGAGTCATGGATTATCGATATGGATATCGCTATAGAGAGGATGATGGTGTGGAAGACGAGAATGGTTGCGCCAGCAATTTCGTGGTGGTAAGGGTGTTATGTGTCTTTATTTATATGCTGTCAAACTACTAGTAAAAGTTACTGATTTGTAACGATAGGGATATATATAAAATATAATATTGTATATATATAAATCACATTTCTCTCCTGAGTCATATGTTTTGCTATTCAGTTGTACTATTCTCGTAATGTTTTCAACTTCTGCTGACAGAGTCTACTGTCATGCTCTCAGGGTCTTGAGACCCGAAATAGATTTTGTTTCCCGACAGTGGTCTCTCTGCTAAAATGTCTTACTCACATATTATTAATTTCTGAGTGCATGGTGTTAAGTGCGAATCATTGAAGCTCACAAACTGTCTACTCTGTAAATTACTCTACTTTTTAATTTATTTAAATAATTTGTTAATCTTTAATATTCATATCTTTATGATTAATATTTTCTAGGTCACTAAAATTGTCACAGACTAATGTATTTTTGTTATTTTAGGACGATAGCAAAAGTTCGTCGAAAAGAGGGGTACCCCAGACACGAGGCACTGCCATATCCTTCGGATTCCGGCGAAAATCTCGTGGCGACAATCAGCACACATCAATAAAAAATTATGAGACCGAGGAGATTCCACAACGTTCTAAATCTGTTGGACCTGAACAAGTGAGGAGACGATTAGTTGATGATGATGATCGACATCATCGAGTTCAAAGTGCGTCATCAGGTCGATCGACACCTAGATTGGCACCACCCAAAAAAGAAGCTGTTAGTGGAGCTGCCGTGAGAACTAATCGATTCGGCTTTAGACAACCGCAAGCAAGGTACACAGACAAAGTGGCAGACATTTGTTCCAGTCATAGTGCGAGTCATTTTAATCAAGAAAAGATGCAGCAAGAAGCAACTCATCATATCTCACGAGCATCATCAAAAGTAATTCAGCCAATGTACTCCACCCAGCCCAGTTCAAAATTACGACCATCTCCAGTCAATAATCCTCCAGGATATCATCACAACAATAATAATAATAATAACAATAATAATCATGCCATGGGCGAAACAAATCGAAGAATGACAGGCATTCCAGAACCAGTCAGTAAATATACCCTCCATACAAGTCATTTACCTTTGCCACAATATGCTGTGAGAGTCAATGACTCGAACTCAAAGGTCGCCAAAACAGCGGCCAATCAATGTCGAAAGATTTCAACTGCTTCAAAAGGCTCCGCTAGTTCTCAATCAGGTTCTGGAACTGAAGATTCAGGAATCAGTAGTCAACCGGGTTATTCTGTGGATAGCGAAACATTGAGAAATATGGATTATATGGATGCAGGTTCTCCTGCTAGAAGGATTAATGTCAGACCAAGAAATCTAAGGATGGTCGTCAACGGAAAGAGTTTCGATGTACGAGATGTAGATAATGACAGTACTGTCACTGAGATCTCAGTGATTGCATTGCCTAAGGCTTTTGCCAGCGTCAATCTCAGCACAGGTTTAGTTCGAGAGCGAACCAATCAGTATCAAAGAATCACAAATAAGGACAATAGGTATACAGAATCTACAACTTCAATGTCAACAACCTCATCTGAGGGTTATGATGAAGGTCTTGGTGAAGAGAAAGTATACAAAGATCGTTCACGTTCAGAAAAGATTTCTTCAATTAAATCAGACTTCAGTCCACCCAGCTCCGATGATCCTGAATACGGTCATGGTGAGGCAATGGCCGATGAGTACTCTTTCAGCTCCAGCGATGAGTGTCGAGCCAATCACACTGAACATCTTAAGACTATTTCTAACGCAGTTAAGAGTGGATCTCTGCCAAAGAGTACTTTACGCTCAGTATTGCTTACCATTGAAGATCCTGCGTTTGCAGCTGCTGCTGCAACTTCTACTACTCTTATAGATGATGAGACCTCACCAGTTGATAGTTTAGTTGATAGTTTAACAGCCAGTATTACGCAGTCAGACGGGCAGCAGTCGAAAAGAGAAAAAGTGGTGGAAAAAGTCGAAAATATTGTTGAAGATGATTCTCCGGAAAATTCTACAAATGTTTCGAATTCTCTAAGTTTATCAGAAGGAAGAGAATTTTTCGACGATGAAATTGCTGATCAACCTGGATTGACATTTGATGATACAATGAGAGGTGCACATGAAACTCAGTCGGGTCGAGCGAGTCAAGCAGTTACCGACAACAGTCATACATTAGTTGAGCCTATTCCAAATAAACCAAGTAAGTTACTGTTTAACTTTTAATTCATGAATTTAATCTGAATACACTTGACTTATATTATCTTGTGATTAATTTATTTTGCGGCTTTTACAGATTTACAACAAGGAAAAAATGTAGAAAGCAGTCCTATAAATTGCCGACGAATAAGTAGAACTGATAGTGTAGGCACTTTGTCAACATGTGAGTCAATTACATCTGATGATTTGATGCTGGATTATGAAAGGAGTGAAACCAGTTCTTATGGCGAATCCAATCGATGGTAATTTATTTACTTTAATATTTTTTACCCATTTCTTTTGATTTATGATGTTACTTATTAATAATTTATGTAGGATGGATACCAGTCCAGCAGTACATGAGATCGATGAGACAACAATTCTTTCAGAACTTGAAGCGCAAGGTGAAGAAGTAATGCGAGAATTGTCTTCATTAATAAATGCTCCTCCAAAAAACTCAAATCTTAATTTAGCAAATCATAATTTAAATATCAACAATAACAACAACAACAACAATAATAATAATCCTCCAACAGAATCTGGGTATGTACATACAGCTTTTTATCCATTTAATATAATGATCCATGACTCGAAAAAACTTTTGACTGTTATAAGTTTAATATGGATATTCAAAGTAAACGAAATAATAGTCAATCAAACGATATTAATGATAAGATAAACCATGGATCATTTATGCTTTATTCAATTTTATTTTTGCTTTACAGATGCTTTATATGTAATTGTGTAAATAGGTCTAGCCTTATTTTGTCCTTTAGTTAACAACATATCCTGTATATTCTAGTTTTCCTTGAGACACTTGTCATTCTTTTCAATGCTAACTGGTTTCTGACTCAAGAACCAAGGAAAGACCATGTCGCATTAAGGTTATCGAGTGATATTTTAAAATTAGTCGAATTTTCGAATATTCTTAGAGATACTCAGAGGAGGTTTAAAAAAACATTTATCATTTTTTCTTTTAAATGAACATAATTCCTTCCATACAACTTTTACCTTGCAGAGACCTATTTATTAAAGTAAATTGAAAAGTAATTAAAATTGATTTTTAACGACGATCGATAATGTTCATAAATTGATTTTATTTATCATATTCAATTAATTACATCAAAAACTAATCATTCATTTTCTATTACAAGCCATTATCATTATTCTAGAATTAGAAAAAAAAACTGGTCAATAAGTATAAAATTAAATGATCATCAATATTTTTATTATTATTGTTTAAAATTGATGTTACAACAATCAATAGTGTTTACGAGTTCTGGAAGGAAGTCTGCATGCTCCATAAATGGAAAAGAAAATGCAGTTTTATTTTTACGACTTGAGGTTTAATGATTTAGAGTCATGATTTTTGAATACAAGCAGTTAGTTTATATTTTATGAAAACGATAAAATACTCGGGTGAAAGATTACCCACATTGACTTCTATTCCAGTATGGTTTCCCCTTCCTATTGAATGCTGACAGCGCAGCCGGTGGCTGACTGACGTGATCGAAGAGCTTCGTATTTTCCTACGCTATTAACTTGTTCGTTGCTTTATATTTAGTGTTCAACTTGCTGTGAGGCGAGTTATCGCGAGTTGAGGGCGTCGCGGTTCATTCTCTCTCCGTTACTAACAGTCTGACAGCTTCCTGTAATCAGTGTATATATTTTTTTAAAACTGACATTTTGTGTAAACCTATAAAAATTCCAGTGCTTTTATTTTTAAAAATAAAGCGAAGGTTTTTTTAAAACTAACTTTATTAATTAATTTGTTTCTATTTTATAGTTATAATGAAATTTCTGTAAAATATTGAAGAAACTTCTCTATATGAAGTTTATTCATTCAAGTTGTTAATTAAAATGAACACTCTTACTCCATTATCTCATTAATTCACCGCGACGTGATTGCACTCATGATAAAAATATGAATATCGACTGTGTCCGTAATGTAATAAAGAACCTTCAATTACGTTAATGACATCAACATGACCCGGAGCTCAAAACTTATTTTCGAATAATTGAATCCCTCGACATCTACATTTAGCCGCCAATTTTCGCAATTGAATTTGTAAGCTTGAATGGAGGAAAGGAGGGGAATATTTTAGAGAGAATTTAGTCAAACTTCATTTTCGTTCTTTCTATTGAAACAAAAACTAATTATTTACTTAATGTGTCAATCATAACACCTTGAAATTAATCTCAGTCCTTATCTTCCTTGCTGTTTCGTGCTCATTATAATGATTGTTTTTTGCATTGCATGTGACTGAAATTTTCACATTCATCCTAGCATATTATTAAAAACATCTTGATTACCAGTCGGCATGCTTAAAATTATTCAGCCATATACAAATTTTAGCTTGCTTTATATAAATAATTAAATAAAACTTCAACGAAAAGGGGTTCTTAAAGTTCATTGTTTCATTCTTCATTATTTCCAATTTATATAAAATACAGACTTATCAACTAACAAAAAACGCTTTTGTTGTTTTAAAAACTACAATGAGTACATGAAGAACGTATCTTTTTGTCGGGTATAAAAGGTTATGATTAAATTATCGGCTTCTAATGTAATCGTTGAATAAAGGTTTCATTGAACTCGGTCGCATAAAGCACTAATATTCGTTCTTTTTATGTCTATGGACAAAAGCGAATAAAATAAAAAAATACACATTGTTGTACTAGCTTTCATTATTCGGATTATTGAGAGGTAGTATTTTGTGTTCTAGTGCACTTAAAAAACGAGTGAACCAATTGCAAAATGAAGAGGAAGCTACGGGTGGGGACTACTATCAACTGACTTATCCTAACTAGCAAACACTCACCAGCCCTCCCTTGATGACTAATTGCACAAATTAAACCAGGTGCTAGGAGAGGGCATGAGATTTATAGTCAGCAGTGGTTAATTCTTTTATCAAAACTTCCTATAATTAGAGTTAAAATTACTAATTATTAACATTCCAAATAATCCAACTTACTTATAACGCACAAAATTTTAGTGGATCACATTTAGATAACACTTTTGGACTTTTACTGCAATAATTCTGATAAAAATACGTATTTTTACAATTTCATAAAATGATAACTTATCCAAATAGTTACAGTCTAGTGAAGAATCATTATACTGATCCAAGTACTCCAAAGCTAGCCTAGAAGATTATTTACATTGATAAATTTTACAATACTTTTTACTCGTGGGTAGATTAGAATAATAATGGTGCCGAAACATATGTCAAGCCACAAGAATAATTATGACGGATAGAAGAACCATTTTATAGAGAAATAGAAGTTGATAATTATTTATTTTTGTGTTAAAAGAAGCAACTTTTGCATTTATTCTGAATATCAATTCAATATTTAAATAATGAAGGATAATTAGCCAAAATATTTACCTCGTAGTATATATAAAATATTAAATCACAATATATCAGCATAGTCTTCGAGTAATGGAAGTTATGAAAAATATTTATCCAGTTTTAAGTAGTATTCGTATACAAATACGTAATCATAAAGATAGTTAATGATGAATATATATTTTATCACTTTATAACTATTTACTATCACATTAATGGGATGAAACATGATTGTCATTAAAAGTGAGATGAAATCAAGAGAGAAGTGTATGAATGAAATTCTGCAGGACAGAAAGAGACAATACAAAGCATTGAGACAAGAGAGAATGTCTACAAAAGAGTAAAAAAGGATTCTTATGACTGAGTTATACTTATTATACTCATTATTTACTCACTTTGTGACTTTCAAGTGAGACACTTGAGTGCAGAAAGACATTTTTCATTAATTATTCGAGTGATGCACTGATGACACTTCGCGTTTGAACGTTATACAGTGGTCACAGCAACATTGTTGAGACAGCTTTGTTCTTACCTCGGTATGATGAACAAAAAATTGATTAAATCAAAAGGCCATGTGGTTCATGAAATAAATTTATAAAAAGGACGATAATGAAGGAGCCAGCTATGCAGAAATCGGGGACTAAAATTGCTACAACTGATGCGAGTTTGGCTTCAAGCAATGGGTAAATAGTCGTCCAAATATCTTCATCCACCCTATTTTATTACACGTTTATATATATTTTATCTTCCAACGCATTTATAGTCAACTGTTTTATTATCAGGATGATCCCAGTTATTTTTTTATCCTTCGTGTAAATGGCAGCGTGTCCGAAGACGAGTGTTATCAGTTTGATCAATAATCTTGAAGGCATAGGAATCATACTACATTTACTAATTCTCATCTTTGTCGAAGTCTACTATCATTATACTCTTTCTTAACAAAATGTTTTTAATAACAATTCATTGAGAGAAAGTTTCTAAACATTTCTTATAATTTTTAAACCATTCTCTCTTTGAACTATTGTTAATTAAAATTGAAAAATTTACTTCAATAGTTGGTTCTATTAGTTGTTCAGATCTGAATTATTTAAATAATTCATGATATACTATTGTATTTGAATTAATTTTAAAAAATTTCACATAGATCTATATTATTATTATTTATGAAAAAGCAATATTTTTGCAAAATTGATTTCATTTTAGTTGATAACTTTTAGACTATAAAGCAAAATCTTAATTTGAAAATTTCTCATCTTTTTAATAATTTTTCTCTCAATGTAAACTCAAAAGTCATTAGTGCTTGCACTGTTGCTTCGGACACGGCTTTCTTTTATCTTATTTTGCTCCAATATTTTCTAGCATGACACTTAATGTATATCCAGTAGCGTAAATAATTATTTTATTCATGCTATTGATTATTTTAAGCATGAGCTTGCTAGGCAGTACTATACAACACAATACCAATAGACTATAGTAAATGAATATTTTAATCATTGTAACAAATATGATAAAAATCAATATATTGTGGTTTTACGTAAGCTGTTTAACACCTGCTGCTATAAAATGTAGGTCATTGTCCGTTCAAGTTTACAAACTGATTTACTACTATTAAGTCAAGACCATGGAAAGAATTTTGTTCGAGTTTCTTCTGATTAAATGTATTCTGTGTCGTCCGATGCAGGTTTTTGTTCAATAAACTCGTCTTCCGCGACTTCATCATCGATTCTTATTGAGGTCAAAGAGCGTGGATAGCATAACTCTACATTCATTCTAAGAATGACATCAGTTTTTTGTCAGGTTAAATCATTATACCATCGGTCAATGACATTAACAATTAGTCAAGTTTTTCATTATGTAAACCATCATAAAAAATCCCTCAACATGTTTAAAAAAGCATAAAGAGTCTCCTTTGTTACGCGATTGGGAAAAAAGAATATCTTCAATACAATTTTAACTGTAATTAGAGCGTTACTAGTTGGCCAGTTGGCAACTTCTACTTGTTTTATCCGGTTGCGCCATTTGTTCCTGAAATCTTCTAGATTTGAATGTTTGAAATATTTCTCAAAGAAATTATACAATGGCCAGTTAAAACAAAAAACCAGGCACTAGTTGTAAAAAGACCAATAGCAATCTCTGTGTGCAGTGATGTAAGAGTGATTTGCCTTTCAAGAACCATTCCAAGAATCGGGAAAAATATTAAACTCAGTAGTAAATAAAATAAATATCCAACCTAATTCCTCAGTACTTTCCTTACTTGTGTTTTACTTGTTTTTTATAATGGATTATACTGCGGAAAAGTGAATAATCTTTACTATTATTTGAATATAAAACAGTAGGTCGACGACCGTAATTACTGACTTAGATCCTCAACATATTCCTTTATTATACTGGGACAAGGACGTTGCGGTTGTGCGTGTATTTGATAAAAGAATTATTTATAGGTAAAATAATCCTCAGTCCAACTACTTGTGGTTAACCTTTGTTTTTTATTCACAATTTAAAAACTTTCTCGTAATTTATTTTTACTGTTCCATTTCTCTAAAAAACCAATATTAGTTGAAGTAATGAGAGAATAAATTTCAAACATTTTCGCTCTTATAGAAGCTAAGCTGAATTTTTTGGCATGTAAAACATATCAAAAGAAAAATCGACTCCAGCCAAGCATTGCTGGAAAACTATCAGTTGAATTTATTTTCTTTGGCTAAATGCCCATTTTTACTTCTTCTGCGGTACATTTCTTTTTTTATGGGGTGAGTTTCTGCAGTTCCATATAATTGAAACGCATAAAAATTGTCCTGGTATTCAAAGTCAAGGCCGAATACTTTTATGTGAAATATAAAACCATGAGATAAGATTTTTGCGAGCTATTGCATTACGTGGTTAATTTTCTCTTTGTGAATAATACGGTAATAAAGACATGCTTTACATCTTCCATGGAAATTGATCAAGTCAATGGCTTTTAATGTGGTATTGGCCAACCTATCTCATACCACATAGCTCTCCTTCTTCCATTTCGTTCTGTTCCTCTCCTTCATGAACTCGTAGAATATCGAGCGTCCAACTTAGTCCTGGAAGCGCTTGCGCGAAATTCATACTAGTAAATTTAATATCTAGTCTAGGTTGATCTCTGCAGTATCTGAACAGCGTTAGACGCTTCAGGAGTGATCAGAGAATTTTAGGGAAACATGTTTGAATTGTTTACCTTTTAGTTTAATAACAGAATGGAATTTTTCTACAACCTAACATTAAAAACATAGAATTCAAGATGAATAAAAGAAATAAAAGTAAAAATTCAATTCAATCATCATGTTTCTATCAAAGATCTTGAGACCTTGACTTTGAAAGTGATTTATCCGGGGAATTTTAAGTGTGCGCAGGTCAGATTATTAAACGTTTGAAATGTTTGAATAAGCAGTAAAGCAAGCGAGTGCCGAGCAATCGTTGATGGTGAGATGAGTCAGCTCACTTTTATATAATACGCTGTCTTATTCTCTTTAGTTTTTGTCCTGCTCTTAAACCAGTAAGTTTGCAGAACGATGATTAATTCTACTGGTGATAAATAGAGTTTCCAGCTTTGAGTGTGCGCAATGGCATCTAATTCAGACACTAATAAAGGTGCTAAAAGACGAACTTCTTTAATACCTCGAGTTAAAGTGAATAGTGTTGAAAATATACTTGAATCTGATGATTTGAGAAATCTTAGATTAGGTGATACAGTTGAGAATGGTAAAGACTCAGGTTTATCTTCAGAAAGTTCAACGCCAACTGGTGGATCACCACCACCAAGGCAAAACAAAGTCATACCTTCTACGTTTACTATTAATTCTGTTCTCACAAATCATGGGAAATGCGATTCTGCAAGGTATTATTTTATTTTTTGCGCAACTACTTAGTTGATTTACGGTTTAGTTACTGCTGCTTTTTTATTCAATTTTTTCCCAACATCCAGAGAATTTAATTTATCATGTTGGATAATGTTACGTGTAAGTCTTCAGATTATGTGTTAATCTCGAATGTCTACATTTATTGTTACTTAAAATCAGTCAACTGTGATAAAACATAATGCTTTTAATAAAATCTTCGATTTACCTGAGGCATCCAGTTATTATCATTACTAATAATAATTATAATGCCAATTAATTATTATGAAGACATACACGTATAATGTGCATAGAAAAAATGACTCAATCATAGATATGAATAATGAACAGAATCATTTAATTTCTATATGAGTAATTTATACAAGTATCGCAACACAACATTACCAGCAGGGGAAGAAAGTATTACTACGCAAAAAGGTTGTTTCGTTGTTATTATAATTAGTTATTTCCTTTTTTGATTCAGAATCGGCAGTGCAAGAACATCGAGACTCTTACGTACTAGACCTGGAACAGAGTCACCGCGTTCCCTTGATAGCGTGCGAACACGACAAATACCCAGTCCTTTCAAGTTGGTGTCAACAGGAAATGTAAGTTGACAGTGTTATAATAATATGTGTTAATTATAGTAATTATTGAAATTTCTCATATATTATGAAGAAAGTGTTTCTAAATTCTTGATACGTCATGCAGGGACAATCTCCTAACATCGACTCTGGTGATGAAGGAAGTCCAAGGCTGGAAAGATGCAATTATCACCAGGATTTAGTTCATATTAAGGCTGGGCTTTTAAAACTAATGCGCATCATTCAGGAGGTATAATAATCCAAAAAAAACTACTTATCTTAATTGTTATTTTTTTATTGTTATTAATTTTGTGCAATAATTTTTTTCATTCAATTAATATTTTTTAAATTATTGTCTACTATTATCACTGGACAGTGATTAATTTTTTTTGTATAGTAATTTATGAATAATTTTAAAAGATTAAACCGTAACACTATTAATTTAATTTTGATATCATTTATTTATTTGTGTGCACTAACATTTTTCATTTTTTTCTTTGTGTTCTTTAATTTTTGGTTCCCTTTGGTTATCAAACACAAGACTGAAGAGAATGTTTTGACGAGGGTACGTTCCATTTATTTATTGTATTATTCTCATTTTTTTTCCTCCATTAAATTACCATTGAAAGAAAAAACGAGAAAATAATATTCCTTAATTACTTTCATTTAAGGCGGATACTCTCAACCCATTCAACAACTCAACGGTGGTAAGTAATTTTTAATTTATTCAATTATATTTTCTTAAGACGGAAATTTATATCTATTAACAATAGAATGACTTTCTACAGAATGGTCTCTCCCATAACCTGAATGAAGATACCTCAGTCGATTCCAATGGTTCTTTAGTTAATGGAGCTTTAAATATTGCTGATGAATTGGCAGATTTACGAAGACAAGTAATTTTCCTTCAAGGCCAAGTAGAAGACAAAGACAGAATGATTCAGAATCTTCAATTGCAAGTAGCTAGGCAACAAGAATTAATGAATAGTGTAGATTCAACGAGCTGTGCTTCTTCGACTTATGGAAGCAACATGTCCCCTCTTAAAGATGTATGCAATGCAGCAACACAAACAGAAAAAGTACGTTTTTTTTACAATAATTAGTTAAATTAATTGACTATTTTATGTAATAAAATTTCATTTTTCAAATGATGTAGATTCGTCCAGTATCAGCAGGGCCATCATTACTTCAATCATTTCCACAAGAGAATGGCATGGGGCCTCTCGTAAGGTAAATCTATTTTTTCCAACAAACTAAATAAAAGAACTACTTTCACAATATCTTGATGCAAATTTTTCCTATTTTTAAAAGTCATTTTACAAGTATATCATATCAATGAACTATTGTTATTGCTGCCTTGGTTCGTGGTCTCATTCTCTCTCTGGTTACACGACTGAAACAGCTTCAGGATCGGGAAGGTAGAGTGTGTCAACTTGTGTGATTTATTATTCGGATATTTTCTTTTAAGTGTATTGAATATCATGATTTACGTTTACGTGCTTAATTTACGAGTATTACCTTCCTTTGAGCATTGTTAGAACCTGTTATAAAGTCATTGCATGCATAAGAAATATCTACATAATGAAGATCTTTAGCTTAATCGATTCATTCTGTCAATTAAATATATTCGGAACATAGCTTCTTGCTTTTCTTTATTGACGTACATCTTAATGTATAATTGAACTGAGTTGAGAGGTTTATACCAATCAAAGCTTTGAAGATGTACAAAGTTTAATGAATGTATCAAGGATGATTTCTAATCTTAATAAGACGAAAAAATGTGTGACTAAAGATAAAAATTCTAGAACTGCCTTGATCAAGAATTAAATAATTATTAAATACTCGAAAAAATATATAATGATGTTGAGTAGTTATATTTATAATTTGTTTGATTCAATTAATAGTATAGATTGTTTATTATCATTTCCATTAATGCACTTAATTAACACACTTATATTAAATAATTTTCCATGCTGCATTTAATAGCCTTGTGGGGTGAGTTTCATTGATAAAAAAAGTTATTCAAGTAGAGTAAAAAATAGTGATGTTTTTTTTTATTTATGTGAACAAAACAATATGTCTGTATATTTTAAAAAATTTTTATTACTTACAGTTGGAGTAACACGTGGAATAATCAAAATTCATCACCTCAGCGACCACCATCATTAGTAGAACTCAACACTACAAAAAATCATCTTAAGCCAAGCGATCGTTTGCCAAAAAATACAAAATCTCGTCTTGATACATCAAATCGTTTGAATAGGAATTCAGAAAAATCATGTGCGAATAATAATTCATCAGTCAGACAGTCTTCTTTAAACGCTAAAGAGTCAGTATCAAATAAGATAATTGATTCCCATGAATTCACTAAAGAGTCATCAAAAATAGAAATTCAAAAGTCTGGTATACCATCATTTAAAAAAACAACACTTAATCCAGTATCGCGAGGAGCGAGAACTGATGTTTCAATCACAGGCCGATCGCACAACTCGTAACGATCATGTGCTTAACAAAAAAAAAGATAAAAATGTTTTGTAATTAGTTTTCATGAAGTCGTTAAACATAATTTAATTTAATTTTTGTACATTTGTTATTATTAGTTAAAAGTATAATTTTTTTAATTTGTAAATATAGAAACTATATTTGTGAATTCGTAAGTAAAGCGAAAGAGATTTTTATGGGTAAATCTTTCGCATAACTACTGAATAGTTGCTCCGCAGTATTTCAAAAGCAAACGTTGTATCATCACGACAGATGATTTTACAACGTAAACTCATTCAATTGTAGATTATATTTGTAAATATTTTTATTTTCATTAGTTGAAAATGGTAAGGAAATTAATATAATGCTTAGTAAAATGATAAGGAATCTAATTTCTGCCTACTGTGTTGTATAATTATTCAAAAAATGTGCTATTTAAATATTTGATTTACGTGGATATTATTTAAATTATTAGTTACAATTGTGATCTCAAATTCACGTGCTCATTGGCCCGCTGAATTTAATAAAATTATTTAAATTAAGGCCTAAAGCATAGAAAGAAACGTTGCTTTTACGTCTGTTATTTGTGTCAGAGCCAGGTAAAATATTTTATGCTTCTTTACATTAAATCATATTCAGTAAGTCAAAAAAAACTTGTTATCCCGTCCTTGATTTATATTAATCAACTTTGCGCTCTGACAATATTACACTGAGAGAATACATTTTAATCTGAATAAGAATTTATTATTCATCAACAATTTAGATATTTGTTAAATGAATTTTAACTTTTAGAAACATTTATTGTATAAGAGTTTTGATCTGGTAATAAAAAATTTTGACTGATACTTATAATGAAAAATTCATTGTTAAGAATTGGCTTATTATACATAAAACATACAACTGTTCAAATTCTCTCAGTGTACCGAATTATCGAAATGGGCCCTTTGATTACCTCGATAAAAATAAAAAAATAGTTGGAAGAATTATGTCAAGACATTTTGTACGTTGTTACAGTAGATTGTAATCCAATTAAATGAGTATCATTATACAATATAAATCACGAATGGCATTTATTAATGTGGAATGGTACAATAGTTGGTACTATATCAAGTTTAGATACAATAAAGCTTGATTAAAGTTGCTTTTTTTGGTACAAGAAATCGTTTTATTCAATAAAAAATGCAGAGCCAAAAGTAATTGATGTTGACACATGAAGTGTAACAGAGTCAAGTAGAGTGAATGTTTTTAATGTCTGTGAAAAGATATCTTTCCTATAAGTTTAAAAATAACTTAAAAACTTGCATTTGAAGGCTAAAAATCGTACAACTATATGGGTAGTTAGAATAAGTTATATTTAGAGATGTGATGTCATAAAAGTCTTAAGAAGATTCAAAAACTGACTTTAATACATACACTCCACTTACCTGTTTCATAGTATTATTAAAAATATTTATTCGAAACATTCTCTTTTACCTGGTTTTACTTTTCAATGTAAATTGGTAAATATTCTCTAAATAAAATATAAACATCTTGAATTATATATTATACACTATATTTATTCGAAACATCTGCATTTAAAATAAAATGTAATTCTACGATCATGCTGGAAAAAAATGACATGATCATTTAAATTCAATCAGTATATTAATCAACACAAAAAATTCGAAAAATTGTCCTAATTAATCTTACAGGTATAAAATGTAACTTTAAATATAGTCGTGTCCTTAGACACATGCAAAATTACTTAAATAAAAAAATTCAGAAATTACATAAACCTTTCTCTTGTAAAAAATAGCAATTCATTCCTGTTGTTTACGTATATGTAACTACATAAACTTTTACATTCCTACCTCTGAGAATTTTCGTTAATTTAGTTATTTGTTAAAAGAATATATTTCACAAATTATTTCAATATCCCGCATATATACATATCTTTTTAAATATAGATGAAACTTTGCAAAAAAAAGCATGATATTTCATTCCATTTCTATCTTGAAAAATTCTTCTACATTTAATCTATTATTTTCCCAATAATTCATTTGGATATCTGACTATTTTAAATAAATTTTATCTGATTTAATGATATTAAAATAATATGACCGGGTGAATTCTCTTAAATCGGTTTTATTTTCCATTAGAAGAAAATTTATATTATTTATTCCAATTAATCATTCTTGAAAGTCAATAGGAATTATATTAATTTTTATGAGAATTTACCAGATTCTTTAATAAGGGAACTGTAATTGTTAACAATTTAAAATCAATAATAAATTTTCGTTTATTTTGAACAATATTCAATGAGTATCAACGATTTAATCGATAAAAAATATTTTAACTTGTTTAAAATTCATTCTAGAAAATAATTATTGATTGAATGTATTTGTGTTTGTAGGAGAGAGAAAGGTATACATATATATCCTAACATCGGATGAACACTAAAACATTCAATATGTAAGTCATGCTCGAGTCAATAATAGTAATAAAAAGACTAAACGTGAATTTCATCAGAACTGACACTAGACTTTATTGAAATTAGAAATCAAAAAGAAAATTGTCCAATCAAATCTGATTAGAACCAATGCAACCTGATAAAATTTGATCAGGTCTAGCATCGAAATAAATTAGACCTGAATAGATCAGATCTGATCTAATCAAACGCGATGGAATCTTCAACTTTTTCTTGGATAAAAATCATTCGATTGAGATATAGTGAAGCGATTATTGAATTTGGTCTACCTTTATTGATAATGAAATAAGCAAAAAAAACTATACCAGATAATATAATATATAACAGAATTATCTATATTTTTCGTAATGTTCTGATTTTCAAAAAATATTTTTAACACTTGAGAATGATTGCAAAAATTCCTAGACCATTGAAATTATTAATTAATAACCGTGATAACAACAAAATTTAAACAGTTTGTATTATGATTCACAACTATTTCGATTCATTGTTTTTTTAGACGAGCTTATAATTTAGGGAATAAAACGATAAATTTAATCATTTTATCATACTGATATCAATCCGATAATAAAATATAATATAGAATTTATTGAGAGGAGATGTTTAGAAAAATTACTTTAAAATAAAAATAGTATCAGTTTCGGAGTTTAATAAACTTGTTGACCAAAAACAATGTCTGATAATGCTTACAAAGAAGTTTGTTTTAACAGTTATTATAACGAATTAGATGAATACCATAGTGATAGTGAAAATAAAGACGGCAAAAATGAAGAGTATACTAATTTTCTAAATATAAAATTATTATCACATGTTCCAATAAAACTATTCATGCGAACTTTTTACAGAAATGCCAACGAATTTTATAATTGGGATGTTTTTCGAGAATTTCTTCAAACGACTAAAATTGGATCGATGGAAGATATAACTTTATATGAATATTCTTTAAAAGCAATCAAAGTTTGTACTTATTTGGTTTTATTTATACTAATTCTTGGTGGAGGATTTTTTTCTAGAGCATCTATTTTGCTTGCATCCTCTCAGATTGGACCGAAGCATACCATGCAATACTGTGAATACAATTATATAAGTAAGGGAATCAATAATAACTCAATAATAATATTAATTTCATTTTTAACATTATTTGACTTACTGTTATTTTAGATAAGAATATAACTGTAATGAAAAATGTGATTATTGAAATCCCAGAAGAAGGAAAAATTATGTGGTATTGGTGTATATTTATAGCTTTTTGTATACCAGAGCTAGTAACAAGCAGCTATACAATTTATCATATATTATTTAAAAAGAAAAAATTCCCAAGAATCTGGGATCTTCTTTTTGTATGTTTCATTGAAGGCTCTCATGCTGCAGCTATAACTGTACTTTTTTTAGTAATTCTTCCAGAGTTTGACTCGGTTTTAGCAGTAACAGTCAGTAGTTGTATCTATTTTGTACCTACAATTCTTGGTAAGTGTTATTCACTTTCACGTGTTCAATATCTTTTTATCATGTAATAAAAACTTAATTTTTTTTAAACAGGTCTCTTTTCGCGTAATAGACAAGATAAAGTAGGCCATCAATTCACTATTACAATTGCAGGAGATGTAATAATACTCGTAATTCAAATCTCATATATTATTGCTTTATTATGTTTTAATCCATTCCGGTCCACTATCAAGTGGTTATTACCTTTTACACTTGCAATCTGCTCATTGCGATGGTGGTCCAATTACATTTCATCAAGAAGTTCATTCAGTATGTTTTTTCATTAAAATATTGCTAGATATTATTAATATTTTTTTTATAAATATTTACATATCTCATAGAATTCATTCAATTCCTCTGCCGAATCAAAGAAAGGTTGGAACCAAGTCGTGAAACCGTGCAAGGAATCAGTGCAATATTTCGAATATTATTTTTTTTCGGAACTACACTGATAATTATTTATTTAAAGGACATAAGTCTCTCAAATTTTATCACAACATTTCCAGGAAAATTGATGTACAATGTAACTATCAGAAAATTTCAAGATGATTTCTCTAATAAGGGTGTATCAAATATAATTGAATTTTACATGGTTTCTTCACATGTAGTATTAATCGTGCTATTGATTAATGCTGTAGCATCATTAATAACTTTTTTAACCAGTAAGAAATATCATAAATCATTTCATTATTGATCTTTCAACATAACAAAATATTTTTTCCAGGTAAATTTGCTATCAGAGGTTTAATGCAATCTTTTGGATTTGCACTGCCTGTTAGTTTGACAGTTCCAGTGACTTCTATTTTACTTCTTATCATCTGTATCATGCAAAAGAGTGATCCTTGTGCTCTAGTTAATTATATTCCAAATTATTTATCTTTTAACTCTCCAGAATATGATCATTTTTTGGATGCTATATCTCAATGGCAATTCTGGATTGGGATATTTGTATTTCTGTCTCAAATATGGCTCACGACACATATCTGGACTTCTCATTGTGAAAGACTGGCAAGTGAAAAACGTATTTTTGCCGTCTACTCATATGACTCGTTTATCATTGATCAATCGTTGATATTTAATCGACGAAGAGATTTTTTAAATGAATCTTCAAATCCAGAGGTTGGTATTAAAAATTTTCGCGTATTAATGAATTGTATGACATTAATATTTGCACATTAGGAATCGAGTAAACAGAAAGAAAGCTTTGAAAGTTTCTCAGAAGCAATTTCGACCGCATCTGTAATCAAACCTAAAGATAAAATAACTAAAGTTTTTGCGTGTGCAACCATGTGGCATGAAACCAAAGATGAAATGATGCAATTTATCAACAGTATTTTGAGATTAGATCTTCATCAAGCAGCTATGAGATTCACGTTGAAACAATATAAAGTTATAATTGATGATTACTTTGAACTTGAAGGTGCGTGATAAAGTAATTATCTAAAAAGTTCAATGATGTTTTTATTTGAATTGATTAATAGCAATTATTAACTATAAATACTGTTTTAATAATTTATGAATAAAAAATTTTTCTTTCATTTCAGCACACATTTTTTTCGATGACGCTTTTCGGTGTATGCATGGATGTGAAACCGTTTGTGATCATCATGAAGATGAAACCTATGTTAATAATTATGTAAAGACATTTATAGAAGTGTATAAAAAGTCAATTGAAAGTCTTTGCATATGTGCATATTCACCGACCAAGTACCCAGCTCCATATGGAGGAGTACTTGAATGGATTCTTCCGGGAAAAAATAAATTGATCGTTCATCTAAAAGATAAAAATAAAATCCGTCACAGAAAACGATGGAGTCAGGTAATTATGACATTAGAATGCGTTTAAAGATATATTTATAATCAAATTACAAATAAGATAATAATTTTAAACGGCAGGTCATGTACATGTATTACTTACTTGGTTATCGATTAATGAGTCAACCGATTCATTCAAGTCGGAAAGAGATAATAGCAGAAAACACTTTTATCCTGACACTGGATGGAGATATCAACTTTCGACCTAATGCACTACAAACTCTTCTGCATTTGATGAAAAGAGACAAAAATCTAGGTGCTGCATCTGGTCGAATTCATCCTATTGGTTCGGGTCCAATAGTTTGGTTTCAAAAATTTGAATATGCAATTGGCCACTGGCTTCAAAAATCAACAGAACACATAATTGGCAGTGTTTCGTGGAGCCCAGGCTGCTTTTCACTTTTTCGAGCTAAGGCATTGATGGAAGACAACGTAATGAAAAGATATGCAACTAAATCAGAAGAAGCTAAACATTATATCCAATATGATCAAGGTGAAGATCGATGGCTATGCACTCTTGTTTTGCAATCTGGATATCGAGTTGAATATTCAGCAGCTAGTGATTCATATACACATGCTCCAGAAACGTTTAATGAATTCTATAATCAACGTCGGCGTTGGATTCCGTCAACTATAGCTAATATTTATGATTTATTGAGTAATTCCAAGGAAACTCGAAAAGTCAATGAAAATATGTCGTGGTTATATATTTCATATCAATGGATATTATTAGGTACAATTCTTGTCATTAAAAAAAGTTATGAAAATTTGATTTATAAATTTAAAATATTTTTTTTTCTATTCAGGGAGTACAGTCCTAAGTCCAGCAACAATCTTTATGATGCTTGTAGGATCCTTTGTAGTCGCTTTTAAAATCGATGATTGGTCTAGCTTATTTTACAACTTGATTCCAATTATAATATTTGTAGTAATTTGTTTTACTTCAAAGGCTTCAATCCAACTTAAATTTGCTGCAATTATTTCTACAATTTATGGGTTAATTATGATTATTGTTCTTGTTGGTATAATGATTCAAATTGCAAAAAACGGATGGTTAACTCCGGGTACAATTTTATTCCTTATTGTTATGGGGCAACTCGTTATTGCTGGTTTGTTACATCCCCAAGAATTATCATGTCTTCTGTGCATTGTGATTTATTACATAGCTGTCCCATCAATATATTTACTACTTATTATTTATTCGATTTTCAACATTAATAATGTAATCTGGGGTACGAGAGAATCTAAAGAAAATAAAGATATTTCAACTGAACAAAATCCATTGTTGACGGAAAATCAATCTTCGGAATCAAATACATCTAAATTATTTCAAAAAGAATCACTGGACTCTTTAATCGTTTATTTATTCAGAATTTTGTTTAATACTCAGAATAGGGATTCAGATCAATTTGAAAAACTCGATTGTATTGCCGAAACACTAAATAACATTGTCGTTCGTATAGATAAATTAGAAAGGTTGGTATTAGTGAATAAAAAAATGTTAATATATCAGTTCCAATATGTTCAACACCAATATTTTTATATCACAGTAATATTAAGAACAAAGCTCAACGATTAAGACCTAAAATGTTAAGTTCTCCAAAAGATATTCATATGAATACGACCGAAACTGATAGAATTTGTAAAAGGGATCGAAAAACTTCTGAACATAGTTCTAAATATTCATTACTGCCTTCTACACATATAAAACCAAATAATGTACGAGAAAATCATTATCTCATAAGTCCACATTGGATTCAAGATCCGGATCTCCAAAAAGGACAAGTCCAATTTTTATCTCTTGAAGAGGAACTCTTCTGGAAACAATTGATAAAAAAATATCTTCAACCACTCAATGAAGATAAAAAACAGCTTGAAAAAGTAACTATGGAATTAAAAAAGCTACGTGATGAAAATCTTTTTAAATTTTTTATGATCAACGCATTGTTTATATTTATAATTTTTATGATGCAAATAAATAAAGACAAACTGTATCTTCAATGGCCTGTAGGAATTACGTACAATGTTACTTATCATAATGGAGGTACTATGGAGGTAATTTGTTTGTTACACCGTTTTTAATATATATAAATAAACTTTTAAAAAAAGTATTGATTCATTTTGCAGGTGTTCATAGAAAGAAACTATTTACGCATAGAGCCAATAGGTTGCCTTTTTGTTTTTGGATTTGGTTTGATTCTTTTTATACAATTCATAGCAATGCTATTCCATAGATTTGATACTTTTATTCATTTGCTAGCAAATACTGATCTTAATTTCAGAAGTTCCAAGAAAGTAAGTAGCTAATATCTACCAATAAATTTGTAGAGTTTTAATGTTTTGATCAAAAATTAATTTTTGCGTTTTAGCCAAAAGATATCTTATCAGGTGATTTATCTGAGATTTATGCACAAGACTTTGTCAAAGAATTACATAGACTAGCTGAAATCAATGCGAATCCAATGTCTAACATGCATCAGTCACATTATACAGAATCACCCAAAAAACACAATACAATTCATACTTTAATAGAGAATCAAGGACTCCATATGAGACTACCGACCGACTTTGATATGATATTTCTTCAAAATTTAAGATCTCCAAGTACATCATTCATTACTGAACAGAACAGAAATGGAGCATTAAAAAACAGATCAGTAGACAGTTATACGATAAATCAAAGTATAGGTAGTGTAAATAGAAATCGTACTGATTCCTTAGAACATTCAATAAATACTATAGAAATATCAGAATGTTCTAACACCTCTAAATGTACTGTAAAAAATCTTATTGTTCATCCATGAATGATGAATTTAAAGTGATTATTTTGTTGTGTGTATTGACAATTACAGTCAAATAAATGGAAAAATATCGATTTGGTAATCTGAGTATGATCCGAATAGCACCAATACCAAAATTTTTTTTTTTTTGTTTTTAAAACTTGTTATTATTATCTTGTAATTCAAGTAGAGTCCAACTTTTTCTGTCTACAACTTCGATATTTGCATAATGTTGTACCAGTAATTCACGAAACGTAACAGTAGATAAGTAAGGCCGGTTCTGGATCACTCTGCAATACCGGCCGAGCCAAAAAGTGGGTTCTGATCCGTACTAATTACCGACCGCGATAACTTTGACGATAAGTTACTGACTTACTGACCGTAATAAGTTTCTCGACAGTGATAATATCGATGACTGACCGTTCTCGATAAGTCATCTTTGGCGATAATACCGATTGCGATAACTTTTTTGGCGATAAATTATCGGCAGCGATTGATTGTGATTTTTTTTTTTACCGACCTCGATAAATTATCTTCAATGATAATACTGATTTCTTTCCAACTGCGATTAAAATTTCACTATCAGCAAAAATAATTGATTTTCAAAGTTTTGTCAATGTATTAATATTCTCTCAAATTTGCGCTATTGACTATCGGGTTTTTCTGAAAATAAATGAATGAAAACATTAATTTTTTCGTGTACACAATTTATTTATAGCAAAAAAAAAAATTTGATTAATACATGAATAATATAATCATAATTATAATATATATATATTTTTTACAATATTTGATGTTAGTTTTCTCATTTACGCACTTAAAGGTTTATACTCTATTATTCGATCATGTAAGATACAACAATACAAACAATAGGCTGATGTGTTAGCAGGAAAAGCTTTTGATGATTCAAATTCCAGTCGAACATCAACTGGTCCTGATTTCAAGGATTCATTTTGTTTAGAACAATCAATTACAACGAGTGGTGCTATATCTACAAATTTTTTTTTCGTGAGTAGAGGTTCTGCTTCTTTATCATGATATGATGTTTGAAAATTTCTATACATATCATATAATAAGGTAAATTGATTGTGACTTATGTCGAGATTCATGTTGCCATATGGATAGCATTGTGAATTGAGGAAAAGTTTTACATCCCTTAAATCACAATGATCGAAATGACTTGCATCTTTTGTAGCATCATTTTTGCGTGCAGTTTGAAATCCTAATATAACATAGCAGGGCTTTTCCAATTGAGTTGATGTTTTTACGACTCATACGTGTTTGGTTGTGTTTGGCAGCATTGGATATTCATATAATTCCCATGATCTGAAACTCACTGGAATCGGTGGGTCTTTTGCAATGTAACTTAATAATTCTACTTTTTTTATGTCTGCAACAGTGACATAAGGAATTATCCATTCAATTTTTATAAGCGTGATTGTCTCTCCAGGTTCCGCTGCAGCTTGTACAATTGCATTAAGATCGGTATTCGAACGAGTAAGTATTAATTCATTTTTGGCATTGACAATTATGCGATAATAATCTTCAGCAAATCCCAATAGCATATGTAACGGTATCGAAACATCAAACTATCCATTATCATTAAATAATCTTTCATTATCAATTACCCAACCTGCATTATCTAAATAATTTTTTTGACCTTGATGAAGAGATAGTCATTACAAGGTCATTCAAATCCTATATAAATCTTTCTAAACACGCTTTTCCATCATTGTAATTCTAAAGTTTGTCTAGTATAGTCAAAAATGAGTGCACCGAACTATTATTCTGATTTAATTAAAATGATGGAGGAGGCTAATGCTCTTCTACCATCTTTAAATCGTGAATCTAGTGAAATCATTGATAAGTGGGTGCGAATTAGTAGTGACAATATTACTACATTAAACAGACATTTGCAATCGAGTGGTTTATCGGTTGGTGAAAAACAACGAATTCAATCGATAATTGCAGCACTCGCAACATTACATGAAAAATTCGTAAATCATTCAGTCGTTGGAGGAAGCCTTCAATCAACAGAACAATTAATTCGGTGGAAAGATTTAGAAAATGTTTTCAGGAATCGAATTCGCACTAGTGTTGTCATCAACTTGCAACATTTAAATTTACGAGACTTCTTATTGGACGCTGAAAAGCTTAACACCGAAAAGTTGACAAATATAGTGACAAGTGAGGGAAATTTAAAAGTGAACTTTGTCCTCGCTTGTAAATTTAGTAATCAAACAAATGATGGAACAGTTGTAGAAATTAAGTACTTTAGTGTAAAAAATGAAGCAATTTTGCCGTCAACAGACATAAAAAAACATTTTCTGGAAAATGTTGTTGATGAACTACTAACAAAAGTCGAGGATTTTCAAGAACGAGACTCTGGTTGGTCACTAGTAGAAATTGATCATCTGCAAGTCAATATTAATCGTTATCAACCTCTATCAGCCGGACAATCTACATTTATACCTCTACCAAAATTTATACAACAAAAAAAAGCAGTACTAAATATTAAAAACAACGATCAATGTTGTTTCTTTTGGGCTGTTACTGCAGCTCTTTATCCTGTTTTTAAAAATTCAACAAGAACAAGTTCATATCCTTATTACGAAAGTGTGTTAAAATGTGAGGGTATCAACTGTCCCACAACCATACATGATGTTCCAAAATTTGAAAAACTCAACGATTTAGCAATAAATGTGTATGGTTTAGATGACTGTATGCATGGTTTAGATGATGATTGAGAAATTATTCCGTTATATTTAAGTAAATATTATAAAGTAGATAAGCCATGTATTCACCTGTTAATGGTACAAAGTAGAGTAGAAGTAGGTGATGAAAATAATAATATTAATCCAGTTTTTCATTTTTGTCTGATAAAGGATCTTTCAAGATTAGTTGGAAATCAAATTTCTAAAAATGCACACAAACTATTCTTATGTGATAGATGTTTAAATCACTTTAAGATAGAAAAATCATATAAAAATCATCAAAAAGATTGTATCAACATAAATGATACGCGAATTTCACTTCCGGAAAAAGGTGTTAAAATAAAATTTAAAAATTTTCATTTTAAAGAGCCTGTGCCATTTGCTATCTATGCCGATCTTGAGAGTATTCTTGAACCTGATAATGAAGGTAATCAAAAGCATATTCCATGTAGTGTAGCCTATTATATGCAATGTACATATGACAATTCACAATGTCGATTTAATCTTAAACGTGACGTTAATTGTATAAACTGGTTCATGACTGAGTTGAAAAAAATAGCTGAAACTGTCAAAACTCACCTAGAAAACGTAGTACCAATGAAACCATTAACATCCCAACAGTTAAACGATTTTTGTAATGCAAAAATCTGTCACATTTGTAATAAACCATTTTTACATGATGAAACGAAAGTACATGATCACTGTCACTTTACAGGCAATTATCGAGGCGCTGCTCATGTTAATTGTAATTTAAATTATCAAAATTCATGCATAATTCCAGTCATTTTTCATAACCTCTCAGGATATGACTCACATTTTTTTATTAAATCATTAGCTACATCATTTCAAGGTTATATGGAATTATTACCTGTCAATAAAGAAAAATACATAGCATTTACAAAAACAGTTGATCAGGAAATTTCCCACAAAAAAAGAAAAAAAGAAATAGTTGTTAAATTACGATTTATTGATTCTTTCCGATTCATGAGCAATAGTATTGAGAAACTTGCATTATTTTTGGATAATAACGCAAAATCAATTACCAAAAGTTTCTATCCCGAGCCAGATAAATTTCAGTTAGTAACTCGTAAAGGTGTTTTCCCATATGAATATATTGACAGTTGGGAAAAACTTGACGAACGGCAATTACCTGACAAAATAAAATTCTATTCGAAACTCAACAATTCGGACATTTCCGATGATGATTACCAACATGCGCGCCGCGTTTGGGATCAATTTCAACTAAACACCCTCGGTGAATATTCAGATTTATATTTAAAAACAGACGTTCTTCTGTTAGCAGACATTTTTCAAAGTTTTAGACAAAGTTGTATCTCTACTTATGAGCTTGATCCGTTACATTACTACACTGCACCTGGATTAGCTTTTGATGCTATGTTGAAATATACAGAAATTGAACTCGAACTCTTGGACAATGTGGAAATGATTAATTTCATAGAAAAAGGTATTAGAGGAGGAGTGGCACAGTGTTCAAATAGATATGCAAAAGCAAATAACTCGTATATGTGTAATGATTATAACCCCAATGAAAATATATCATATCTCATGTATTTTGATGTAAATAATTTGTATGGAGCAGCAATGAGTGAGTACCTACCAACTGGATCATTTGAATGGATGAAAGATTACATCAATATTTCTAATATCTGTGAAATAATTAAAAATATCTCCAATGATTCTCCAGTTGGTTACATTTTCGAGGTTGATTTAGAGTATCCAAAAATCTTACACGAGCATCATAAAGATTTGCCATTGTGTCCTGAACACCGTAAACCTCCAAACAGCAATAGCAGCAAACTTATGACGACATTATCACCTAAACTTGAATATGTGATTCACTACAGAAATTTAAAACAATATCTCGATTTAGGAATGATTGTAACCAAAATCCATAGAATCCTTAAATTTAATCAATCACCATGGGTGAAGAAGTATGTAGATCTAAATACAGATTTACGAAAAAAATCTAAAGATGATTTTGAAAAGAATTTTTATAAATTAATGAATAATGCAGTTTACGGAAAAACAATGGAAAACGTTCGGAAGTATAAAGACGTAAAGTTAGTTACACAGTGGGAAGGTCGGTATGGTGCAAAAAATCTCATTGCCTCTCCAAAATTCCACAATAGTATAATTTTTGACAATGACATGGTAATAATAGAAATGGGGCGAAAAAATATATATTTCAATAAGCCGATATACGTAGGATTTGTAGTTTTAGATCTTTCAAAACTGTTTATTTATGATTTCCATTACAATTTTATTAAAAGACAATTTACAGACAATCAGGTAAAATTATTATACACAGATACAGATAGTTTAATTTATCAATTTCTCAATGCTGATATTTATAATTGCATCAAAGATAATATACATAAATTTGACACCTCAGACTATCCACCAAATAACCGTTTTAATATTCCATTAGTTAATAAAAAAATTATAGGTCTTATGAAAGATGAAAATAAAGGTGAAATAATGACAGAATTCATTGGTCTAAAAGCAAAAATGTACACATTTAAAGTTCAAAATAAAGAAGACAAATATAGTAAAGCAAAGGTTGTCAGAACTGCAACAATAAAATCTATAACATTTGATGATTACAAAAAATGCTTACTTAATCATGAAAAATTATGTAAAACGGAATATCATATAGTCAGCAAGAAACATGAAGTACATACAATTAGTAGACAAAAATTAGCATTAAGTTGGGAAGACAATAAAAGAGTTCTTTTAGCACAAACAACTGATACACTACCTTTGGGTTATAATTTACATTAAATAGTGTAAATAAATTATTGAAAATATGAGGTTTATGAATAAAAAATAATTTGTAAGAAAGAAAAATATTATAAATTATTTACATTAGTTTGTATTGAATTCATCTTCTACAAATAATATGACAAAATCATCTTCATTCTTATTGGTCTTATTTTTTTAAATTTCTTTTAACATTCGTTTATTGATTTTATCAAGACTTTTAATTATTTTTTCTTCTCTTTTAATTTGTTGTTGTTCTTCATGAGTTAAAGGTATCCATTTAATATTAGCAGCTTCATCTTTTGTATAACATGATAATTTTTGAGCATCACTATACATGTTGTCAGCCATTGTTTCTAGCTCTTCAGCTAAAGACATTTTGGCAGTCAGTATTTCTAACTCATCAGTTAGAGACATTATAAATCTTTTATGTTAATCCAGCTATTGTGTGTTTTATCGAATCCTAACCACTTGACAAAAGTTTGATTACTATGTTTTTTCAGAACTTTTTCTACCAAATAAATATCAGGGTATTGAACCTTAGTCAATTCATCTTGATAAAAACCTCCTTCAATCGGTTGATCTCGATAGTCGACAAGTTTTTAGGTTACTGGATCAGTGTTCAATACTTGACTTACATTGGAGATTTCAGTCGTCCAATTAGGGGTGTATCCCTTCTCAAAGACATGCTTATATTTACTTATGCGCACTTTGTCACCAACCTTAAATTTAGTCTTTTTCATTTTTTGTTGAACTTCAAGTTTATTATTGTAGATAGTACACTGAGAAAAATTTCTTATAAAAATTACGGGTCTGTCGCCGGTAAACCGGACATAAGTAACAAGTCGCTATAGAATTTACGAATTGAAGATATAAAAAATACATTTCACATAGTATTTTTTAATATTTATCTAAGAATTTTTACGTAACGTCTTAGAAGTTTTTACTGTACAGCACAGTAAATTTTTTTTGCTGGTAAAATTTCCTGTTGCTTCGAGAAAAATTTACTTGGTCTTCATCAAGATGTCCTAGTACACAAAAGAATTTTTACGGTGCCACATAGTAATTTTTACTGAGCGAAAAAGTAATTTTTCACTCAATTTAGAATTCGATGATGTTCGGGTGTAATCGAGTTGTTTTGGAAATTACGAGTGTTGTGTATAATAAATATTTTTATTACATGATGGTTAACCAAGTCTGTAAGTATAAAATTTCTATCATTTTTATCATTAATTCAATAACGTAATATACACAATATTAATATACCATTGCATGTATGCTAATAACGTTCTGACAATTCATTCAAATTAATAAAAAAAAGAATTAGTTATTAAAATTTATATTTATTATTTCACATAAATAAATTTCATTTCCATCGATATATTTTTAATCATTGTTCCAGAGTTGTTATGATGCATATCTTTTTACCTTAGGCAGCATGTTAAGATCTCGGTTAATACTTTGAATACCTAAGTTTTATGACTTTCAAACAAAAAAAAATTTATTTTGACAGGGTCAGGCCGATCTCTGCTACACACATGGGATCTTCAAATCGTAGTGCAGTTTGACAAAGAGAATTTTTATATCTTTTGCCTATCCTCTATTGCATTTTCAACTAGAAGATCGTTGTTTTGACAGGTCTAGACCAGTCAGTTATCTGAAAGTCTTCGAAAGAGTAAGATCGTCGAAATTTGGGAATTAGTTTTATTGTTACGTGCAATCATTAATATTCTTACTAGTTATGACCTTAATTGTGATATGCATTTAGTATTATCTTTCAAAATAAAAGAATATTTGAATTTATTAATTAAATTTTTTCCGGATTCAATGAAGCCAAAACATCATCTTCTGGTGCACTATCCTCGAGTTTTACAGTCGTGTGGACCTTTGTGGAAAATATCAACAATGCGATTTGAAGCAAAACATAGAGAAGGTAAAATAATCTCTCGTGCTTCAATAAGTAGAGTAAATGTATGTAAAACTATTGCCATCAGGCATCAACTTTGTCAGAGTTACAGATTTTTAATGAAACGATCTTTAAAAGACATTTTTTATGATATAAAATCAATAAAAAAAATCTCAGCACATCATTTAATAGAATATAGAACTATTTGCCCATTATTACCTCAATTTATAAAAAATTCAGACGATATAGTTAAAACAACTAATAAAATAGAAATAGGAGGTGAAGAATTGAAAAGTGATTCTGTCATTGTTATTCCAGGTGAAGAAGGCCCTAATTTTTATGTCCTGAAAGAAATTATTATAGAAAATGAATTAAGATTTTATCTCATTGTAAAAAAATTATTAGAAGTATTTTTAGACGAACATACAGAATGTTATTTAGTATGTAGTAACAATTATTCGTTTGAAGTATTAGATAGTAACCAAATATATAATTTTCATCAAACAAGTATTGTAGAAACCCCAAATAAAAAACGATTAATAATTAAGATATAGTAATTAAGATTTTTTAGACGTATTCATGTTTGTAAAAAATGTATGAAAAAAAATTTCTAATTAAAAGATAAAAATGTAACAAAAAAATTATTAGACATTATTGATTTAATTTTCATTCCTAACTTTTTTATGACTACTTTATTGATTTTTTTTTTTATAAAAATATTTATTAATAAAAAAAAAAAAAAAAAAATAAGCAACATAAATTTTACGGTACCACACCGAATTTTTTACTTGTACTGTAGACTGAAATTTTACGGTGCCACAACGAAATTTTTACTTTTTGCCGTGGAAGTAAATTTTACGGTGCCACAGCGTATTTTTTTCGTGGGCTTATAGTACTTTTTCCTTTGCCTGTCACTTATGTCCGCATTACGAGAAAGCACCGTAATTTTTTCTTAAATTTATCATAAAAATTATAAGAATTTTTTCTCAGTGTATGACGTAATTGTTTCTCATTGGCTGAAGTAACATCAATCGGTTTCATTTTGATGGTTCTATGTTTGCTATTGTTATATGATGTCTATCCATTTGTAATTACCTCGCAACGTGAATTGTTTCCACATTTGACTTTTTAACGTGCGATTAAATCGTTCACATACAGATGCCTTAGAATTACTAAATGTGAAATACATTTTGATATTTTATTGTTTCATAAGTGCTTCAAATTCTTTATTGTAAAATTCTTTTCCTCTATCAACATGCAAAAATTTTGGCACTCTTTTTTGTAATAGAATCGATTTCATTGCATGGGCTACATCTTTACCATTTTTAGATTTTGTGGGCACAGCCCAAGCGTAATTTGAAAAAATATCAATAACAGTCAATAAATGCTGATGACCTTTATTATAAGATTTATATGCTGTCATGTCGACTAGATCAGCTTGCCAAGTTTCATCAAGCCCACGTATATCAACATATTGTCGTTGATAATTTCTTTTAACCGGTCTATGCAGCTCTTCAGTTATTATTTTTTTCTCCTTGTTTATGATGCTGCTGATCAAGATATTTCCGAATATTTTCTTCCAATTGTTTAACGCTTTCAGCTTGTTTACGATTTGCTTCTTTCAGTAAACGTAATCGATCTGACTCATGCAGTTCAATTGTTTTATTCAATTCTTCTTTCAGACGTTTACGATGTTCTTGTGATGATTCAATATGTTGCTCTACTCGAACATTAATGATTTTGATTCTTTCTCTATTTTCTTCAACAATTCTTCTTGAATTTGCTACAGTTTCGCGTAACAGACGTGATTCTATTTCGATAAATTTTTTTAAAATTGTAATCTTTTTTTCAATTACTCCTGATGAGTTTGCATCATTCAAATCTACTCGTTCAGCGAGATTACACAATCTCTTATTATCCATGTCAAACTGTTGATCCACAGTTAATTTGAATCCTTCACCAGAAGGCCCACGAACAGCACTTTTCACAATATCTTTCGCTAATTGTCGTCCAAAAACGTCAACACTCATTTTTAAACCTCTCACTTCAAAAGTTCTTCAAAGAATAAGTAGCTGTGTAAAATACATCAGATTAAAAAAAGATTTTAGCTTCACGCAATTCCTCTAAAATTGATAAAATTTCGTTAGTATGACTGAAATTTCCAGCAGTTTGAGATGCAATAAGTAAACGAAGTCGATCTACAAGCTATTGGGATCATCCCAATAAATATAATCGGTAGGATGATTTTGTTTATGTTTAATCATATATTGTGGTAAACTTTCTTCACTTTTTGGTATATATTTACTGATTATGTCGGTGAATTTTTTCAAATTCTTATCTGCTCTGATACTTCTGTCAGGAAGATAATGCTTTCGATAGGCGTTTGTCATACTGATAATTCTGCCATACATGTTTTCATCTTCTTTTGTTATTTTCGATTGATCAGGTGAATTCATAAATAATAATTCCAATAGACCAGAAGTAGTATTGTATTTTTTATCACTAATATAAATAAGATTATTGTCGAACCTGACTTCAGAATCACCTATCATCAGTCGATTACCCTTTAACTTTCGTATATCATACTTTGTATCTAATTCTTTGGACAAGAGCTTAGAATCGAACATCTTCAAATACCTTACTACAGGTATGTCTTTAATAGGAGTACTTTGATGGGTTATTGTTGCTGTTGTATAGGATTTATCATCAGTTATTTCATAATCAGGTGTAAGGCTTTCTTGTTTGCTTTCAACTTCTTCTTTAGGTTTTTCTTTTTTTATTTCCATTTCTTGAAGTCCCTCTTTAATAAGTGTTTTATCAGCTAATTGTTTAAGAGGAGTCACCATAGGTTTAAATATTTTACTCATGGTTTGTTGAGTCATATCTCTTCCAAGTTTAATCAACTTATGCTTTTGGCGTATTGCATCACTAACTTTCGCTATTTGATGCAATATTTTTTTTTCTTGTTGCAGCCTCGTAGTTTTCATGTTGACACTTTGACAATCACATACATAATGTACAATTTAATGTATTCACGATGAATTTATACTTATGAATCAATCAAATCCTCTTCTATATCGCTCATTATTAAGATCACTGTTTTTATCAATTACCGAGAAGCCATATTTATCATTATTCCAGCACATTGCACATATATCTCGAAAATGAGAATACGCCATGTCAGTATTTACATGATCATCGTAAATGTGTTTTAGATTCATGTCATCTTGCCTGAAAAGTACAAGAAAGTTTGTATTGTCACGCACCAAATGTTTAGGAATTCGTGCATAAGTTTGACGAAGATAAAAGCAGTTAATCTCTCTATGTCGTCCCATAAAAAAATAGGTTCGCATATTATCTTGTTTTTCGCATGCTACGTCATCGAAAATCATAATTGAGTTGGGTTTTGCTTCATCCGGTTTTACCACTCCCTCATGCTCATTAAAAGCATAAAATTTAATACCTTTAATTGGTTCAATTATTTTTTTTAACAACTGATATTTAGGTTGGTTGAATGATTTTGAATACAAATAAATATTTTTAAATCGTAGGCCATTTAGATGTACAATAAGTGCTGAATGAGTATTTGTCTTTCCACAATTTGATGGACCACAAATAACACCACGGACACTATTTGGTAGAAGTTGTATGTTATATTAGGATTTCAAACTGCACGCAAAAATGATGCTACAAAAGATGCAAGTCATTTCGATCATTGTGATTTAAGGGATGTAAAACTTTTCCTCAATTCACAATGCTATCCATATGGCAACATGAATCTCGACATAAGTCACAATCAATTTACCTTATTATATGATATGTATAGAAATTTTCAAACATCATATCATGATAAAGAAGCAGAACCTCTACTCACGAAAAAAAAATTTGTAGATATAGCACCACTCGTTGTAATTGATTGTTCTAAACAAAATGAATCCTTGAAATCAGGACCAGTTGATGTTCGACTGGAATTTGAATCATCAAAAGCTTTTCCTGCTAACACATCAGCCTATTGTTTGTATTGTTGTATCTTACATGATCGAATAATAGAGTATAAACCTTTAAGTGCGTAAATGAGAAAACTAACATCAAATATTGTAAAAAATATATATATATTATAATTATGATTATATTATTCATGTATTAATCAAATTTTTTTTTTTGCTATAAATAAATTGTGTACACGAAAAAATTAATGTTTTCATTCATTTATTTTCAGAAAAACCCGATAGTCAATAGCGCAAATTTGAGAGAATATTAATACATTGACAAAACTTTGAAAATCAATTATTTTTGCTGATAGTGAAATTTTAATCGCAGTTGGAAAGAAATCAGTATTATCATTGAAGATAATTTATCGAGGTCGGTAAAAAAAAAAAAATCACAATCAATCGCTGCCGATAATTTATCGCCAAAAAAGTTATCGCAATCGGTATTATCGCCAAAGATGACTTATCGAGAACGGTCAGTCATCGATATTATCACTGTCGAGAAACTTATTACGGTCAGTAAGTCAGTAACTTATCGTCAAAGTTATCGCGGTCGGTAATTAGTACGGATCAGAACCCACTTTTTGGCTCGGCCGGTATTGCAGAGTGATCCAGAACCGGCCTTACTTATCTACTCGTAACAATTACATCATTCTTTACATCACAAACAACGTCGAGAGATGAACAACTATTGTCATTAATTGCAAAAGGATTAGCATGATTATTTAAAAAGAATTTAGTTGTGACGTAATAGATAATTGTAACGAGTTTGATCGTTATAACTTCGAGCTTCAATATTCGTATGATATTGTACGAATAATTGCGCTATACGCAAAGCTGTGCTATTACTATTACAAAGAAAATCCAGTAGAAGTGTGTATAACCTATCCGATCCATAGCATTGGAATCAGCATGATTTTCTGAAAGATATTCAACTGCTACATCAGTATTATGTATTCAAGCAGTAATAAGTGGAGTTCAACCATGAACACAGGAGTGTTTATTTGGTCATCAACAGCATTCGAATTTTCGCCGTTTCTTACCAAACTTTTAGCAAGTTCTAGATCTTGATTTTTGCATGCAAAATGCAATGATGTTCTTGAGCGATCTTCAATATGATCAATGTTTGACATTGTATCTGGAATTAGAACCTCCGCTAACTGAAAATGATGGTATTGTATTCAACATTGTGATATCTCGTTTTACACAATTGAATAATATCAATCGAGAAATACTTTTACAAAAAAAGGTTTCTCTTAAGAGGTGGGGCACCCAGAAGCTTTGGTAAAAATACCTCATGAAAATGAAATAATTCTTTGAGCAATTTCGACTCGATTAAATAATATCTAGTGAAGTACCTTGCTTTAAAAACTTTTCGTCATCTTCTCAGAAAAGATAAGATAATGTTTCTCGTCTGTTCGAGAGTGATTTTAGCTGCTCATTTTTAAGAATACATTGTCCATAAAATTATAGAATGTTTGAATACTTTTTGTAGTAGTTACTAAAACATGCATTATTTCTAAATCATACAGAACGCTTTTACTATATTATATAGCTGATGTTGATTCGTGCTCTACATGTACGTCATTGTGCCATTTACTAACAGGAGTTTTGGATTGCTCTGTAGTGCAAATATAGTCTCTAATTTTCAATGGGGTAATAAATATCTACATCAAAAAATAATGTAATATTTTTATTTTCACAAATTGACAAATTGTTTAAATGATATATATGATTTCAATTTTTATTGTCCATATTTATACATCAATTACATTTATATACATAATTCATTGTATTTTTCATGGGGAGGGATGTCCTTGAGAAAAAGTATTACGCAATAATGAATGGAAGCTACAACAATCGTGGATGCGCACTTGTAAACAAAGTCTATGGACACAACGTATAACACAAAAATTGAAAGAAAGAACGGATTAATATTTAATATTTTTGTACTTCTGACTATTTCATCAAGCACATGTCAATCATGTCTCATACACATGGTGATTCGAACAATCAAAAAGGTATCATTACTCATAAAGAATTAATCTCTAAAATCATTACAAGAAATATGAATCAGATATTGGCTAAGTGTCACGATCTTTTGAATTATTTATGAAATTACATTTTTTATGATGGAATTATTGCAGTAATAATCAAGTCTGTAAATATTTATTTACAGCTTCAACCCACGATAACTCCTTTTCTGATGTCAATGTTAAAGTAAAAAGATTCCATTTGTCTTACTTGTGGAAAGATGATCAGAAAAAGATTCTTATAACAGCAGAAACAGAAAAATCCACAATTGAGAAGATGATTCCATTAAAGCTTGAACATCCTACTCATTTTGGACTTCTACTATGGAACTACAACAGTTCAGAATCTGACGATTATTTTTCTCTCAATTCTACTGTCAGAGTTAAAGAAATATTGTTAAAAAAATCAATTACTGAAAGTGATGATTCAAATTTGGAAAATCAACTAGAGAATATTATTGAGAATCGTATCAAACATATTATCACAAGAAAAAAAAGTGATTGTCGTTATTTATGTGAAAAAGCTATAAAAGATGAATATACAACGATACTTCAAATGAAATTAGAGATTATCGATACAAATAACTCATATCGACGATTTGCATTCTATCTAGATGATGATAGTGGTGTACTTTTATGTCGTGCAATAATAGCTGAAGATATGGAAGCGATTGAAGTTCTTTTAAATTTAAAATTTAATATAAATGCAAGAATTAAAGCAGGCTGGACACCTCTTCATGTTGCTGTTGGTTTAGAAATGTCTGATGTGGATATTCTTATCGGTAATGGTGCGAATGTTAATATCTTAGATAATTACCATCAAGTACTACATCATTTTACAGTTGAAAAAAATAGTTTGAAAATATTAGACAGTCTTCCTAATGATCAAGCAAAACTTAACAAGAAAAGTAGAGATGATCAAACTCCATTTCATAATGCTGTTTTTAATGGAAATGTGGAAGTTGTCAATTTTTTTCTAAAAAAAGGTGCTGATTATAAACTCAAGAATATAAACTGTCTCATGCCATTTTATTTGGCAGCTAAACAAGTAAATTTAGATATGATAAAAGTTTTTCTTGATAATAATGTAGACGCTAATATTGTTAATTCATGTAAAGAAACTCCACTTCATACAATCGGACGGACAACTTTCACCTCTAGTTTTGGAGTTAAAGCTGCTGCTAAAGAAACGTATTTAAAAATTATTAATGCTTTGTTAAAAAAAGAAACAAACATTAATTTCCAAGATTTGCAAGGAAATACTCCTCTTCATCATGCTGTGGCGTATAAGAATAGTGAGTTGGTACAAGCTCTATTAGAATGTAACGCTGATTCAGCTATTAAAAATAACAATGGTGATAATGTACTTCATTTGGCTTCTAGGAGTGGACGAGCAGATAATTTTATTCAAGATATTTTGGATAGTAATGTTGATATCAATGCAGTTAATAGCTACGGTGATACTGCACTTCACTTGGCAATTCAACAGAATGATGACAATATTGTTAAAACAATATTGACAAAGAATCCAAACATTGATATGAAGAACAACTTTGATAACACAGCATTGCACGAGGCAGTCAAATTCAAACAGTACCATATGGTTGACCTTCTATTAAAAAATGGAGCTAATGTGAATTTGCAAGATGCAGATGGAAAAACTGTTTTACATTCAGCAGCAAAATTACCTAAAATTTCAATAGAAATTGTTGAATCTATTCTAAATTATATAAATGATATTGATGCCAAAGATAAACGTGGAAGAACAGCCCTTCACTATGCAGCTCTTAATACTGATGATCGGACTCTTAAAACGTTTTTAAAAGCGAAGGCTGATATTAATATTAAAGATTCTGAAGGAAATACTCCTCTAGATCTAATAATGTCTAGAGAAAATAGATGTGTACCATGTTTCGAATCCATGCAAGTTTTTGTAAACTATCAGGCTGATGTTAATGCAGTTGGCAATCATATGAGGACTCCACTTCATCATGCTTGTTGGACTAAAAAGGTAGAGGCTGTGAAATATTTAATAAAAAATGGAGCTGATTCTAGTATGAGAGATAGAGATGGAAGAACTGTATTCTATTACGCATGCATGATTAAAGAAGATATCTACTACGATATAGAAGGTTTTGGAAATCTTCTTGACATCCTTATTGAGGTGGATGTATCAGTGAATTGTGTTAATAAATCTGGTAAAACACCTCTACATCACGTTATTGAAGAATATGGTTATTGGTCCTGTGATATCCACAAATTGCTCCTAAAAATCGGTGCTGATATTAATATTGAGGACAAAGAACATAATACAGTCATTGATACTCTCTTAAAAGAATGTAATACTGTCCAATACCAAAAAATTAAACCATTCATAGAGCACGTGATTAAGATGAAAGAAATGGGGATGTGGGTTCGCGCAAAGACTTTGGACAAATTCAATAAAATGAATAACCAATACGATTTACAAAAGATCCAACTTTATGAACGTGATTATCACAAAGAGGTTGATTTAATGAATATTAATATTGATCAGAGTGATATAACGTATTACGATTTCTTGAAGAAGAGTCCGCATAAAGCAGTGAATTATAGTCGCAACGAAAATATAGCGAATATCATAAAATCAGATGAGCTATCGGTAGTATTTCCTATTTATGGGAATTTTCTAAAATGTCATTTACGTGATATTCAACGGCGCTGTAATTTATATAAGAAAATTCAAAGATTTTTAAAATCAAATATTCTTAGAAGATTGCCATCAGATTGCATGCATGAAATCTTTCAATATTTAAATAATTCTGATCTAAATATTTTCCTCCAAGTACTAAAACCAGTCGTTTTGATAAAATAGTATATATGTAATAGACTCAAATTATAATATTCTTTTACACTCACATTTGGAGTTGTTTTACTTTTTTTAATGTTATATCATGTTGATAAAGTTGAAAGATCGTGTAATGCTTATATTGATATTATCAATTTCTTGCCATGGATTTCTCAACAAATTGCCACCTCTTCTAAAAAGTATATCATTTAATCATCTAATAATTTGATCGGACAAGATTTGGTCGAAAAATTACATTTTAATATATATTTGATATAAGATCTGTACTATCTCATAATACTGATTTGATCAGATATGAGCATACCAAAACTCGTTTTTCATGAAAAATCTTGATTTTTGCATGCAAAGTGGAACGATGTTCTTGAGTATCAGAATTCTAATTAATTTGAGATATCTTGAACTACTATGCTACATTGTTCATGATAATACTGGTTGGAGATTTCAACTTTTTTGTAATTATCACCTATTTAGGTCAATAAGTTTTCGTGGCTTTGCCCTATTTGGGACTTTAGACTTCTGGACTTATTTATACGTCCCTCCTTGATATAGTGAGGAATACCTCTTTATTGTTCTGTTCTTATAATAAGATACCTTTATTTTTATGTTTTTATGGTTGAATACCAGCTAACTTTTCATCCAACCTGGATAGTGACAAAAATTCCAGGCCCTATATATCAGAAATTCCTCTAAAATCAGATAGAAATAAAGACTTCTAAAGGAATTAAACATTTCCTCATATGTGCATGGTTAATTTATGTATCGAACAATTTTTTGATGTCATCATTGATTGTTCATAAGTAGACAACAGAGTAAAACATTCAATCAATATAGAAATATTATTTATAAATAAATAATATATGCATAAAGATGGAGAAAAATATGATATTGATTATGGCTCTTGTCTATCGCACACACTAATGACAGTCAGATAGGAAGTCGGATAAGGCTAACATTGCGTTATAATATAATAATCTTTTTATTAATATTGAGAATAATTTTATGCATCACGTATTGCTTTTGTTAGAAATTAGATAAAAAAATTTTTTCAGAGTAATTTATTAAAGATGTGTCTTCAGTATGAATTTTTTTCAATTATTTTAATAACCAAACATTATTTTGATTAGTCCAACGAAACATTAGACACTTAATTGAATCAACTAATTATTTTATTTTTTTATAATGGAATAATTTTAGAGGACTGTATATTAAATTTATGAAACGAACCGATTATATAGTTACATTTATTTTGAGATTTTTTTTTATAAACCAGTGTCCTACATTATTTATTTAATTCATTTTTAATACACAAAATTTATAGTAGATTAATTATTTTATACTTTTATTCTTTTTTATCGAATTGACTGATGATGATGGTAAAAAACAAACATAACGGATTAAATAACAAATTGTTATATTATGCAACCTTACTGTAAAACAGTTGTGAATGAAATAATTGTCTTCAATGATACTTTTAAAAAAGTATTGCTACATATATATGTATATATATATATATATATATCTAAATTAAAATTTATAACTTAATTTATTCATATTTCAAAGTTAAACTCCACTAAATTAATTAAATAATCATTACAAGTTTAATAAGTAAAAATTGTAGATTAAAGTGTTTCTAAGCACACATTTTTTACTACATTGCAGATAGAGTGGTGACTTCATGACTTTAAAATACGAATAGTAAAAAATATGTAAACGATTATTTTTTATCTTTATCTTTTTCAACGTCTGCTGGTTCTTTTTTGATTGCAGTTTTAGTATCATATTTTTTATCTTTATCACCATCATTACTTTCTTTTTTAATTGAATTTTTACTATCACTCCATCTGCTATCACTCTTTGACTTGCATTCCTGCGCTCCATTTACTTCTGTCGTCTTCTCATCTTGAATTTCTACTACTTCTACTTTCTTGATTTCGGCTTGTATTGCTTTGGACGTTGTATGATATACATTTTTCAATGCGGTTAGAAATGAATGAGATTCCGACTGTAGAATAAAAATAAATTACTAATGAATGATCGAATCAAAAAACATGAAAAAGTACCATAAAATAAACCAATAATTACCGAAACTTTTTTTAATTTTTCCTCTGTATTCCGTAGTTTGTCTTTATATATCTTCAAGTCATCAGATATATCCTTAATAGTACTAGATTGTTTATGTGATTTATCATTTACAGCATTTAATTCATGTTGAATTTCCATCATTTTTGTTTCAGTGTCTAAACGCGCTTTTTCTGATCGTTTTAATTGACTAACTAATTTTTCTAAATCAAGAAGTGATCCTTTATACATAACAAAACCTTCTGGAACCATTTCGGTATTATTTTGTTCAGTACCCTCACTATCTTCACGTCGTGCTCGCTTTGATGGTGGTCCACTTCCCACGAATACAGGCAGTAATTTTTTATTACCTATAAAAAATGTTTGAACATTAACTTTAAAATAAACAACAATAATATATAAGAATATCTTACCAAGTGCTAAAGATTTTAAAACTTCCTCATCTTCTTCAGCTTTGGATGAACCATCGCCTTTATCAGGATCTTCATCGTCTTTTTTATTTTCCTTGATGCTATCATCTTCCTTTGCCTTATCTGTTAACTTACGATAATGAAGTGAATCACGTGTTACAACTTTTTGCACAAGTTTACGAACTTGTGCACGAGATAAATTGAGTCCCAGTGTATAAATAAGCTCTTCAATGTCTTTATCAAAAATATATCCGCAATGTGTTTGATCAAAATATACAAATGATAAGAGCAGATACGGATCGTAAGTATATAATTTAACTTTCTTCTTTTTTCCATCCTTATCTCTATCACGTTTCCCATCTTTTATCGAATCTTCATCCTATATAAATTATTCATCATTATAATAATCATAAAAGATTAATATTCACTAGTTTCCTTACCTCAGATTCATCGTCGTCGTCATCCTCATCTTCTTCCTTTTCTCTTTCCTTATCACGATCTTCAGTTTTACCCTTCGCATCTTTATCATCCTTCTTATCTTTACTGTTTTCTTTTTTCTTATCATCTTTCTTTGCACATTTCTTATCATCGTCCTTCCTTTTTTCCTTGTCATCTTTCTTATCATCCCTTCTTTCGTCTTTTTTATCTTTCTTCTTGTCTTCTTCTTTATCTTTAGATTTTTCAGGCAGACCACAGAGAGAACGATAAATACGAAAACCGAAATCTCGCATGAGCATTTCATTGAATAGTTCAGCAAATAAAGATACTTCGAATGAATGTTCCTGAATAATAACATTAATTAATCAAATGTATGTGTAAATATATGAATACCATTAATTAAATATAATTACTTTTGTATCTTCTGGACGGTAGTCTAATAGAACACTGAGTGACATAACAGTACAATCAAACTTTCCACTTTTAGCCACTCTTGAAGGATGAACAATAATATGCGAAGACTCTGGTAATGCATAACGTTTCTCCAAAAGTGCTCTTTCACGTTCCATATTTTTTTTCTTCTCCTCATCATACTGCACATATAATTTTTTATTTTATCATTTATGTATGAGGTCATAAAAATAAGATAATTATAAGCATAATTTGACTTTCTCACCTCTTTACTTTTTTTTTCATCTTTCAGATCTTCTTTGAGAGGTGTAACAACTTCTTCCTCATTATCGTCGATCTCATCTTGACGACCTTCTTCTTTAGCTTGTTCTGACTTTATGGCTTTCATTAGTCGTGCAAATAATTGCGACTTGAGCCCTTTTGAACTTAGATTTCGTGCTGCCAACTCTTGGCGCAATTCATTAACCTGAATAAAAAAAAAATAAAATTGAGGATTAAAATGTAAGAAAATTAATAGGTACTAAGCTAATGGAGTTGTTGAATAAATTATCACAGAACTTACATTCATAGATTTAGGATCCAATTCAGAATAATGTGTAGGATCTTTCTTCTCAGGAGATATGTCATCCTGAAAACAGAAAATAATTGTCATTAAAATGAATTAAAAATACAATTTTAAAAACTACAAACATAAGCAACCCTTATAACCAATCGTAACCAACCCCTGTTCTTCATTCTTTCTCTACTCTCTCACAGTATTACAAGACACATAGATCAGTATTAACGTTGACCCTCAAGAATAATGACTTAATAGTAATAATATAATTCTCCTAGACTCTCTTAGTGTCCTGGCTCTGGTGTCGGTGTAGTTGGTAAGTAATGAATAAGTAATAAGTAATATCAATAACGTAGAAAATACAAAATAGAGGTCAAAATGAAAGTTTTAAAATGATTCAAACATTGAGCATGAGGGTGGTGGGAAATAAAAAAGCTCGGCTGTGCTCCGAGCTGTGCTTGCCCACTTAGCTTGTTAATGCAATGAGACTGCCTTGGGCTAAGGGCTCTTTGCTGCATTCATCTATCGATCTTTCTATTCATTTCTTTTTAAAAATAAGTTTTTCAACAATGAATATATATTTTACGAAAAAAAGCTTGCATAAGATGACTTTATATTTTTTTTTATCTGAATCGTATTGTGCTGTTTTTCAGTAAAAAATGTATCTGAAGCAAAAAAATAAAATAAAAAAATAGTATATCAAGTTAAAAAAGGGAAAAAGTAGAGCTTAAAAGATCGATAAGTAAACGCTGCCTACTAAAAAATCAGTTTAGTCACGGGAGAAACAGCTCGACGATAATGTAATCTAAGGGTATAATAATAAATATAAGGTATAAGAAGGTAGAAGTAAATATGGGATGATGTGGGCAGTGCCTTTTGATCAGCGACGGTAGCCTCATCAGCGTCATTGGCAGCATCCGAATCGTCGGGGTTAGATGCAGCACGCAGCAGCTTTCGCTCCAGTTGTTTCTTATAGTTGAGATGTAGACTATCCCATTCCAGCTTGGTAGGCACACAGCTCCAAACATCTGGGAGAAATAGTATGACGGTTTCAACACGAGAAGGCACCACTCGGCCTGACTTGTGGGTAGTTTCAGCACGTCTGTAGTAGAGCTCCAGGAAGCGATACCTGTGCCGCAAGGAAAAACAATATCGAAACGTCAACTCAGCTTTATGCCGCATTTAGCCTCGCCTTATATGCTAAATTCATTTGTATTTGCTTGCTCTTAAGCCCACGCACTGCAGAAAAAGCGACGCACAGAACATTTCAATATCTTCAGCAAGCACATATTAATGAGTCACAGTGACGAAAAAAAAGAGGAAGAGACAATGCTGGCGATACCCTGAAATATCGTTCATTCCTTCGGTATGTTTTGATTTTTTAAGTTGATTTGATCCAGTCCGCGACTCTCCAATCAGGATTCAAATAATATTTTAATACGTACCTCTCTCAGCAATGAGCTACAAAATTAGTCTATCGGGTATAACTGCAACAGCCACTGTATAATCCGTTTTTTAGATATAATATATGTATATATATAGAGAAATATAAAAAGCCACGTATCTACTCTCAGTTTGGCAGCTAACGAAGAGCACACAATCTAGTGCATTGAAATCGTTTGATGCAAGTGACGGTAAGACAAGAATTTGCAAAATTTAATTTATCAGATTTGCCGAAACTCTAGTGTGTAAAATTTCAAGTATCGATAATTTTTTAAATAATCGGATAATTGCTATGATAAAAAGTCTTACCACTGCGTGCAGTGTGATAAATCAATGCCTGTAAGTGCTTTGCAGGTTCTGACAGCGGTTTTAATAAGCACGGACGGATCTTTTTCAGGATTGGCACCGTCTAAAGAAGGACTCCATGGTCCTCCAATTGCCATTGTTTCGTTTTTGCCTCTTAATCCTACTAGAAAATTAATTAATCGGGTTGGATGGACATAATCACGATCGGGATCTCTGTCCTCGGTAACTCCACAGCACCGTTTGTATATTTCTTCCATAGCAGGCATTGAGATCAACATTACCTAGAGTAAAGTATATTAAATTCATTAATAATTGCACCAGACAATTGATTGATGCTTTATATGCATACATACTTTTGCTGAAAACAAATAATCAGCATCTGGTGGTTCTAGAACGGCATTATTTTCAATACACGGATCTACGTCTTTGTGCATAACGTGAAAAGTGCATGGTTTGTTTAAAGTGAACGGCATGTGAGGCGGAAACGCATCCACCCATCGGAAATTTGTAGAAAAGAAATCACTAGGAATGTACATATTTTGATAACGTCTTCGAACTTCTAACACATCTGCTTCTGGCCTAAAATATTATCATTAATTTTGTAGAAATCTGTAATTATTTAGGTATAATTTTGGTAAAATAAATACTACTCACAAATCAAGTGCTATCTTTGGTATTTGTACCATATAACGCGGTACGACTCTTGTACGACGACGAGGCCTCGGAGACTTACTCCGTCGAGTTCGTGATGGACTTCGTTCTTCTTTCTTCTCACGTTCCCTAATTCTTTCCTCTCGGCGGCGTTTTCGTTCAATTTCATCATCTTCATTTCTACGTTCTCGTGGTGATCTCTCTCTTACTCGAACTGCCTTATTCCGATTGCTTGCAGCATTAGTTGGAGGATTATTACTTATGAATCTACTGTAATATCGAATGTTTTAAAATATCAACAATTAACACATAAAAAAATGTTTCAATCTTCTGATGCATGAACATGCTAGAATATGTTTGTGATTAATTAGGTCGATGTATTCCAGGAAAACAATTACGAATGTGATAATAAAAAATTCCAATAAATAACAGATAATCTTTTGTAACATTATTAAAACATAAGTACCTATTACTTGTATTGTCAGTGGGTGGTGGTACGGCATTATAGGTTCCCGATTGTCGATTGTTTTGTTGACGATTTAATTGTTGAGCAGATTGTTGAGAGCTGGCATTATTACTACTATTACTACTACTATTATTATTATTGTTATTATTGTTGTTACTGTTTCCCATCGGGAGCACTTGTATCCTCGTGGCATTCCACTTAAACGGCATAGAGGGATTATAAGATGCTTCAACGAGCACACGATCTCCGATTATTGGATTCGAGCCTTTCACACATGCGCTGGAATTCAATACTTATCTTAATTCTGTCATTTTTTCACAGTAAATAAATTAAAACTATTATTGTAATTAGCTATAATTATTCATTACATACCTGGTTTGGAAAAATACGTCTTCATCAACGAAGCCAAAATTGTCATGGACTTTAGTAACAGTTCCAGTAAAAACTCTTTGTTTTGTGGATGATGAAGGAACATTCTGCTGAACTTGTTGAGATACACCCGTAACCGATTGTTGAAAGGCATTGGTGTTTAAAGTTCTAGGTGTTGGATAAGATACTGTAGCAACTTGAGGATATAATTGACCTGTAATACTCGTTGGAAGATTAGATCCAAGGGTTGCCATTGACGCCATTGTTATGTTTGGCTGAAATAAAGAAGACTTTATTAGAATTGTATTATTGATTGATATTGCATAATACAAAGTAAGTAAATTATTTATTAATCGATATTTATATTAATTACCTGCTGTAAACCTAGACTCTGCTGATAAACTTGCTGAGTCTGTTGCTGATATTGAACCATAGGCTGTCCTCCTATGTTTCCCATTTGGCCCAACATTTGTTGTTGAATATTCTGAATACCCTGGCCTGAAAGATATAAATTGTATTTAACTTGTAATTTTTATAATTTTATAAAACATACAATTCATGATTCAATGATTTTCTTATCTTTTTTTCTATTGCTAAACAACTTTTCCTTATCTCATGTACATTCAGTTATCTATTATTACACCATCTAGATCTTTAATTACATGTTTTTAAATTATGAATGCTTCAAGTATATTGAAATAAATAAAGAGTTATGTATTATGTTCTACAAACATGAATAATTAAGCTATTTAATGAAGAATTGATCATTTTTTTAGTCTTGGATAATATTTTATTAACTCATATGAATGATAATATCTTATCAACTAGTATAGCGTGCTTCGATAGTAGAAATTGAGAATAATTATAGAAAAATAAATAATGTTTTATGGTTCTTACAACAAACCCTTCTTCCTGACTTTTATTTATAAATATTTAAACATCGTAATACTTTATTGCGCAAATGAGCTTCAAAATAAATGAATGAAAATACAAAATAATGATAATTAGTAATTACCAGCATTCCTAACCCACGGTGGATTTTTTCCTCCACCAAATGGCGACAGGTTACTCATGATTTTGAGGTAGATATTTGTTCGACTTTAATTACAGATCAACTAAATATTATAAATATAACACCACACAAAGCGTCCTTCACTTGGGCACCATATTGGCTTGCATACAATATTCGACAAATTAATAATTATATGGTTGTGAAACTACTCAAATGTCTAGAGTCACGGATATATGGCCGGGACTTTAGTTTTTCCGTTGCCAAAAATTTTTTCCATGAACTACGTCACTTCTGGAATAGACCGGAAGTTGATTAACGTTGTCCTCTAGATTAAAACTCATTGGTTGAATTCACAACCACGTTGATGCTCAAAAAATATATTATTTTTGAACTTCGTTGTAAAAAAAGATTACGCAACATTTTACGAACTTATAAGCCTAATTAAATAATTTATTAATCATTTCTGACAAAATAGCACTGAATAGCTTTTTTTATCAGCAAACTTGACGGTCTTTTTACACGAGATCTGACTGAAAATGGCGTTGGCATCGATCTGCCGGTTGTCAATTGATTCGACCTTCAGTAGTTTCAGCCATTTGGGAGTTACCGCCCGCCGTAGTCGACCGTCTAACGCTTCATTCGTGCGAAATTTTGCTGCAGTAGCTGAAAAAATGGGTTTACCGCGTACTTTCTTCGATATAACTGTCGATGGACAGAAAGTTGGTCGTATTGTTATGGAGGTAAATAATAATGATTGATAATTAATATTTTAATACCATTTTATGAGTAAATACTCACACGACCGGTTCGCAATGTTAGTCATCACTGGCGCCATTAACTATATTTAACTTACTATTTTATCATATTAGTCTTTATTATGATTATAACTTCTTTGTTTATCATTATAATCTCACATTATCAACTATTTATTTTATTTTTATTGATATTTTCCATTTTTGGCTGTACTGACATGAAATATTATTTTCACCGACTCACGTATTTGCGTCACGCGTGGAAAATTCCATTTATTGTGTATAAGTACACCGCGTGATTACGTATTTAATGTTCATTAGTTAAATGAAATTTAGAATATTAATTTTCCTTTTTAGTTGAGAAGCGATGTAGTACCTAAAACTGCTGAAAATTTCCGAGCGTTATGTACTGGAGAAAAAGGATTTGGTTATAAGGGCAGCACCTTCCATAGAATCATCCCAAATTTCATGTGCCAAGGAGGAGACTTCACAAATCACAATGGCACTGGCGGAAAATCCATTTATGGACATAAATTCGAAGATGAGAACTTTGATCTGAAGCATAACGAACCTGGTGTTTTATCTATGGCTAACGCTGGTGTTGGCACTAACGGAAGTCAATTCTTCATTACTTACGTCAAGACAGGTTGGCTTGATGGCAAGCACGTGGTCTTTGGCAAAGTTGTCGAAGGAATGGACGTCGTAAGAAGGGTAATTATCTATTGTATTTTTAACAAATTTTATTTTAGCTCCTGCTAAATAAGGTAGTCGTTATTGTTAATCGATAAAGGATTGTTAAAAATAAATTTTTTTTTTTATTTCAGTTGGAATCTTATGGCTCTCAGAGCGGCAAAACATCTAAAAAGGTCATGATTGCTGATTGTGGTCAACTAGATCAGTAAATTACTTTAAAAACTACTGACTGCACTTCATGTAGACATTGAGTACCTTCTTATAATTCCTATAACACATTCAATGACCGAATGTTCTACGTTTTTACTACTGCTTCCAATAATTATTTGTCTCAAAGCTACAGATAAAAATTTCAACAACATAAATACTACGTAAAATGTCACGTGCTTTCCATCAATTTAATAATCTTATTAAAAAATTAAAAGTAATCCTTACTGCATGTCAGTATGTCAATAATTAATATCAAAAAAACTTCATTATGAAAAATACAGTTTCTTGTATTAGATATCCTTCTGTTGCTCAGTAAATACCTTTTTTGAGCAAACCTTGATATTTAATTTTCAGTTACACTCTTCATCGATATTAATTAAGATTCATCAATCCTTTGTCTAGATATTTTAATCATTTCTGCATTTAATTTGTACTTTTTTCATTTTTTCTTCATGATTGATGTATTTTCTATTCAAAAAGTGTATTTATAAAATTACATCATTCCGTTCTATACAACTGAAGAGTGTATCTTCAATCATTGTCGACTATTTCTACTCAATAAATTGTTTTCAGAAATAATATGGTGTATTTCATTAACAACCTCATTGAATAAAGAAAAAGAACTTAACATATTTTCCTTCAATTCAGTATTGAAGGCAATGAAGGGTTTTATTCATGTTAAATGAATAGAAACGATGATAGCAGACAATCAAGTTAACATTTACAATTTATTTTATATAACATCATGTTAATAGTCTTCCAGAACAAAAACATTACAGTAGGATGTTTCACAGGTTTCGTTATTGTTTCGAGGATCGGAGAATGTAGTATAAACTCCGAAAAGTTATTTAAAGGAGATTTGACAGGATAATTTCTGGAGTTTTGATCACATGTATCGTTTGAAATTATTATCAAGGTGTGATTGCAGTCATCCGTGTTATGACAAACTATTAAATATTCTGCAGTTTCCAGTCGTTATCCCATCAAGGTATTAAGGCAGGTCTTATTCTAGTATTACGACATGTGACATCGAAATGTATTAGGTAATAGCCTTCACAATTATTTTACATGTCGCTTAGGAACATTCAAAGTACATACAGTGTCAAATCTATTTACACTTTAATATGATGATAAATGTGTCATTGCAGAAAATCTAACTTACTAACATTCTCATGCAACTGTTTTAATGTATCAGTGACATTCAAATTCAATTTGTTTTTCATCAATAATAATTATATTAATGAGAAAACTGTTACCATAAATAAATATACAACAATGATGATATATAAGTCAATAAAAAAACAATAAATTACATTAATGTTTAATTTTAGATATTTACTAATTACAATCATGCGATTATAATTAATGCAATTATCTAATAATAATAATTAAAGTTATCTTGTATATTTTCAAATAATTCGGTTTATAGATTTAATTGATGGTCTTTAAATCATTTTTTTTAGTAATTTTCACACTTTCAAATGTCATATAGGTATCATCTATTCTAACATTGATAGTAAGATTTGTTAACTTCGATAAATAATTTTTTTCTTTGTTCAATTTTATATAAATCAATAACAAAATAGTTTCTCTTTTTTAACTCAAGTTTTTTTCATAAATAATTATTCATCTCGATGTCTATAGAACTATAAATAATATTACATTGTGAATTGTTTCATCGTGAAATTAAAAGCTTGATATAATCTGTTTAATATTTAATCATCAATGAAACAGTTCAGTATTTGAAATATTTTAAAACTCTAAAACTATCCTTTGGTATATATATATATATTTATATTTTTTTAATTAATAATTTCCATTATTATTATTTTGAAACTCTCTTTATGATAGTGATTTGGAATAAAAAATAATGCCTCCAAATGATTAAAATTCATTTAATGTCTTCGACCAGCGAAGACTTTCTTTTAGAATAGTCTTTAATGTGTAGCAGGTTATTGAATTTGATTTTTTATTCAATCAGTAAATTAAATTGTACAAAATAAGTGACGGTTTCTTCACCAAAATTTGCTCAATACATTTATTTAACAAAAAGGTCTTTTAAAGATGAACAAATTGATGCTTCTGTTGTCTCTTCCCCTTCGTTGCTTCCAGAAAACCAGCTGCTGATTTTCCCAGATTTCTGCTGTATTGGAGAAGTTGCAGACTTACTACTAGACTTAGATCTTGTTATATCGATGTCGCTGTTCCTTTGTGATGTTAAAAACTCTTCTATAGCACTTCCAAGTATTTGAGCATCAACTTTAGTACCACTTGCGTCATCCCATACAACTTTATGCCTTGAAGATTCTTTCGGAGGTGATGTTGATTTAACAAAAGTTTCTTTCACAGCTTTTATAACATTTAATTTGTCAAGCTTCTCACTTAATGAAGACAGAGTTATATCCATACCTTTTTGTTTTTTTGACATTGGTTTATGGCGATTAACAAACCAACTGAATGCTGGTTCATTTTTATTGGCATTTTTTATTAAGCTACGAATTTGTTTATTCCCTGTTCCATGTAGAATAGATACGTCAAAACTATTAGATCGAAAATCCTTTAATTGTCGTCGTTTATGTTCAACATTCTTCGTACTCTTATTGTCGTCTCGCGTCACTTTCTCTTCACCACATCTATTAATTTCTGTAGCTGAAGATGTCAACGAGCTGAGGATAGAAATAAGATCAGTATTAGAGCAAATGATTCCTGGTGAAGTTCCACTAGTTGATGAGGACGTTGATGGTTTTGGATACTCTGAAGCACGTCTTCTTAATAAAGAGCTAGGGCTTGGTATTGAAGATAATGCAGCAAAGTCAGAGAATCGACGATGTTGTTGAGTGTATTTCTGAGATGAACTATTGCCTTCTAATGGTTGAACTTCGCATATTCGTTCACGTGACGGTGTCTTCCACATCTTCAAACGAACCTAATAAAGAAGAACGTTTCAAATAGACCTTTAAAAATAAAAAATTAGAGCTTTAATATATTATTTGGTAGAATATATCATTTTACTTAGGTTTATTTTTAAACAAAGCTGAACGAATCACTGTAGATTTTTTGCTAAAATATTCAAGAAGTTTATTTATGACATTGAAGTAATTTTTTTATGAAAAATTAAATATTTTGTCAGATTTGTATAAAATAAAGTCACTAGATTTGTGAAAGAGATATTCAAGTATAGAGATGACTTGAAATTTACTGTGGTGAGTTGAAACTGTCTTTATCCAGATGTACAGTATAATAAGTTTCATTTTTTGGCTCACTCAACCCATTGAAAGTTTAACGAGACTAGTTTGACTGAAAAAAAGAGATTCTTTCAAAAATGTTGAATTATTTCAAGTATTTTTTAAACTAAAAACTGCTGTTGAAATTCCACTGCATTTAGTTCAAGAATGAGATTTCTTTTTCTCTAAACTGGTCCAGCTTCTTTCTTTTTACTCCAATTTCATTAATTCCATTAAAAAAAATATCATTTGTTTTGCTACAGATTTTTTTTGTTTTTTACAAAAGTTATAAAATGTAACATTTTTTCTTTTTCAAATTAGAGAAATTTAATTAAAAAAATTTTTATAACTTCTTTTCTTATTATCAGCAAAAAATCTGTCCTTTTTTGTCTCCTAAATTTAATATATTAAAAAAGTTTGATTCATTCTTTACCTTTCGGGCTTTTATCTCTGCTATATCATCCATAATATCTAACTGAAGATTATGAGTACTACCAGAGTTGCTTGGAGGACCTCCCAATCCAGAGGATGAATCACGTCGAATTGGTAAAATTCGAGTTGCTCCCAATGGAAACGCAGCAATTGATTCACGACGATTACGGCCAAATAAAGTCGTTGGAACTTTAGAAATAGTTACAACTGAATGTCTTCGTCCGCCTGGTTGGGGTGCTGGTGCTTGGGATAGTGTTGCTAAGAAAGCAGCTTCTCTAGGGGATGGCCCAGAACCTTCACCTCCTCGTTCACTCAGACGTCTTACCTATTTTGTCCCAGGGAAATAATTAATCAATAATTAATTCCTCGCTCTTCCAGGATTCTTTATACTTCAAGGAAAACTTCTCAAGGACTTTTTGATCAGAATTCATTATCAATTATACGTATAAATAATAATTAAACAACACTAAGATGGAATTAATTAACAAGCTGTTGTAAAAAGTTAATTCATTTTTGTCTAATAGATTGTTTTAAAAAAATTTTCCAATTATTCCAGCAAGATAAAAGAATCCAATATTCATTTCTCTATAAGGTAAACTATTGGAAAAGATAAGAGACTTATAATATTAATTAAAATTGAATTTTTTTTCATTGAATTGTTCATGGAATAATCTGTAAATCAAAGTTATCTTTACTATTGGAGACTCGATTTCACGATTTCTTGAAAGAGCTTTCTTCTTATTTTTCTTTCTTACCTGAGATGCAGTAATTCCTGAAGTACATTGGGGAGTTGGTAAGGAATGTTTACGTGTCTCTCGCCATGGTGATAGTAAATAAGGATTGAGAGACGGAGAATCCGGATCCAAACAACGAGGTGGAGATTCATCTCTCTTTCGTTCAGCTTCCTCTTCGCCAATAGTACTCTCTTCCACTATTATTTGCGGTTCACCACCACTACTCTGTGAATACAATTGCTTCCTCATTATTGTTAAGAGTCCTCTGAAACAGATAGTGGTAAAAATACATGTAGACTGATAGTGTACTTTGCTCGAGAGATTGTGTTGAAAAGTCTCAAGATAAATTTGAATTTGATGAGATGTTAGGCTGTAAGAAGATCATAAATGTCTTTGAAGAGCTTTTATGGAAAATTAATATTCTACTGAAACTAGATGAGAACGAGGATTATTGCTTTTCATCCAATAACTTTGAGAAAAGAGAATTGACTCTTTTGAAAGAATGTTTTATCTTCTGCAGGGCATGAAAAACTCAAAGACCTATATTTTTTCTATAATTTTTTTAGCCTTGTGCAAAGTAGAAAATAAATTGTGATATTTACTTTTTTGTATTGTTTTTTTTTCTAATTGGCATGGTTGAGATAAATATGACTTAAAATAGTAATTTTTTAAAGGTCGATTAATGGATTGATTTATTAAAATAAATGCAGATTAATTCAATCAACTGTTTCGTTCGATTCTATTTCTAATGAATTTATGAGTAAATTCTAGAAAAGAACAGCTTGATGATCAATATGATGAACTTGTTGGACCAAATATTAATATTGGATAAATTCAAGAGTTTATATTAAAGTAAAATTTCATTTAAAGTATATAGAGTATATTTTATCAAACCTTTTTACAAGTTTAACAGTTTTGGAAGAATGAAAATGGAGTTTTCACTGGAAAACATGTAATAAAGTCGTGTCAATTTAATGGATATTACTTTCATATTATTTCTCTTATAAGATTCATAATTATTTCCATTGACAAATTTGTAATCAAAAAATTTCAAATAAGTACATTCAATTCTGGATTTTAAATTTAAAAAAAAAAATAATTTCCTAAAAAGTTGAATTGTTGTTCATAAACAACAAAATTAAATCTAGAATACTATCTATTGAAATTTTTTATCAGCTATCAGAATAAAAATGAATTTTATCTCATTGTCAGCTATTGATAATTAATTCTTTCGAATTAGGTCAAATTCAACAACTAATAAATATTTCAGCTCAATTTCAAAATTTATTAGCATTAAAAAAATGTATTTTTATTCAATTTTTAAACTTTCAGTACTTAATATTAACATTGACATATTTCTTAGAGCCATTTCAGTCGAAATTGTTGGCTTTATTTCTCAATGTATTATATTAAATTCCCCTATTCTGTTCTTTCTTTATTAAGTGTCAAGTAAAAAATCTTGTTTTATTTAAATACATCAGAATAAATAGAAAATTAATCTAAATAACTTGCTTGCTTTTTTGTATTATTTATTTTAATTAGAATATAATTATTTTTAGCTATATTATAGTTCACTTAACACAGCTTCTTATCAGAACGATCATGTGTCCTTGAACGGTATCCGATGCAACGGATCTTCAATCTCCGGACAAATTTATAGATTCAATGCGAACACAAGTGAACCACAGGACACGCGGTTTATGTTTCCTTCCTCGTTAAACCTCTCAATTTTCCTGCAATCGAATCCTGTTTTAATGCCGGAAACCATAGCATGCACAGGATTGAGATAATCTTTTCCTGGCTAATGAGTATAAAAGCCAACTTCTAGGAATTTTATCAATATTTAACGGTGAATTTGCGAACTGATTGTCTAATATTGTTTATGCAAATATGCATTTATTCGCTAAACTTTTCATTTTCTCTTGTGTTGTCGTTTACATCTCTGCTGCTGCATTATCTGATGATCTCTACCAAGGTGATCTCATTGATGATGATGGTAAGTTTTAATATTAATGATAATCCTAAAAAAATACAGGTAATCAATATTAATAATTGTTCAAAAAATATATATGTATTATAGCAAATATTAGAATTAGATAAAAATAATTTTTTCAACTAGTGAATTACTAAATTCAACATTTATGTTTATTAAACAAAAATTTGTGTAGTTAATTTTATTTATAACCCACTTCTGTAGTTGAGTTATTTCCTTAATATCTACTATTTTCTGGAACATGAGAATTCTCTTTCGAGAAATGAAATATTTTTATGATCTGATGTTTCTGTAATTAAGAGGACAGTTGAAGGAATTTTTTATTCTAAATAGAACGACGTAAAATTTAAATTATTAATATTATTGTTTTTATTAAATCTAATTATTTTCCTGAAGTTTAAATAATTTTATCTAATTCCAGAGACGAAGTTGGATTATTTATTTTTTTTTTCTTTCGTTTTAATACTAAATAAAGCTTTTTTCCCGAGAAGCTAAAATATTTCACCTATCGGCTTTTTTTATGAAGAATCTAGTTGTATAGCTTGAAATATTTTTGCTTCATATTTTTAGTTTTTTTTTCCACATTAACCAATGAATATTTGCTGAAACTTTTCTTTTTTTTAAAAAAAAAAGCAAACATTATTCATTAATATTTTTTTTAGTAAAAAAAAAATTTTTAAGAATTTTAGATGATGTTTTTGTTTCACAAATATTGCAAAATAATGAACACAGGATTTTTCATTGTTTCATAATTCGTAGATAGCTTGGATCATCATTAATCACGTGAATTAATAGTTGATAAATTTATTATTAATAAATAAATGTTTGTCAGTTTGAAATATTTATTTAGATATCATAAATCAATTTATTTATATTAAATAAATTGCGTGATCAATACATCCAGGGGATTACCATCAAAATTTATCAAAAGATATATTTATTTGATGATTGTAGCAAATATTTACTGAGGAAGATCTCATTACATTTCTCTTACTTTTGACCATAGTATTTCACGTACTGTTTCTGGATTGAATTAAATTAGAACACATTTTTTTAATTGAACTAGTAAATGAAATAGACTACACAAATATCAGTATTCTATAGAAATAAATAGTTGAAAGCTCTTTTAGATATCATCAAGTAATTTTGTGAATAAAAATCAATTACTTTGCACTTTGTATTCAGTGCATTGAAAATAAAATTCTAACTGTATAATTTCTATAACGCAGACATTTAAGTTAACGTGTATGAAACTTAACTAGTTAACTAGGATAAGCCCGAAATTGTTAAGGACTTTATGAAGCTGAAAACCCAGTTTATAAATCTTTCTAATCTTTACAAATCACTTGGTAGTTTTTAGCTTGTACGAGTTAATTATTTTATCTTAATTGGAAAAAGCTGAGTAAAAATGTATTGATTTTCCTTTCAGTAAAAGTTACTGATATTTATAATTAATAGATAAATAACTTTATGACAACCTTTACATGTCAAACTTATTTTTTTACCTTTTTTCTTCCAAGTTTTTCTTGTAAATGAATATTTTACAACCCTTGTTAAATAATAAAAGCAAACAGACTAACTATTGAACAACAAAAAATATTAAAAAATCAATAAATAATGAATTGTTGAGTAATTTTAAATAATGTAAAAATTGTTTCAAAGCAAAATTTACTCATTTATTCACGTTCAAAATTATATTGATTCATTTGTTGGACGACAATGCTCACTGTTTTATTAATAATTTTTTCTAATTGAAAAATGATCAAAGTTATCCTCTTAACACACACTAGCTGTGTAGCTCTCATCGAAATAAAACAACAAAGAGAAAATTTTTATTACTTAACGTTAAATTAATGAATGTTTCATCTATAAATGAATACGTCAAAGCCGAAAGAAGAAGATAATTAATACTGAAAAGTTGTTCAAATTTTTTTAAATACATTTAATCAAAAGAAAATTACAAGATTGGCTTCTTATTTTTAAATGTAAATTATTAATACTGATTATTTATCTATTTCAGGAATCAATCCAGACAATGTTGTCGAAGATTCTGACTCTGATGTAGCACGACCACGGCCACGACGATTCAGCTGTGATCTATTTTCATTCCAATCTCAATGGGCTACTCCAAATCATAGTGTTTGTGCCATGCGGTGCATTGCAACTGGAAAAAAGGGTGGCACCTGTCAGAATGGTGTCTGTCACTGTCGTGGACGTTGGTGGGGAAAATAATTTACCAACATTACTAATATCGATACCAAAGTAGCACCAAATTGTAAATTTCATTAACACTATCGACTGCCAAGTCAAATTATTAGATTAATATTTAACAGTCTACTACACTCTTCGATTAAATTTTAACCTGAGCCATCAAAGTACTTGACTTTGTATGAACCATGTTTTATAATCAGATTATCAACATTGCCCACAGTTTGGCCAAGTATGCATGCAGTGTGGTCTATGATATTACTCTGTGTAAAGATAGTTTAATTGATCAAGTCAACAGTAAAATGGATTAATCGAAAATCAATCATTTATATCCAACTGATAAACAGAAATTCAATATTATTGACGTTATTTACTCTTATGGTTTTTCCCGAATGACATTGAAAATGAGGTAATTGAAGAGAAAAATATTATTCTTCTAAAAATAAAGAAAAATTTGATCAAATAGCTTTCAAAATTCTCTGATAATTGCATTTTAATATTTATGATGCTACATAAATTTATGTAAATTTTTCATAACTGTACAAGCAGTTAACTTTGATTTTGAACGTTAATGATGGGTATTGTCATAGATATGATCAATCAATTAAAGTGCGAATTTCAATAATCTACTTGTTGGTAAAAGTGTGTTATTTGAAATTAATATTGTAATAATAAACGAACAGTTATATAATAATGAAAATAATACATAAAATATAATACAAATAAAGATACAATTATTCATGAAAATTAATTATTTTTATTTTTTCTCCTTTTAGGATTAACCAACTTTTAACATAAAAATTCTCTGAAGTAATATTTCAAATGAATATTAATAATTTAATATTCTTTTTAAAAAATGAATTATAGTTTATTTATCTAAGTTTATATTTTTATTCAACCGAAAAATTTAAATTTATTTGATAAATAGAAATAATCAATACTTAATTTACAAACAAGAATATCCATAAATTTTCATTTATTTAAGTTACGTTTTATTCGAAGTCAATAAATAAACTCATTTAATAAAAAAAAAGAGTCCAAATTAAATTATCTAGTATTCTTTAAGAATTTGGAATAAAATTCTGAGAATCATTAATTACACGTTGATAAATTCGATATTGAAGCAGTAATATATAGAACCTTGACGTCAGAGAATTTATAGTATTGATAGAAATCCACATATCGAATTGTTCGTGAATTGGCATTACATGGTATATTATTTCAAATCAGAGAGATGGAGCAGATACAATCTCACATCAATAATGTAATTATAACGAAGAGTATGAAGGAACATTGATGATTGATTTCATACAATCAAATATTGTTTTGCGAATGGTAAATAAATTTTGTCAGTTTTTTCTTGCGTATAAAAGTATTTAGTGCATAGGAAAAAAAGTATTTCGCTACATTTTATCTATCACTGACAGTCGGATGTCGTTTTGCACCAAATAAAATTACGACGATCGATAGACTTGGCTGACGAGAGAGCTTGGATGAGCTTGGTGTCTATTCGCGTCATCCGGACATGACGTCAGTCATAATCGAGAATGAAAAATGAAAGTATGAAAAGAAAACATTGAAATAGGAAACTGGATCTTGAGAAGTCATCTTCAATATTAGCAGAGTCATCAGCTGCCCACAGAGAGTTAAATATATTTTAAAAACTTCCTAGTACCTTTTTAAAACCCTATATTTTTTTTCCTTGTTCGACATTTCTCTTTTATTCTCCTTGCAATGCTTTATTGTTCTTACATCTACAACTTTACTTGCTTTTTATTGAAATTATATGTAATTTTTATTTTTAGAGAAATACAAGTTACAAAAGCTATCTTTTTCACTGGATTCATAATTTGAGTTCAAGTAATACTTCATTATTTTTTTTTTCAAGCTCTGCATATTGAAATTATAGTGAAGTTTTAGTTTTTATTTTATACTTTTGATATTATTTATGTCCAACGTCGTACGTACGTAGGATATACTGTCTATTTATTATATCTTTGGATTATTTATTTAAATTTCATTTTATGTAGTTTGAAGTATCTAACTAGGTAATATAATTGGGAATAACTTTCCGTAATAGTATGTAAAAAAAGAAATATTTTTTTTGATGTGAAAGCAATTTTTTCATTTACAGAAAAAAAATCAATTTAATTCAACGATATTTTTTGTTAGCGAGGTTGTTAAAATGACTGCCAGAGATATTTTTTGTGAAGTTGAAGTTATTTATAGTAACAATATATTGACAAGAAATAAAATTCATGAATTAATATAACTTTTTAACGAATAAAAATGAACTTGTTGAAAATTGTAAAGTTTTTTTTAAATAATTACAAAGTAACATTTTCATTCACTTTTTTTCATAAATTAATTAAAATAATGATTGGAGAGCAAATTTTTTTTTATTGTTAAAGAAAATATTTAAATGTTGAACGTTTAAATTGAATTAATAGAAGTAACTTTTTTTAAATGCTTTTTTTTACTTCATTCTTCAATGTTTCTGGTCAAGAATAAATCTACATCAAACATCTACAACAAACAAATTGTTTCATTATTGTTATGTTAGAAAAGTAATGGAGCTTATCTTGTTGATATATGATGAACCTTGAAATTTAAAGTTCAAAGCTTCTAAAAGTACAAGAATAATTGCAAACTTTTCAAGCGTACACTAAAGTTTTAAAACTACAAAAATTGTTGATAGAAGAACTCTTTAATGAGAATTCCTCAAGCAGAAAACATTGATGAATCTCAAAATAATAAAAAGTAAATGTTACATAGTTTGTAAAATTCTTATTCCATTTAAACATAGATATATAATTATTTTTCAAACGCTATATTCTATCATTTTTGAGAAAATTAAGCTTCATTGTTTTTCAAACTCTGTTTTTAAAGTATTCTTTTGATGTTATTCTCTATTTTAATACAGTCGTCAAAATGACAATTTTTATTGACTTCAATTATTTTTATATCGCATTCTACGATTTATTTATTATTTCGTTTTTTTCAATAATTTATAATTAAATATTAAGTACATCTTTTTTCTGAAAAGTATTCTGTTTTTATTTTAATTCACTAGATAATACTGAGGTAAAAAATTATCGCAATTACGCAAATCTTAGGAGATTAATAGTAATAGCTGCAGATATTGTGTGAGAAATAATACGAAAAATGTTTTGTGGAATCAGACAAATTTATTCGGTTGGTTTGATTATTCCATCGATTCAAAACTCAAGGGGATAAAACGTGACAGGAATGAAGATGAAGCGTCACTATGTGATCGTCAATGTAAATAATTTATTTTTTTCAATTCTATCAATATTATCTCCACCAAGATATGAAACAGAAATGACAATCATATATATTGACACTAAGGATGAAATAATACTAGTTGTGATAAATGATGCTTTTATAACAACATAAATTAGTTCATTTATTAAACATATTTCGTAGTACATTAGAATATATCAACTTAGTAATAGAATTTCGTTATAATTGAAATAGAAAATTGGAAAACAAACTGAATAAAGTGTACTTTACTACCCTATGGTAGAATCAAATAATTGTATGAAATATCTCGTACCATTTTTATTTGTCAATTTTTCTTTCAGTGAACTTTCGCAATATCATGAATTCTCTGTTAGCTGTAATAAGTGTGTTTCTCTGTATCAGCTCAGCCTCTAAAACTTCATCTGTGAGAAATTTTCTCAATACCTGGCTTATTTTAGTGACGATAGTATATCAAAAAATTTAAATAGAAAAGTACATTTTTGAGAGAAATTTTTTACTAAATTATGAGATAAGAATTTAAGCTACTGATGTCAAGTGAATTTTCATGTATAATAAATATGAATAGTACTTGATATTAGAAAAATATTTTATTGAGTACTGATGCTACTGGAAAAATTTTGATGTTTTTTTGCTTATGATGAGAAAAATATTCTTCTTAATGACCTTATGAAAATAAAGAATAAATGTCAAGATAAAGTACTTACTCTCAGAATGAAGCAATTATTAATTGCTAATTAATTCATTAATCTAAGTCATAAAGGGGATGGTGGAGGTATTAGGGAAAGTAACAGTCATGATAGCCAGAAAAAAAGGTAAAAACAATTAATAAAATATAGGAGCATGGGATTTGATAGATCTAGTAGTAGTATAGCTAGGAAAATCCAGGTTTGAATCCTGGCGTTATCAAAATGACTTGTGGGATGGTTCATTAACTTTTACCATCTAAAAGATATTCTTTAGATAAAAATTTTCAATTAATGTATTATTATCCATCTAAATTAATGACTGTTTTCTATTGATTATTGATATTTATTTAGAAAAAATAATTCCAAATTACGAAAGAACATTAATAAATAAAATTGTACAATACTGTATGAAAGTTTCTTTTACTAATCAGAGAAAATCCTAATATCTCCAATAAGGATATAGTCATTAACTAAGGTATTTGCTTTTATTTAAAAAATTCACATAAATATATCTAATGAGATATTTATTATTTTTGTTTTTGTTTACTTAGATCCAATAAAAACATTCTTTCAGCGTGTATTGTTTTCCTTCGCGAACCAATTATTTATTTATAAAGTTATGATTAAACTAATATTACCAACGGAATTTCACTATAGAGCTTAGTCTACTCTAGCTCTATTGATATAATACAATGATTTAAATCAAAAGCTTTTGGTCTTAGTCAATATTCCCTGGTTTGTTACAAATGAAACAATTTATAATAACCTTGGCATGAACCTAGTTAAAGATGAAATTTTCAAATTTAATTCGAGATACTTAGGTAGGTTTGCTAATCATCCCAACCAATTCACATCAGTAATCTTATTCAAAAGAGATAAAACTTACAGAGAAGTAAAAGAAATTAAAGCCATTTGATCTACACTCTAAAAAATTAATGGCTAAGTCCTACAGTTGGATTTACAATCCTGTGCTAATTTCTTATTTGACAGAAAATAGTTGAGTCCTTTTCAAACTATTGATAGTCAATGCAATTATATATTCCTCTCATGTACTATTAAAATTCATAGGACGAAAACTGAAAGATGTTTTTATTTTAAAATGGAAAATAGGTGAACTTTAAAGCTCACTATTAGCGAATAGTAAAGCATGTAAATGTCTTTAGAATTACTTGTTGTTTCAAAAAATAGATTGTAATTTACCCTTGACATTAAAAAAAAAGGTATATGCTTGTATACAAAATTATTTTTAGGTTGTTTTGTAAATTTTTATTTTTGGATATTTGATGTAATTGATTTAATATGCAATAGAATGTTTTTTATTAGTACACATCTAGTCTTCTATAACCTTACCAGAAATAAATACAACTGTCAATAAAATAAATTAAATAAAAATATTTAATAAAAAATGGTTGATTTTTTTTGTATGCTAACATTTGAAAAGTTAGTTTTCTCATTACTGTAGTTTTCCAGTATTACAACACTTACCACAGAAACTTAATGCCAAACTTAACTAGTTCTAAAAGACCATTTCCTTCTGACCTTCCATCCAAGTGTTCAAAGTTCATCGTGGCATATTTTTCAGATTACCCAATATCTGTATAATTCAAATGTGATTTTACATTGAAGCAAATATACATGATTTTGAAGCAAATATATTTACAGTGAAACTGATGAGTTATTTATTGAACCAGACAGAAATTAGATACCTACAAACCCCTTTGGTCTCTATGTGTTCTTCTATGTTAAAATCTAATAAAGCAACACTATCATCATTGGACGTTCTCTAATTTCTATTACCGGAATTCGACTTGAATATTGTCATCATAAATGTAACTATTTTCTAGACTATTTGAAATAAATTATAGTAAATTGATAAAAACAGGCTTTCATCAGTAAATAAAATGAAAATGAAATTTATTCAGTAATTTCTACTTACTAGTATCAGCTGAGATTTCAATTTTGTAATGTTAATGTCATTTCCGGATTTAAATAATGGTGGATGTATGAGAAAAGTATGTAAAAGGGAACATGAAGTTTTCCATTAATATTCTAGAAACGAGGAAAGACACTTTATCTATTATTATATGTAGAAAAGAGATGTATGAAAAACCCACTTTTAAACCGTGAATATCTCGCTTGAATTACAGTCTAGTTCAAACCCTTTAAACGTAGTAGTATCGGTCGATATCCTTCTTATATGAGCACTTAGCATCTCTTTTTTTATTCTTGACAACGATCCATATATTTTACCTATCTGACCGGAAAAAAAATTTATTCAACTTGATTATAAAACTGACACACGCGTAGGTATTGTCAATTTTATAAAAAATGCTTCCATTTTTCAATTATAAAATCAATTTTTTACACAGAAAAAAATTTTTATTTCTTTCACAATACTTGCATTTTAATAGAAAATATAATTTTTTTATTGGAGAATAATAATATAGAGCCTTTTTTTTATTATTATGGAGCACAGATAATAGACACTGATACTAATTTTAAAATTTTGTTTCATAAAATTTCAAGAATGTTAACATGTAGTTTATAAAAAATACTGCCACAAGAACTTGAATAAATATTTCACCATATGCACGGTGACATTCAGTAAAGAATTTTCAAACATCACGTAAGGAGAGTTGAATAGTCGTAGAACAAAGAAATTTTCAATTTATTCCTTAAGATTTTTTTTTGTATTTTAGATGTAATAGAAAACGTTTTAAGATTCACATAAATGGTGAAATAAAAATTCTAAATATATTATAAGTATAAACGAGCTAATCAATAAATGATATTGAAAAAATAAATGATTATAATGAAATACATTGAAATCATTATGTAATGATGATTAAGTAATATCAAAAACACGCTGACGATTACAATGAAAAATATGGTTATTATTTTTATTATTAATTGATACCATCATAAAAATAAATGAGGACTGAATCGATTATATGAAAAATTAATTTCCATGCAATTCATATATACGTGTATAAATAAATAACTCGTATATTTATTAAATGAACAATTTGCAAGATTAAACAGTTAGATTTATTTTTCTCTCAAGATTATATCTGCTTTGACTTGATGAAAATTTATTTAAAATCTTTTATATCAAGGATATCAAGATTCTGTAAAACTTATTTATTATTAGAATATTTCATCTGAAAAAAATTACAAGATAAAATAAAATTTGTTCGAAATTAGAAGTTAAATGCAAAAACCTCCACTACTAAATTTAATTTATCTCTGGTATATTAATATTAAATATAAAACTTCCTCTGGATACATAAACTATAGATTTTTATTTTTGCTTTAATATTTTATATCGTTGAAAATATTCAAATATCGAATGATTAATCACGGTAAAATGTTCCATTAATCAACACATATTTGTTTAATGTTTTTTCTATTGATTAAAATTTTTCATGCATTCCAGCATATGAAATGATGTCCTTCGTGACAACTCATGATGCAGACGTGTTAAAGTAAATTATTTAGTATCTCGTGAATTGCATAGAAATTTAATTAATGTTTCGAAAGTTTAAATGGTTTGTCTCTTGCGGGATTAACCACGATCTTGCATTTAATTAATATTTTCTGTTACCAGTTGTCGAATATTATATAGCTCTACCGTGTGTTGTTCATTACAATTATCAGTGAAATTTTGCACAGAAAAGTTTAAAAAAAACCCCAACCTACGTTAAGTATAATTAAGTAGAGTACAATACCAGAAAATGTTTTGTTACATAACATTTGTAAACTGATGATAAAATAATTAGACACTTAATCAACCTTCAAGATCCAGACTTACATCCTTTATTAAAGTTGGAATATAATATTCTCCAAGCCTTTATCATGTAAGATAATATAGGAGGCCGTTTAAGCATAAAATTATTGTAAAATTAAGCTCTTTTGACTGCATTAAATTGCTTTTTTACAAGATTCAAGTGCTATTGAACACATAATTGAATCAATCAATTATAAATACTCAACAAGCTTTGTCAATATTTGAACTCACATCAACAAGCCAGAAGCTTGTTCTAAGTGTGTATATTCATCAAATATTTTTATTCAATATTATTTTTCACTACCAAATTGAGCCCTTTGATAAAAATGATGCAAAAACAATGCTTTAGAAAAACATTTTAAGCTTGAATTATCTGAGAAAAGTCACTAGAGTAACCAATAGATACAAAAATTCCCATCTTTCTTATCATTTTACAATAGACTAGTTTGAAAATAAGAGGTCAAGGCTGGCAAAATCAAACATACATTTGGATTCACTTGATTGCACCTGTTAACATTGCAATTCACTTCACCGAATATTTGGCGCTTATAACTATGTTGAAGCTATCAAGCAGTTTAGTCTTGATTCAAAATAAATTTGCCTACAAACGTACATCTCCAAGAGTCAATTATACTCAACTATTTCCAGAGACTACTAAAAACATGGTTTTAAATTAACTTGTTAGGATAAACACTCTAGCTTACCTTGAATTTCTAGATTTAACTATCAACTGTTGTATTTTTGTTCCTGCTTCTTGAGTATTAAAAGTTGTTGCTTTGTCTATTCACGTTTCACTCCGTTGCATTGTGCGATAACTATTTGAACAAATCAGAAAAAGTAGATCATTTTTTCATTGAAGAATTCAAAATAATAGAGTTGGTAAAAATAGTAGCAATAATGATAATATTGACAAGAAACTTTTGAAGCCTAGCTAATTCTAAATGCATCAAAGCATTAGGTGCATAGGCTAGACATTGATATTACTCAAAATAAAATAATGATGATATTATCATTATACATGATTGAATAATAAATATAAAGATAAATTGAAGTACAGAGGGAATGGTTGTGAGATTTATTTAGTATCTGTGTTAGAATTGATGATGAACTTTGATCTTTCCTATTATTCATTAAATTTTGTGAAATTATTTTCTGTTTATTTTGAAAAAGTGATTTTCGTTAGTTTATTTATTTTTAATTGATTTGGATATTGGTCTAATGGCTATAAAAAAAGAATTCAAACACCAATAAAAAATACGTTGAGTGGCTCGTGCTGTAATTTAAACAGAAAACGTGCTCAATTATATTGTTCGTACAACTACACTAGTATAAACTAACTCTATTTTACAAACACTTATTCAGAAATACTCTGTTTTATCCGAGTTAAGTGCAATATATTTCAGCTCAACTGTTTGTCAATCATCTTAGAATTTATCCAATAACAGTGCTGGACTCGACTAGATTGCGCGCAAATTACTTGCTATGATTAATTTAGCAATTTAGCGTCAGTCTTGGTGGATCAAGTTATTTCTTGAGTTTCAATTAAAAAGCTTTTTAATAATGTTTTGTTGATAGGCTCTATTATTATCAGAAAAAGTGTTGATAAAATTTCACGCCACCTGTTGATTTTCTGATTTTTTTAGCTGGTAAATGATGTCGTTATCTTTGGACTTATTGGATAAGGTAATTTTTTCTCAAACTCAATCTTCTTCAAGATTTCACCAAAGTGAATGTCATCAACATTAGCGTGTTGCTGGGAAAGATTTTATAAGAATTTTTTCCCTGATCCACACAGTATAAGAAGCTTTGTATAAAAGCTTCGATAATGTAAGCGACCTAGAGGAAAATAATATTCTATTATAGGAAATTATTTTCGCAATCAAGCTTCTAATTTAGGAAAAATCGATTCAAGTGACAGCAGAAGAGGAATAGAAGATTAAAAAATTAAATAGGTTGCTTAAAAATTACTGAAGAGAATTTATCTGATTGAAATTAAATTGTTAATTAAATGAAAAATTTACACGCTTTTAAACTTTAGCGTAAGATACGTCGAACGCGATGCTTGAGACGTAACGACACTCATACGACGTCGGTCGTCGGTTCAACACTGGAAGGCAGGCGCCAGTCCTGATGTTCCGTCGACGCCATTGACCGAATCCTGTTGGCCAATACGCCCGCGCTGCTTTTCCTTGCGTTCTATAATTTTCCATTGGACTACCCGGTGGAATCGGGAAAATACTATGGTGCGCCTTGATCTACTGTGACCTGATGTTTCTTCGTTCACGTGTTGCTTCACTATTTTTTACGACCGCACCCGACTCTATTATTCGCCTATAACATTCGGCATTAAACTCTTTATTACTCATCACAACACCCAGATTATTTGTTGAACCATTTAACGATTTTATTTTGATTAATCTTTATAATTTTTAAGCTTTTTCATTCATACGTTGTTTCGAATAAAAAATTATTTCCTTTTGAAATAAAAAATATTTTTATTCAGATGATTTATACACAGAGACAATGATGGTTATGGAGTCTTTCGTTATAATAAAAAATTTTAGTCTTAGGATTTTGTATAAAAATGATCTCCTTTGTGTAATAGAAACCTCGAGCTACCGTCTATAATTTCTAAGATCAATAGTTTGATAATAAAAATCAAAAAGTTTTTTATTTGAACTCATATTTCAACTAGCAAATATTGGTTTTTTTGTGTTATAAAATAATAAAATTTTGCATGAAAATTATTACAATGAGTTTTTCTATTTATTTTTCATATTTCAAAATCAAAAATTTAGCAACATTCATTCCTTCATAAAATATACATATGCATGTGAATGGACCGAAAAAGTATCTAAAGATAAATCTGTTAAAAAAAGACGAATATTGAAAAAAAAAAACTCGGGAATGTCAGCATGACGCTTAAAAATAATTCATAAAATATTTGAAGCGTTTTATCGATCTTTTTGGAGCAAAAACTGTTTTCCATTTACACAGTTATCAAAAGTGAGATCCCTTTTGTTAGCTATTCTTCGGAATTAATACTCAATGACAAATCAAACATTATTACGTTTGCTTTTTTAAAAGGTTCATTTAATTTATGGGCTTATTATCTTTTTCATCCGAAGCTCATTTTTCGTCTGGATATCTTATTTAGATAATCAAACTTCAAATTAATTTATATTCATAATTTTTTGTAGCAAAAAATAGCATTAAAAATGATAAATATTATGATGTTTATAATAAAATAAAGTTAGATGCAAAGTAATGCATGAAAAATTTTTAATCAAACAATATTTTCCTGGGAATACTTCTTTTTTATGTCTCATTAGTTGCGTGCTATAGGATTAATAATTTTCATTTCTTTTAAGTGTTCATGTGGGTGGAAACATTTATTCATGATTCATAGTACTCTAGACAGGTCAATGTTCGCTTCTATTGCTTGCGTTTTGTAATGGATCGATATTCAGTACTGAATTACGTATTTGCACAGCATGAAAACGACCGTGTCTTATGATATACAGTACCATTCAAACATCAGAAAAACTGCTCATGTGATGCTCTTGCTCTCGGAATCTGAAGTATAATATCAAATAACGTCACACGTATCATTTTAGTATTATTTTATTTACAGATGTTGAAAAACGCAAATTTTTTTCAAAACGTTTTTATATTACAGAGAATATTAGTTTGAATAAAAAACCATCTTCTCTACATCTCATTCCAACACTAAAAAGTCATCAAATTTTCATTATTAATCAATTATAACTGAACATTTAGTTATAAATATTAAAAGACAGAATTTTTAATATTTAATACATTCAATTGTAGCTCACATATTCTTTAAAGTGAAAAAAAAATAATGAGAGCAGATAAAGCAAAGAGAGAAAAAGAAAAAGAATAGTAAAGATGAGAAAATGGACTATTATACTTGAACGAATTACCTCAGCTTTTAGCTTATACGCGTCTGATCATTAAGTGCATATACTACTTCTTAAAAAGGAGAATACTCTGGAGATCAGTTGATAGATGTAGTTAAATTCTTTTGAATTGTCTACCCTAGCAATGATGAATGTCTTTACAACAATGTTCTCTATTTTTTCTGCTTTTTTTTCAGTGAAATAGTCATCATTTTTTTGAATATTTTTTTCATCATGTTAATAAAATCAATGATAAATCGATTAACTTCAATAACGAACATTCAAAATATGCTATTGTTTCTCAAAATCAATTATTTGCATGAAAGAACTTAATATCTAGCTTTACCGTTTTGATGTAGTTGAAGTTGTAAACGTTTTTTTAAACGAAAAAAAAAAACCGAAAAAATTCGTATATCGATTCGAAAATCGATATATAATTTAGAAATGACTATTCCAATATTCCTGCGGAGTTTCATAAGTATACTTTGACCGGATCAACCCTTTTACTCGTAGTCACAAAATTTAATTAATAATAAAAAAATATAAAAAATTCGTATATCGATTCGAAAATCGATATCTAATTGAGAAATGACTTTCCCAATACTCCTGCGGAGTTTCATTAATATACTCTGACCGGATCAACCCTTTTACTCTTGATCATAAATTTTGTTTATTTAAAAAAAATGTGAAAAATTCGTATATCGATTCGAAAATCGATATCTAATTAAGAAATGACTATTCCAATATTCCTGCGGAGTTTCATAAGTATTCTCTGACCGGATCAACCCTTTTACTCGTAGTCATAAAATTTAATTAATAATAAAAAAATATAAAAAGTTCGTATATCGATTCGAAAATCGATATATAATTTAGAAATGACTATTCCAATATTCCTGCGGAGTTTCATAAGTATTCTCTGACCGGATCAACCCCTTTACTCTTGATCATAAATTTTGTTTATTTAAAAAAAATGTGAAAAATTCGTATATCGATTCGAAAATCGATATCTAATTAAGAAATGACTATTCCAATATTCCTGCGGAGTTTCATAAGTATTCTCTGACCGGATCAACCCTTTTACTCGTAGTCATAAAATTTAATTAATAATAACAAAATATAAAAAATTCGTATATCGATTCGAAAATCGATATCTAATTTAGAAATCACTATTCGAATATTCCTGCGGAGTTTCATAAGTATTCTCTGACCGGATCAACCCCTTTACTCTTGATCATTAATTTTGTTTATTTAAAAAAAATATAAAAATTCGTATATCGATTCGAAAATCGATATATAATTTAGAAATGACTTTCCCAATACTCCTGCGGAGTTTCATTAATATAACCCGACCGGATCAACCCCTTTACTCTTGATCATAAATTTTGTTTATTTAAAAAAAATGTGAAAAATTCGTATATCGATTCGAAAATCGATATCTAATTGAGAAATGACTATTCCAATATTCCTGCGGAGTTTCATAAGTATACTTTGACCGGATTAATCCTTTTACTCGTAGTCACAAAATTTAATTAATAATAAAAAAATATAAAAAGTTCGTATATCGATTCGAAAATCGATATGTAATTAAGAAATGACTTTCCCAATACTCCTGCGAAGTTTCATGAATATCGCCCGACCGGATCAACCCCTTCACTCTTGATCATAAACTTTGTTTATTTAAAAAAAAATATAAAAAATTCGTATATCGATTCGAAAATCGATATCTAATTTAGAAATGACTTTTTAAATATTCCTGCGGAGTTTTATTTATATAACCCGACCGGATCAACCCTTTTACTCGTGATCATAAACTTTGTTTATTTAAAAAAAAATATAAAAAATTCGTATATCGATTCAAAAATCGATACATGATTCAGAAATGACTTTTTAAATACTCCTGCGACGTTTTATAAACATGACCGAAACGGATCATCCCTCTTCATACTTGGTCATAAAATTTGTTACTTAAGAAGAAAATACATACAAAATTAGTGTTAACTATCACAACTTTTTTTGAAACACAAAAAAAATTTAAAAGTATTTCAGCAGCATAATCTTAGCCATTAAAGAATATTCAATGTTTTCGAACAAATGAAAAGATGAAAGACCACGAACGTCATGCATTCGTTCGATTTGTTACCGATCTATGTATTATTACTATCAACACCTGTTAAAGACTGACTAGTAAAATTCTTTAGGAGGTCCTTGCTGGAGGTGTAGACAATACGGAAAAATTAATGGAGGGGGTAACAGTCGAAGAGAAATTTCATAAATGGGCGTGTGGTTTAACGTTAGTGCTAAGGAGTAAAAAAGAAAAAAAAATCAACAGCACGTGGGCCACAAAGATGTGTCATGGGAATTACCCAGATAGAAAACTCTTTATTGTACAAAAAAATGTAAAATTACAGACTTCCACACTATCAGAACTGCAAATAGTTTAACTAACGGTGTTAACTATCAAAAGCTGTTTTAATAACACAAAAAAAAATTAGAAGCATCTAAGTAGCCAAGTTTAAGTAATAAAAAGATGTTTTCCAAAAAACAAAAAAATACAAAAGCATGAATGTTATTTAGTCGTTAGATTAATTATCGATCTAAGCATCATTACTATCAACAATTGTTAGAAATAAAGAAATAATTTAAAGCATTGAAAATAACAGATTCAAGGTTACCTAAAAAATAGAGACTATTATTCGATATATGAATGAATGTAGTAAAATTAAAATTAATCATTCGATAGATTTGCTAGCAACTCAACTAACCACGTTCACTACTCACACATGTAAGAAATAAAAAAATACTTTAAAGTATTTTAAATAAAAGACCCGAGGTTTCTTAACGAATAAAGACAATTATTCAATACATAAATAAATATAGAAGAATTAAAATTGATCATGTGTTGAATCTGCTAGCGATTCAACTAACTATGTTATCTATCAACACCTGTAAGGATAACTAAAAATACTTCAAAGTATGTAAAATAAAATTTTTTAGGTGAATTAAAAAATAGCGACAATTATTTGATATATGTATAAATATCGTAAAATTAAATTGATTATCTGTTAAATCTGCTAGCAACTCAACTAACTATGTTATCTATCAACACATGTTAGGACTAAAAAAAATTCTTTTAAGTATTTTACATAAACGATTCGAGGTTTCTTAACGAATAAAGACAGTTATTCGATATATTAATAAATAAAGTAAAATTAAATTGATCATTTGATCGATCTGCTAGCAACTCAACTTACCGTGTTTACTTCCAACACATTTAAGGAATAAAAAAAATACTTCAAAGTATTTGAAATAAAAGATTTAAGGTTTCTTAACGAATGAAGACAATTATTTCATATATGAATAAATGAAGTAGAATGAAATTGATCATTTGATAGATCTGCTAGCAACTCAACTAACTATGTTATCTATCAACCTCTGTTGGGATCAAAAAAAATTTTTTAAATTATTTGAAATAAAAGATTTAAGGTTATTTAAAAAATAGAGACAATTTTTAGTTATATGAATGAATATAGTATAATTCTTATTGATCATTTGTTAGTTCTGCTAGCAACTCAACTAATCATGTTTGCTACTAACACCTGTTAGGACTAAAGAAAATCCTTTAAAGTTTTTAAAATAAAAGAGTTTATTCAAAAAATAGTCACAATCCTTCAAAATACGATCTGCAAATAGTTTAATTTACAATGCTGATGATCCAAACCTTTTTATACAATTTAAATTATTTTTTATCTTTACGACGCGATATATAATATCTAAATCAGGCATGGGCGATTGGGACTGCTCGAAGTCCCCGGGACTTCGTACCTGAAGTGACTTTTTCTAACTTTTGCTGGGGACAATAGAACCCCTATTGTCCCAGCAGTCTTAATCCCATACACAATAGGGACTTCGAGCAGTCCCATCTATCGCAGTAGGTAGAAGTGAGACAAATAATAAAACAGTTTTCCCTCTTTGTTCCGTAGGGCAAGCCCATCTCAGTAAACAATTTAAATATTAGTTTACTTTCACAGATGAAGAACGGATCGATAGCTCAGAGGTTAAATTCTCTGGCTGTGAGTTTTGTGGCGACAGGTTCAAATCTCGCTAGTTGCTTTTTTTTTCTTTAACTTAATTTATTAATTATATTACAATATTTATCATATTTTCTTTATAACAATACTGAGTCCTATATTCGTGTCTTGATAATGGATAAAAAATAAATATATTTCTGCCCTTTTTAATTTATTGTAGTACAATTGTTACTACTTCATTTGAGTGAATAAGTTCAATGTACTTTTTCTTTTATTTTTCTGCTGTATGACATTATAAAGAAATGGTCAAAAAAGATTTTTTTTATTATCATGAAGCACGATAGAGGGGATCATTTACCATAGAAAAAAAATGTAAATATTGTAATATAATTAAATAAGTTAAAGAAAAAAAAAAGCAACTGGCGAGATTTGAACCTGTCGCCACAAAACTCACAGCCAGAGAATTTAACCTCTGAGCTACCGATCCGTTCTTTACCTATGAAAGTAAATTATATTTAAATTGTTTTCTGAGATGGGTGCCCTACGGGCAGAGAGATGTAACTTTCTTACCCGGACCTTCCTATCCTGTATCCTAATCATAAAATTATTAAAAAAAGAATAGAATTTTATTGCAAGCAATAAAGTTGGAACAAAGGGGACTTCGACTCGAAAAAGTTTGCCCATGCCTGTTGTAAAGTATAGTAATGGTTGTGGAAAATTTTATGTTTATACATTATTGTATTGATGCGTAAACATCATCAGTTTCTCTTGAACTATTACGGTGATCGCAACTAAGAAATTTATGTGCTCATTTTAACAACAATAGTTCAAGTTATTCCGGTATTAGATATTGTTTTAGTGCATTAAATAATATCGTGGTGATTGCGAAAAATTAAATAGTGTATTGTCGTGGGAATGTATTCTAGTTTTCAGATCTATTGACTTATTATTGATTTTTTATATTATATGGTGAAAAATTATTTCAATATTTAGTTTTAATTATTTTTGATCAATTTTTAGTGTTTCGTGGTAGGAGTTTATTTCAGCATTTAGTTTTATACATTTCTCATTAATTTTTTTGTGTTTAGTGGTAGAAATTTGTTTTCGTATTCAGTTTTATACATTTATTATTAATTTTTTGTATTCCGTGGTAAAAAATTATTTGAATACTTTCTTTTATTCATTTTTTATTAATTTTTTGTGCTTGGTAGTAGAAGTTTATTTTAGCATTTAGTTTTATACATTTCTTATTAATTTTATGGTAAGAACACAGGGGTTGTTTCTTACTGAACAAAGGTTACAGTAATTTTAGAAATTACATTTCAAAATGAGTGTACCTTTTGATGTCAAGAAATTAGCAAAGATCATTGTTGATTTTGCTAATGACGGGAAAGAGATAAGTTTTTCAGCGCTGAGTCCTGGTTCATTGTGCCACTATGTAAGTACAATAATATTAACTAATTAGTAATGATCGATCAACTTGGTTGACCTTTGAAATTGCGTCGTTCGTAATGAAACTCATGACAACTCATGAACTACAACTTATAATTATTTAAAACAAATAATCAAGATTTTTAAATATAAAAGAAAATATAAACCAACTAATTTCTCTCATTCGTTAGATCTAACAATATTTTTACCAACTTTGTTGACCTTTCGAATTGCGTAGTTCGAAATAAAACTCATGAACTACAACTTATAATTATTACAAACAAATAATCACGATTTTTAAGTATGAAAAAAAATATAAATGAACTAATTGTTAAGTAGTGAGGATGAAACTAACCTGGCTACAGTAAAAGTCACCTGATTATTATTATTATTTATAATAATGAGGGTAGCTTCTTGATCATAAGGGCACAAATCTGTTTTTGCTTCTATAATAATTTTTTATCTATGAATATTTGTCACGTCTGTTGTGTAATACAGTTTGAACGAATGTAGCTTTAGTAGAATGAAAATAACCTTATTCTCGTGATTTTAGACGACCAAAAAAATCGTACAATCATTTGAAATCAATAATTTTTCTCTTTTAATTTTCACTATTCGGTCATAGCAATATCGATAAATAGCACAAACAAAATTTTCGGGACTTTAGTTAAAATAACCTTTTCTTTTTGTTATGCAATGTACCAAAAAACTTTTACGATGCACAGAAAAGAAGAATCTTTCCTTTAGAATATTTTAATTTACGCTAGATCGTTCTAAGAGATTATACCAGTGCTGATAAAAATGTCTGGTCTATTACTTTTCGTCTTTAGTGCAATAGGCGTACTTCCCAAGCAATAGAATGCAAGAATCTTTCATTCTTAATTGCTATTTTTTAGCCATTTGCTAGTAATCTGTTACAACGGTATCGAAAAATAATAAGAACAACTCAAGAAAGTTCTTGCATTCAACGAAATCAAAGATTAATCTCTAAAAAGTTTAAAAGTGATAGCTAATAATTAAGAGAAATCAAGTCCGCTTTATTAATAGATTTCATCGTTCAGTTTAGAAATAGTAGATGTATAAAATTGAGTTAAAAGTTAGGTTAAACACTAGACTCAATAGCACAAATAAATCTCGATTTCTTGTAAACAAAACGATCGAAAGTTTTATAATTTTGTAATAAATCAATTCTAATTGTCAAGTTGTACTTAAGATCAATATTATCATTTATTTTTAAATGAAATATTAACATAGATTTTTTCTATACTTTACTATTAGTCGTGCAAGAATTATCTTAAGCCTGACTGGAATTATAATTATTCTCTTTCTTATAACGTGATACGACCAAAGAGGTTTTACGATTATTGAAAAGCAAATAACTTTCGTTTTAAATTTCTAATCTATTTTTATCCATACTAATTTGACAGATTAGTAGAGTCATATGGTTAAAAATAATTTAACCTGGCTGAAGCTAAAATCACCTGCTTTTTGGTTATCTATTAAAACAAAAGAAATTTTAGAATCATTCAATATTAAATATCTTTCCTTCTTGATTTTCAATTAGTTTTTCATTCATACTCTTCCGTCATAGTACTATCGCAAAATAGAAAAAAAAAGTTTAGCCTGGCTACAATAAAAATCACCTATTGTTTCTTCATTTTTAAGAAGACAAAGAAAACTTTACGGCTAGTCCAAAGTGAGAGCCCTCTTTTCAAGTATTATAATGTATGCTTGTTTGTCTTATATAATTTTAAGAGTGTTGATAAAGAGAACCGATATTTTAGGCTTCTCTATTATTCCTAGTCTATTACTTTTTTTTCATTAGTGCAATTGTCGTGCTTTCTGATCGGAGAACAATGCATTTGTTTATTTACCCTAATTTGTCACATCAGTATTTAATATAGCAATAAATGATTCAACCTGGCTAGAATTAAGAGCACCGTTTTTTATTGAGTAATGTGACACATAAGGCTTTCGGATCATTCAAAATCTATCAGCATCTGTCTTTAGTTTTCAATTACTTTCAATTTTTATTATTTCAATATAGCAATATCAATAAATAATAAAAACAACTAAAGCTTTGCTGGAGTAATAATCACCTTTTCTTTCATTATGTAATGCAACGCAAACAGGCTTTACGATTTTTAGAAAACGAGAATATTTTTTATTTGTCTCAGAAACTAAGCTTATTTGTCCTAAGAGATTTGTTCAATGAGAATAGAAAAAACAGACAATTTAAGCTTTTATAGTAGAATCAGTTAATTGTTTTTAATCTTTTCATCGCAATAGGTGTGATCTTCAATCATTGGAAAGCAAGAATATGTAGTTTTCAATTTTCAATTGCCTTATTATATACTAGACAGTCATAGTAATATCAAAAATAGTATGAATAACATTAGCCTGGCTTCAGTAAATGTCATCTACTTTTTTATTATGCATTTCGTCAAAAGAAGCCGCGCAGACATTTAAAAGTAAATAGCTTTTGATTTTTTTTTTCTAATTGGTCATAGCAGTATCAAAAAACAGTAAAAACAACTTGAGCCTGGCTAGAGCTAGAATCATCGGTTCTTAAGAATCGTTTAAATCGGAATATCTTTTGTATATAATTTTGAATTTTTTTTTTACCATCTATACAAATTTGTCACATTAGTGTTGTTACATAGCAATAAATAATCCAACCTGTCTTGCATTAAGAGCACCTTTATTTTAGTGATGTAATACGTTAAAAGGAGCTTTTCGATCATTTGAAAGATAGAATCTTCTCGTTTGAGTATTATAATTTATGATTGTTTGTCCTATGAAATTTTAACAATGCAGATAGAGAGAACAGGCAGTCCAGGCTTTTATAATAGATCTAGTCTTTCCCTTCCTCGTTTTAGTGAAATCGGCGTAATTCCCGACTAATAGAAAGCGATAGTCGTTTGCTTTGAACACATTTAGCCTATTTACAGTAAAAATCCCCTGTTTTTTTATTATGTAGTAGGACTTAAAAGGCTTACGATCATTTCAAAGGAAATAGCTTTTATTTTTAATTTTTAATCTATTATCATCTATAATAATCGGTCATATCAGTATTTTCACATAGTGAGAACGACTCCAATCTAGTTACAATAAATGTCACCTGTTTTCAGTAATTCATAGTAATGAAAACAGACCATTCCAACAATTGGAAAGCACAAATTTTTTTTCTTAATTCTGAACTGATTTTTATTGCATAATTATATTTAAGATCCGTAACGCAACGTAGTTAGAACGAATCCAATTTTGCTACAAATAAAAGTCACCTGTTTTTAATTATTCATAGTAAAGAAGAAAGCCTTCAATATTTCAAAAGCACAAATCTCTTTTCTAAATCCGAAATCATTCATTATCCATAATTATCTGTAACATCCATAACTGGACGTAGTAAGAACAAATCTAGCCTCGGGAGAATAAAAATTACCTGTTTATGATTATTTAATAGGACAAAAGAAGTTATACAATTATTTGAAAGCAAGAATATTTTATTTTCAAATTTTTTTGTAATTTTCACTAATCTGTCATGGCAATATTGAAAAATAGTAAATATAACTTCAGCTTGGCTATTGTAGAAGACACCTGTCTTTTATAATTAGTAGTTATAAGGAAAGATCTCCATTATCTGAAAGCACGAATCGTCTCATTGAATTATTGAACGATTTACATCCATACTAATCTGTTTTATGCGTATCATAATATAGTTGCAACAAAACTAGCCAGGCTAGAGTTGAAATCACAGTTTTGTTATTATGTAATGAACTTAGTTTGAGGAAGTTTTCTCATAATCGCAGACAGACACTCTAATTTTATTTATATAGAAAACAATATTAAACAACAAGGAATTATAATTGTATTAACAAACATTCTTTTTTAACAGTTAATAATAAAATTGTATTAAATTTTGTAATAAAATCTTCGTACTCATTAAGCGCAATATTATCACAGATGACTACTCATGGCTTTTAACAGTTGCATTTCATTTTTAACAATTGTAGTTTGTTATAAATCTATATAAATAAAATTAGAGTGTCTTTCTGTGAATTTAAAAACGAATTTAAAATAAACTCAGACGGTTATTTGCGTGCTGTTAAAACGTAAATGATCATTTTTAGAATTTTTGTCTGTCTGTCTGTCTGTTTGTCCAAAGTAAGTGGAATGTTTTCGTTTATAATAATTGAATTTGTTGTCAACAATTCTAAGCGGGATCTATTTTATTAATTGTAGTTCTACGAACGGAAATTTTTTCTCGCTAACTAAAAAAGAATTATTAAGTACTAAACATCAATAACAATAATTTTTTTTGTTAATAACAATGGAATGTGTATAAAATGATCAAAAACGGGATCTATGCTATTATTTCGAGTCTTTCGACAAATTTTTTCCGCATATCCCGGCAAGAGTTAAAATTACCTTCTTATTGTTATGTAATACGCTAAGAGAAGCCGTACGGTCATTTGAAAGCAAACAGTTTTTGTTTTTGATTTACGGATTTAATTTTTTGTCTTTATCAATTGGTTATAGCAATATCGAAAAATAGTAAAAAGAACTTTAGCCTAGAACTGAAGTCACCCGTGCTTTTATTATTGGATGAAACAAAGAAGGTTTCACGATTATCCAAATCTAAATATCCTTTGTTTTCGACTATTAAATTTTATTGTTTATTTATGCTTGTCAATCATAGTAGTATCGTAAAATAGTACAAATAACTTTCGCCAGGCTAGATCAAAGTTCACTTTTTTTTTTATTATATAAGACTGAAGAGGCTTTACTATCATATTTTTTTATTATCTATACAAATTTGTCACATCAGTATTGTTACATAGCAATAAATAATCCAACCTGTGTAGAATTAAGAGCACCTTTATTTTAATCACGTAATACGTTAAAAGGAGCTTTTCGATCATTAGAAAGATAGAATCTTCTCGTTTGAGTATTATAATTTATGTTTGTTTGTCCTATGAAATTGTAACAATGCAGATAGAGAGAACAGACAATTGAGGCTTTTATATTAGATATAATCTATTGCTCCTTTTTTTCGGTGTAATCAGTGCGTTTCCTAACCAATAGTGAACGCGAATCGATTGTTTTCAATTTTTCGTTTCTTGTAATTCCACCAATCTGACACATCAGTATCAAAAGATAGTAAAATCAACTTTAGCCTGACTAGAGTTAAAAGTACTCATTTCATTATTATGTAATACGATAATAGAAATCACACGATTATTTGAAGGCAAGAATTTTTAGTTTAGATTTTTCTATTTCATATTTACTAATCTGTCACAGTAGTATGGAAAAAAAAAAAAATTTTAGCTCCGTTAGAATTAAAATCACCTGTTGTTTTCGGTAATACGACAAAAGAAGATGTACAATTATTTAAAAGCAAAAGCTTTTGATTTTCATTTTTTAATTTTTCACCAAATTTTTATATCAGTATTGAAAAAAAGTAAAATAAAGTTTAGATGGGGCAACGTAAAAATTACCTGTTCCGTATTGTGTAGCATAACTTAAGAGTTTTCGCAATTATTTCTAAATAAATCTTTACTTTTTAGTGTATCAAACTATGCTATTTGGGCCTATGGGATTTTACTAGTGTAGATATAAAAAATAAATAATCCAGGCTTCCCAATCTGAAATTTTTTTCTGTCTGATGTTTAAAAATTTTCGGTCATCAAACTTTTTGCGTAATCCAGTAATTCCGCTTACCGTTCCGCACTTTTGTTGTCAGCTGAGTAGTTCAGCTATTGATAAGCAAAACATTCTCATTCAGTAATCGTTTCTATACAACCAGAAAAGAATCAACGGTTACATTGCGAATTAATAATTATTGATTTTAAGTTCTTCTTCGACTCCAATAAAGTGTAAATTTGCTTCAACAGATCGCGAAAAGGAAAAAATCGCTTGCACGCCAAAGCTGAAGAGTGTGTTGCAAGGTATGTGGAACAATGTTCAATTGCCTGCAGAAGTAAAAAAACTGCTTCATGAAAAAGAAGAATCAGCCAGTAATGAAAAAGAAGATAGTGCTTCTAGAAGAAATCAAAAGTTAGCAGAAGGATCATTACCTCAGGAAATGTCGAGCCAATTTAAAACAAATGATCAACATGAAAAAAAAGGAAAAGATACTCTCACAAACTTATCACTTTCAAAAGATTCCGGTTGTTTGGAAAGAACAAATTTGGAACTGACTGATAATCGAATAGACAGCGATGTACAAGGATTTGAATCCGAAAAGGCGCCGAGTGTATTAAATGATGCTGAAATAAGAGAAAGTGATACACCCTTCAATTCATCACGTTTAAGAGATTCCAGTTGTTTGGAAAGAACAAATTTGGAACTGACTGATAATCGAATAGACAGCGATGTACAAGGATTTGAATCCGAAAAGGCGCCGAGTGTATTAATTGATGCTGAAATAAGAGAAAGTGATACACCCTTCAATTCATCACGTTTAAGAGATTCCAGTTGTTTGGAAAGAACAAATTTGGAACTGACTGATAATCGAATAGACAGCGATGTACAAGGATTTGAATCCGAAAAGGCGCCGAGTGTATTAAATGATGCTGAAATAAGAGAAAGTGATACACCCTTCAATTCATCACGTTTAAGAGATTCCAGTTGTTTGGAAAGAACAAATTTGGAACTGACTGATAATCGAATAGACAGCGATGTACAAGGATTTGAATCCGAAAAGGCGCCGGGTGTATTAAATGATGCTGAAATAAGAGAAAGTGATACACCCTTCAATTCATCACGTTTAAGAGATTCCAGTTGTTTGGAAAGAACAAATTTGGAACTGACTGATAATCGAATAGACAGCGATGTACAAGGATTTGAATCCGAAAAGGCGCCGAGTGTATTAATTGATGCTGAAATAAGAGAAAGTGATACACCCTTCAATTCATCACGTTTAAGAGATTCCAGTTGTTTGGAAAGAACAAATTTGGAACTGACTGATAATCGAATAGACAGCGATGTACAAGGATTTGAATCCGAAAAGGCGCCGAGTGTATTAAATGATGCTGAAATAAGAGAAAGTGATACACCCTTCAATTCATCACGTTTAAGAGATTCCAGTTGTTTGGAAAGAACAAATTTGGAACTGACTGATAATCGAATAGACAGCGATGTACAAGGATTTGAATCCGAAAAGGCGCCGAGTGTATTAATTGATGCTGAAATAAGAGAAAGTGATACACCCTTCAATTCATCACGTTTAAGAGATTCCAGTTGTTTTGGAAAGAACCAGTAAGGACGTAACGTATAGTAATATCAATGTAAAAGAATCGTTGAGGTTAGAGCATAATTCATTCGCGAATATCTCTATTCCTAATCACCGTTACCTTTATCTGCATTCAATCGAATCCTGATGTGTCCGGATGGTAATTGTTTATTCCGTGCATTATCATATGCGCTATATAAAGATCAAGATCACCATCATACAATTCGTCGCGTTGTTGTAAATTATGTGATGAATAATTTTGATGATGTTAAGGACACTTTGGAATCAACTTCTGTTGAAGAGAAAATTCTCAGCGCTACACATTACCAGTTAATCATGGGTAAAGATGCTGTTTTTGGAACAGATTTTGAAATTGGCATATTCGCAAAAATTTATAACAAATGCATATTCATATGGAAAATAATAAACGATCAATACGTATTTGTGGGACCTATAGCAGATGAAAAGTTTGACGAAAATATAAATTTATTATTCGTTGGAGATACAGATAGATCAGGCCATTTCGATTATTTACAAGAGAATAATGAAATTGAATATACAGGAAACATAAATAATAACGACAACTGTGAAATAAATAGGCTTAAAGTATTCGAATTTAATGATAGTGATAATGAGAACATTTCCATAGCTCCGTACAGACATTTGGAAAATGATGCTGATAATAACGATACAAATGAAGCTTTTCAAGAAGACACAGATGTCACTTCATACGTAGAAAGCATTTCAGAGAGTTCATATTCTAATGACCAACAAAATCAGAGCACAACAGACTCAGAAGACAATTCTTCAGATGAAACTGTAAACCCAACAGAAGAGAAAAATACGTCTGCAGAAAAGAAAAAACCAAGTATTTATGATGTCGACAATGGCAGTTCCGACATATTAACGGAAGGAATACTTATAAACGGAGAAATAAATGCGACACAATTAAGATTAGTGCTTCGTGAAATGTTACGAAAAGATAATTATTGTTCATGTCCTGTAAAATATTATGGTAGTGTAAGGCGTAACAAAGGATGGTGGGTCACATACGGTAAATGTATCGTATCATGTCATCGCGCACTCATAAAATTTGACATACACCTATTGTCTGAGAATGTCTTACGAGTATATGTATCATCCAACATGAAGCTGGATTACCCACATCACACCGAGGATACACGTGTTTGCAATCAAATACGAGGTGACAGACGGAAAGAAATTCTATCGATGATAAAACACCGTTCTGTCAGAGATGTACAACTTGGATTGATACAACAAACGAATCGAGAACTATTTGCTGATGGCGATACACAGTCAGTACATAATATTCATGTATTGCATAAAATTAAGTCAGAAGATCGATGTGGAAGTCGTAAAAGATTGAATTCTCGTGATATCGAGGATATAATTCAATCATTTATAGATGACTCACAAAATGCCGATCCATTTATTCGACAAGTGTCACTACCATTACAAATCTTATTGTACTCGAAGGCCCAATTAGATGTAATAGATATATCAAAACCGGTAGTTGTTCACCTAGACTCAACCGGTGCGAATGTCAGAAATCCGGAATGGATTAAAAAAGGAGCCATATTTTATTATTGTTTGGTATATCGAGGATCTAGAGCAACCATTCCACTAGCACAGATGATAACATCACAGCATGATATTGCATCTATATCTGTATTCTTAAAGAAATACAAAGCATTTAGTATGCGAGAAAACAATACTTGGCCAATACGGGCAATCGTAACCGATTGGAGTTGGGCTCTGATGAATTCGATATTGTTCGAGTGGAATGGTATGGATGTAAAGAAATATTTAGAAATTGCATATAATTATGTTACAAGAAATATTATTCCTACAAAAATAACAATACTAATGAGTTGTTGTGCTCATACCATGCATCGTGTCAAAAGGACAATAAGAAAGGAATTTCCAGAACTAACCAAAATTAAATTATTTATTTTAGATTGCGTTGCATTATTAATGCTCTGTAAAGACATTGAAAAAATGAATGTAGTATTTAGAGATATTTTAGAAATTCTCTTGACGAAAAATGAAAATTCCATGAAAGCAGCTTTTAAACTTCTTGAATCTTAAGAAACATAATGAGAAAATGAATTTGGAAGAAATATTATCAGAAAGTAAAGAAAGAGATGAAAAAGAAGATGAGATAGAAAGTCAATTCATCCAAATACATGGCAAGAGTAAAGCTATATACGCAAACTCACCATTCTATGAGCATTATTGGAAGAGACTAACGATCGCAAAGGAAGCAATTATAGTCAAAGAAGGAGAATATGAAGAAATTACTAATCCTTATTATGCACCAGAGTTCGCACAATATCTTACGACACATTATATGCCGTATTGTCCAATATGGAGTGGACTTATGATTGATCTCGTTGATACCAAAATATCACGAGTTTCAAATGCGTATGTCGAATCCCACAATAAAGCATATAAGGAAAGAATTTTGAAAGGTCGTAAACTCAATACAATCGGTGACGTATGCAGGGCACTACAAGAATATAATAAATATTTAATAGCTGAGGAAGACATTGAAACAATAAAAACGCAAAAAAAACTAACGGTGCCGGATACTTCTCTCTATCCAGAGGCAGCATCAAATCCATTTCAAATTGAGAAATGGGGACGATCAAAAAGCGATTTGAGTACTCAAAAAACAAAAAAAAGAGATATTCGCACATGGAGGGAAAGCATATAATAAATATCAGTCGAAAACTCAATGAAGAAAGTAATGAGGAACAGCCTGCTTTCGATGAAAGGAAAAAAAGGAAAGTGGCAAATCGTGAAAATTTGGACAATGATCATAGCAAAAAACGTGCTAAAAAAGATAAGACGAGTAAGAACACAAAATGTTCGGAGAACCTCGTTTATTCTACGCCGAGTGAAGAAC